>NW_028249320.1:0-585000 GCF_964263255.1 Lissotriton vulgaris
TTACCCTTCTTTGGGGCCATCTTGAAGCTGTCAGTTGGCAGTGGCACTTAGCTGCACAAGTGGAAGAGACTGAAAGACTCATGTGACTGCACTGCAGCTGTTGTCTCTTGTGCAGCTAAAAGCAAACAAGCAGACGTGGCAGGATTTATTGACAGATTATATTTTGCAACTAAAAGCAAACAAGCAAGAAAAACATTTAGTGAAACTTGGCATTGTTGCATTTTAAATTCCAGACAACATAATTAATTTGGTAATTTAAGTTATCATTGTTATCCTAAATATTTAACAAAAGTGCATTCCAAAGTTAAACCACACCAACAGAACCTAATATTTAATTTCCAATCAGGATAACATCATTCAGATGTAACTGATTACTTTGTGTGCGGTGCATGCATCTGAAGGAGACATCTGTGGCAGTCAGGGAGGTGTAGGGGAAAATGGAATAATCCTTAAGAAATGAATGCTGGTGTGTGTTCTGCACCTATGGCAGGCACGGTGTCCAGGAGAAAATCGAATAATCCTTAAAAAATGTATGTTACTGTGTGCCTATGACATATAGGTGGTCAATGGATCGTAAAAAATGTTTTAAAAAATAACTTTTTTAAAATTAGTAAATTAAAAGTAAAAAGTACAAAAATTGAAAGAACAAAGTAAGTAAAAAATTAAAATAAACAAAATAAAATAACAATAATGAAATACTGTTGTTCTTTGGGACAATGAGAAACCCATTGTAAGCCAAGGGGGTGCAGGAGAAAACTGTTAAACAAATGTAATATAAAACTGTTAATAAATATATAAATATTACACAATGATCCTCAAGCAAAATATTAAACTGACATCAAGGAAAAGTACAAAAATTTACAAAAACAAAAAAAGACAGAACCCTCTCCTATCAACCTCTCTTTGCAAACTGGGTCTAAATTGAGGAAGAATGTTGGGCCAAAAACAATGGGCTGGGATGCAAGCCTGAGCAATTGTCAGTGGTAAAGATTAATTGTAGTCTTTTATCCATCACTTTTGTGTTGTTGCATTACACTATAAGAAGGCGTAACTCTATAGAAGAATAAGTAAAGAAGTACATAAGTCTTCTGGACACCAGAAAGCCTCTCAAAACCAACTGGAATTGGAATAATGATGGGAATGAGTGGGTTGTTTGGCAATTGAATGGCATGTGCGCCACATCCCTGGAGGTGTTTACACGGGGGTAACCATGCCACATTTTTGACAGACTTCAAAGTCCAGGAGCCTCCACTTCACGCCACCTGAGGTGCATCAGTTCCTCCTGGCAGCCCCTATTTTTACACCTCGTGGCACCCGCTCCGCAGGCGCCGCATCGCTGGAGGTATTTGAACGGGGGTAACCTTGCCGCATTTTCGATGGACTTCAAAGTCCAGGAGCCTCCACTTCACGCCTCCTGAGGCGCATCAGATCCTCCTGCCAGGCTCTATTTTACACCTCGCAGCACCCGCTCCGCGGGCGCCGCATCGCTGGAGGAACACTGCGCGGGCGCGTTCGAGACAGGAAGAGGTTGGGCTGCCCCCCCCCCTAAGGCTCTCGATACCAACGGTTGACCTGCCTTTCCAGTAAGTGGATTTAAAGACGAATATCTGAGTCAACTTTAATTTTCCTTTTCTTATAATATTGCTAATTAAATTGAACCAAAATGGCAGCACGTGAGGGGAGAGGGAGGAAAGCAGCTGGAATTTGGTATGTTGCGGGAACCCTTGACCAATTCATAATGAGGGCTACATCTGTGCTTGCCCATGAGATCGCTAACACGGAGCTACGTCTCTCTATGGACCCTGTGTTCTCAAAACGATCATCCCTGCGGGGTATTATGAATGTTTGCTAGCCAGAAAGATACTGTCAGTCTGCTCCCGACATTGGCTCCCAGACTGAAAATATAAGTCTACAGCAAATGTTAGCATCCCCTCACATTGATGGAAATCCTTTGAATTCCACATCACTGCCACGCAGCGCATTGCCAACTTTTCCTAAGAGTATGGTTATGTGCAAGGCAGAAGTCCACAAAGAGCCCTTACAATCTATGGAACACACGCAGGGGGTTGCTTCTAAGAGAAAACAAGGAGGCACACGAGGGAAAGAAGTCCAAGATCTCCAAATCAAGTAAACAGAGAGCCGCCAAATACAGACCATCCAACTACTGAAGTCTCACAGGTAACTCTGTCTGAAGTAAATGCCATGAATGTGGATGAAACTGTAACTGGACTACCGCAGACTGAGGAGTGTACTGGCTAAAAATAGGTGCTCTCATAACATCCTTTTTGGAGCCCATAATGAAAAGACTTTTAATAATTGAGAACAGGCTTGAGAAATCGGAAGGACTGATATTGTTCACTTTGGGAGGCATTGAAAACGAGTCGGTGAGGGAGGGAGAAAGGGATCCTGCAGCCTGCCCCATCATCATTGTGTCACCAACTGTGGGTCCTGCTGTGCAACCAGTGGGCCCCAATAAGTTAAGGGGCGGAATAGTGAGTGGTGGAAACATAGTTCCCCTAGTGACACATGGGGCAATCCGTAGTAATGACAGGGATGGGAACAAGGCAAAGAATTTGTATCCCCACCTAGACCTTCCCCCAGATTGTACACCTTACGTTGCTGTTTTGACTGGTGTTCCTGAATTGGAACACAGTAAAGTTGAATCCTATGACCAACTAAAAAATAGGACAACACACTGGCTAAATAATAACAGACCACTGCCCTGAGATGTACAGTGTAAGATTCTTTTTGTGAGGAGAGTGAGTTGGGTAGGATGCAGGACAAAAAATACAACAGGAGACTGTATTGTTATTAATTTTAACGATCCTAATGCGGCAAACCACGTCTGCTGGGGCTTTCAGACACATCCACGATCCTCTATCCTGGCTTGGAATTTAAGCTATTTTTATACTCCATCAGATTATATGTCTAATTCTGGGCATTATGAGTGCCATAGGGATAGGATTGTTCAGCCAGGTAGGATGAGAGGTGGGGTAGAAGGGGTGAGGAGCGAGTCTTTGTCAGCAGTACCACGGGGAGGAGACATACATGGCCGTCAGGTAGCCCCTCCTCCGAGGGAGGGGGGAGGGTCAGTACCCTCACTATTCAATAAATATGCCCCACTCCACTGGGGAAGACATTTTAGCGAAGTGGACTGACTACAACGAGAGCAACTAGGCCAAGAAAACTTGTTAAATGTGGTTTCTTCAAATTTAAAACCTCAGGTGGAGGAGCATTCAAGATGCGTAACATCGAACGTGACCCGGCTTGCCTTTTGCAAAACAAGGCCACCTAGGATTGAGGTTTTTCAAAGCAGTGATAGGCCTATCACAAGCATTTGCCCACTCCTAAATCCTCCAGGGAGTTCCTTTGAATTAGTATCCTAGAATATAGCAGGTCTGTCAGCTAAGTTTCGAAATCAGGAATGGTTGGAATTTATTAACAAATTCAAAATAATCTGTGTACAGGAAACCTGAGAGGTAGACCACACTAATTTCCACCTAGCTGGGTATAAATCGTTTGGGGTCCCGGCAAGTAAGTCTATGGGCGGAAGAGTGAGGGGAGGTCTTCTAATATTCGTAGACTTGTGTCTGGAAGGGGTTTGGGTTGATTTAAAATGGAGCTCAGATTACATGATAGGCCTCAGGTTTAAAAATAGGGGCCTTAATATAATTTTGGTCAATTTCTATAATGCGGGAGGATCCAGGGCGAGAGAGCTTGACGAAAAATGTAGCTTGCTGATGGAGCAGAAGCAGGGTACAACGGTAACCATGCTTTTAATAGCAGGGGATTTTAATTGTCATCTGTGCCCAAATTTGTTACCCATCAAACAAGACTGGACCTCCTGCAGTTCGGAGGAGGGACCACACTTCGAGCACATGCTGGAGGGCAGGGAGCAGAGTAGGGTGATGAAAGATCACATGTTTGAACATACGATGGACCTATTGGCCATTGAGCCTAATAAGTTGGTTGACCCTAGTGTTAAAGGAAGGGGTTGTAGCTCCTTTATTGATTTTATATTAGTGTCCCAATTGCTTAAGAAGTGGCTAGTGGGATTCTCAATAGCTGAGTGGTTTTTGCGTCCACAACCCCCTAATACTGTCAGTTGCAGAGACAAACAAAAGTAGGGTCGCAAAGAGGGGGGCTGGGACAAACTTAGAAAAGTTTACAGATCAGGGCAGGCGTTTGAAAGGGTCAAGGATTAATGGTGAAAGCTTTTATAGGACCTTTGTAAAAGAGAGGAAACATATTTTAGAGGAATGTTTAGATTTATCAGGGGAAGGACCATCCTTAGTGGAGGCATTGAGGAAATAGGCCCCCTGATAGATGGTCTTTTGCAGACGACAGGACAGGGTAAGCCTAAAAATGATCCTAGATGGTTTGATAGAGGGTGCTCCCTCGCACAGAGGAACCTAAGAGCTGCCCTAAGAATTAACCCAAGGGACAAATACAGGGTTATGCAATGCAGTTTAATTTATAAGCAAAAAGTAGAGCGCAGGAAGAGTGCACTCCAAACCCAAACCTGGGAGGACCTGAGAGGAGCTACCGAAAGAAAAGATATTACCACCTTTTGGAAGATAGTTAATAACCCCTGTTTTCAAGATGTAAATAGCCCACAGATAGGATTGAATGTTCTATCCGAACAGTGGATGGAGCATTTTAGAGTGCTCTATAATCGGGGGAATAGCGAGGCTCAGGATAACGAGGAGTGGTTGGGGAGGTGGAATGTCACACTAGAATTTACCCTGGAAGAGATTACTGCTGGTATCCTGGGTCTCACAAAAAAAAAATCACCGGGACCGGACGGGATCCCCCTGGACCTTTAAGTAAGGTGGATCTATGGACACCAATTTTAACAAGAGTAATAAATGCTGCTATAGCTACCGGGCTCCCCCGTTCGTGGTCATCTGCCATAATAGTCCCCATTATCAAAAAGAGAAATAGAGATAGTCCACAGTGCTATCACCCTATCTCCCTGATAGATGTAACTGACAAAGTGCTGGGACGTGCTATTTTAAATCGCCTGATGAACTAGGCTAAGGAACCACATAATATTACTGACGTCCAGTACGGATTTAAGGCTAAAAGATCAACAACAGATCAATGCTTAAATTTATATTTATTGGTAGCTAAATACACCATTGCTAATAATGAAGCGGTTTATCTAGCCTTTATGGACCTTACTGCAGCATTCGACTGTGTTAACAGGGAGAGGTTATGGGTTTTAATGAGTAATTTAGGGGTAGACCAAGACCCTATTAAGATTGTGAGAGCCCTGCATTGGAACACCTTGCAAATGTTAGGTATAATTTAGAGGGCGGAAGCACGGAGCCTTTCATCTAGTGGTGTGCGACAGGGGTCTATTTTCGCTCCGTTATTTGTTTTCCCTGTATTTAAATGGCCTAGAACAAGCCCTCATAAGCCTGAATGTGGATTCACCCAGAGCAGGCAGAAGAGCAATCCCTGTCCTGCTTTACGCAGACGATGCGGTCTTGTTGGCACATACTCCATTGGGACTACAGCGACTGATAGATAGTTTTGTGGATTTTATGAATAATTTAGATCTGTCTGCTAACCTGACTAAGTCGAACGTTATGGAGACAGGGACCAAATCAAGGAAAACGTTTAATTATAGAATAGGCGAACACAGTTTGGAGAAGGTGCAGTCCTTCTCGTATCTGGGCATTTTATTCGATGGCCGTTTAAATTTTAAAGCATTAATTGAGGAGCGCTGTAATAAGCCAGTGTCTAGTACAGGAGCAATTATGAATTTGGGCCGCAGACTAGGACGGTGGTCACTGAAGCAAATGATGAATTTATATAACTCAATCTGCTACTTCAAAGCTGTGTATGGTGCGGAACTTTGGGGGTTTGTCAATTCTGACCATGATGACTAGGCATATAATCATGGATTGCCTGGGTAGGGACAGGGGAATGAATATTCCATGGCTGAAGTATATAAAGGTCATTCTTGAATGCATTGGCTGTAAGGATCTCTTCTCAAAGCCGACCGGAATTATAGGCCGGGATCAGGACAGAGTGAAGGAGATGTTTTTTAACTATAAAGCATCATCTAGAGAAGAGGTGGAATGGGGTAAACAGTCAGTCAAAGCTATCAGCTTAGTGAGGACCTGTGAAGGAATGGAACCTTACCTTGCCCTCATACACAATGCCCAGGACAAATTTTTTATCACACATTTTAGGCTCAACCTTTTACACCATCTACTGGCCGATCCGGTAGGTCTTACCAGTTCAGTTGAGCCCAAGGGCCCCTGCGGCTGCGATCAACGATCTCTTCAGGATACCCTTCATTTTGTATTACTATGCCCCTTTTATTCATTGCCCAGGCGCTGTTTTTTTAGTTAGTCTGCTGAAAAAAACTACATTTAGGCACGCTAAGGTGGCCCTTTTATATTTACAAATGGCCCAAGACCCCTTGACCCTACTCTCTATAACAAGTTTTGTAAGGTTAGCAGTCAAACTAAGAGAGACAAGAGGGATCTGTGGAAGTAAACCCCCCCACAAATTATGTGTAACATGTGGGGGTTGGACGGGGGCCTAATGAAATGTAATTGGAATAGCCTTTGTATTCATTTTTAAAATGTATCTTATTCTTATTTAAAACTGCACTTTTATGGTGTTCTTGTAAAATGCCGAATACAGCAAATTTGAATTTGAATTTGAATGGCATGTGATTATGCTGCTGGAGATTTGTCACCCTCTCCAGATTAATCTGCTCTTTGAATCAGGTTTCCCTCAATTGTAATCATGTAAAACACATTATGGATGCCAAGAAATTAATTGTCAGCCACAAAATTGTCAAATTATATTTTAAATCCCCAGTTAAATTAAACCTGAATGAGAAGTTGGTAATCTCATTCAGAAATCAACAATGAGTGAGATCCAGAAGGGGACACATTTGTAAATATTGTGGATTACCTGAACTGCTCGTTTGTTTCTCGTGTATTTCCGAGTCGCTGGCTGGACGTGCGACCTCCCAGAGGGATCCTGTTTTCACCTATTATTTCCAAAGGCTTTCCCGACCTCGCCGGACCCGCTTCGCGGGTCCCGCAGCGCCTTGAGACCTAAGGCTGCTGTCTGTGAAGCTATCAGCGGAGGAGCGGGCAAGCAGAAGAGCCGGCGGGGCTGCGAGCACAGGCAGGGACTCCAGTCTCCAGGAGCCCCTGCGTGCCCATTCCACACACCTGGGCTGCTCTCCCCGCTGGCCACGCCCCCCGCTTCAGTGTTTGAAAACCGGGTTGCACCCATAGACCCGTGGATTACCTGAACTGCTCGTTTGTTTCTCGTGTGTTTCCGAGTCGCTGGCTGGACGTGCGACCTCCCAGAGGGATCCTGTTTTCACCTATTATTTCCAAAGGCTTTCCCGACCTCGCCGGACCCGCTTCGCGGGTCCCGCAGCGCCTTGAGACCTAAGGCTGCTGTCTGTGAAGCTATCAGCGGAGGAGCGGGCAGGCAGAAGAGCCGGCGGGGCTGCGAGCACAGGCAGGGACTCCAGTCTCCAGGAGCCCCTGCGCGCCCATTCCACACACCTGGGCTGCTCTCCCCGCTGGCCACGCCCCCCGCTTCAGTGTTTGAAAACCGGGTTGCACCCATAGACCTGTGGATTACCTGAACTGCTCGTTTGTTTCTCGTGTGTTTCCGAGTCGCTGGCTGGACGTGCGACCTCCCAGAGGGATCCTGTTTTCACCTATTATTTCCAAAGGCTTTCCCGACCTCGCCGGACCCGCTTCGCGGGTCCCGCAGCGCCTTGAGACCTAAGGCTGCTGTCTGTGAAGCTATCAGCGGAGGAGCGGGCAGGCAGAAGAGCCGGCGGGGCTGCGAGTACAGGCAGGGACTCCAGTCTCCAGGAGCCCCTGCGCGCCCATTCCACACACCTGGGCTGCTCTCCCCGCTGGCCACACCCCCCTGTCCACCGACCAATGATAGGTATTATCAGCGTATAAAACAGACCATAGTTCCCGCTGCGCGGGAGCGCGCGGGAGGGCGCCGGGAGAAGCCCGGGACAAGGGCGGGACCGTCTGTGGCCGTCAGGGGCCGAAGGAGGCCGGGCTGGGCTATCCCCCTGATAAGTGCTCCACAGTTCCTTCTACAGTAAGTGATATCTGATACACTGTATTCTATTGGTGCGTAGTAGGGCAATGTCTGCCTCAACAAGTACTGTCAGCGCCCGTTCGACTACTCCACCGGCCGAGACTGGTCCACTGGCAATTGGCCCTTTGGATAAATTCTTCTTTAACCGTTCATCTTCATTAATTGACAAAGAGTTATCCTTGGCCGAGAGGCGCGCAGAGCGCAGACTATCAATTGAACTACTTAAAAATTCTACGGACAAGCACCTAACTCTAACGTATCCCGCCCTGGTAACACCATTATCTTCTGGAAATCTTCCAGTTGCCAACGAACAATCTGAAGGACAGACAAAAGTAACAAATAAGGAAATTGTTACAGAATCGAACAAATCCAGTGGGAGTCATATTCACCCTACATTGCTCCCTGACTCTGGTGCCCAGGCTATCCTGGCTCAACCCAAGCATGGGTCCAAAAGGAAAAGAACTGCCCTACTGAGAAAATGTAAAATTGTGGCCAAACCCCCTCAAAAGCATAGGAAGCTACACAAAATTGTGAATACTAGAGAGGCTGTTATTGAAGCAAACCATAGCATAGAAAGTGTTCCAAATGCAAATGCTGCTCCTTTGGATAGCCCAGACTCTGAAGATAATATTTGTCCTGAGACTGCCTCACCAACTGACGATAAGCTGTTATCACTTGTAAATTTGCTCCCTGAGCTAGAAAAGTTACTTAGACTAATACTTACCCCGATAGAGGATAGAATCGCCAAGCTTTCTGATAGGTTAAACCACTTTGAGCAGGCAACCTTAGATAACTTTTACTCTACAAAATCTTTGATTAAAGTTAATGCTAGGGTGGATGTAAGTACAAAGCACCAGGGCAATATTAACCTTGTTACCCAAGACAAGGGAAGAAGGTCTCAAACCAACCCCCCATTACTATCCAAGTCAAGTAACACCACTGTCATTACAACTCCCAAACCTACTGACCTGGTACACCCAGGCCCTGTTCAACATCAGCCTAACACTTCAAACCCAGTTCAGTCTACGGTACCCCAGTCACAAATTCCATCTCCTGTTGCTGGTCTAGGGGTTACCGTATGTCCCCCAGCGGGTAAAGCTTCAGCACCTACAAAAGTAACCAATAAGCAGATAGTCCAAAACAATCCTGTGGTCGGGAAAGGGGCTAATGCATGTCCTCCAGCGGGTAAAGTTTTACTACCAACCCAACCAACTAATAACCAGTTGGTGTCGAACAAACCTGCACCCCGCCCTGTTCCTACAGTTTCCAAATCGATCCCACCTCCCTTGACAAAGCCACCACACAGAAAACCCCCAGTGAATCTTACTCCAGATTCCTTCCCCTATGTAGCAGTCCTTATAAATGTTCCACCGCTACCTATAGGGCAGAGAGAAACCTTCCAGATGCTTAAAAATAAGATCATGCACTGGTTAAGGGAGAATCAACCTCTCCCAGGAGACATCGATGGGTTAATCATAGGGGTAAGGAGAATAGACTGGATAGGGTATACACCGAAAAGCCTGGGTGGGGACTGTATTGTGGTCAACTTTCAAGACCCAAGGGTGGCGGGATGGATAACTAGGCAGGGATGGGGTACAAACAAGGGAGGTATTGGAATTGTAGATCTTACCTTTATTTACCCACGCCCAACCAGTGTACTGACTAGCCTGCTCAATGAACCCCTAAATCCCCCCACTGTACCGTGGCCCATCACTTCCACACCAGCTCCACTGTTTTTTCAAAACTATACCACATGTACAAATTATAATCCCCATGTTGGATGGCAGGACCCGGGATGGGGATGTTGACAAATCACCAGAGAGCTGAGTAGTAGTAATGGAGGGAACATCAATGAGTTAGAGGGGGCCTGTGAAGATCACGTTGGTACTGCTGTTACAATCTTAACTGTCGGTCACACAGAGAAGGGGAGTTTTGTTACAGAGGGAGGAACTGGGATGGAAAATATAAATGTTAGTGCTGTGAAATTATCCTTATCAACAGTTAACATGGTAGTTGACACCATTGATGATCCTGCGATGGTCACTAATAACATCGAAAGCCCAATGATTTCCCAAGTGTATTCCAACATTAACAATCCTGATGGGACTGAGCCTAGCTTTGGTACGCTTCTATCCTGGAATGTTTCAGGGTTGGGTAGTAAGTTAGACTCCCAATCTTGGGTGGAATATATCAGTGGGTTTGATGTTTGTTGTTTCCAAGAAACCTACGCTTGTAACCCCCTATTTTGTTGTGGTTATTTAAACTTTTCCATACCAGCATCCAAAGGTGGAAGGGGTCGGCCTATGGGAGGCCTTACTGTATGGATAAAACAGGACTTGGACATTACTATCAAAACGTTGGACTTGGGAACTAGCGATTTACAACTGCTAAGAATCTCCACAGATAAGGGTTCGTCAATGGATTTGTACAATGTTTATGTAAGAGGCAGTAATACAACCAATTCTTCCACCTTAGAGCTGCTGTCTGCCTCCTTTGAGACCAAGTCCCAAGATAGCAGGGTAATAATAGCCGGGGATTTTAACAGGACTTTTGAACCTTCAGACTGCACAAATGATCCCTTAGGGAAGGATGAGGACAACCTTTGGGGAGTACCATCTTTATATTTAAACCCCGTCCCACGGTGGACAAAAGACATCCTATTACTAAATGCTATTTGTATGGAACATGGTCTAAGAGCACTGAACGGGAGAACCCCAGGGGACAAGGAGGGTAGTTGCACCTTTGACAACGGTAACAGCAGGAGCAGAATTTATTATATAATATGTAGTCTCCAGCTATGGCAGGGGGTTATTGATATGGCCATTAAGCCTAGAGTAGAAAGTGATCATAACCCCCTTTGCGTGACCCATAGGTGGTGGAATGTCGGAGTGGGAAATTTGCACCTAAGGAATGATCAGATTCCAGTCATGAGCAACGACGAACGTAGGCTAAAATGGCCAAAGGTATTGGCTAATGAGGAAACCATGACATATATCAACCATGAGGTGGATAGCGCAATTTCCGCAATGGAGGCGGCAGATCCGATAGCTCCTGGGGCTAGGGATATCACTGATATCCACAACAAGTTATTTTCCCTCCTCAAACCATGTTTTTTGACTAGGAGTAAGAAAGGGAGGAAAACCCAGGATGTTGGTAGGTGGTTCAATCGTCAATGTAGATCCGCACGATTGGAATTGGGACAAGCTATTAGGAATAGGGACAGTGCTACAATTAAAGAGACAAGGAAATTGTACAAATTGGCCATTTTTCAAGCCAAAAGGAAATGGGATGAAGACCACTGGGCCGAGCTAAAAGAGGCTTCTAGTAATAAGGACTCCAGGACCTTTTGGAAAATTATAAAGTGGGGTAGAGGAGGTGGCCCGGCAAAGCCTGAAAATAATGTAGCTGAAGATGCCTGGGTTGAGTACTTCAGACCACAATATGCCGAAGTCATGCACCCCGGGGTAGGCGAGGGCATAACGCCAGTCTATGCTACTGACAATTTGTTCTCCCTCAAAGAAGTAGAAATCGCGATTAGTTCTGTGAAATGTGGGAGAGCACCAGGGTTAGATGGGATACCCCCGGATATCTTTAAGCACGATATGACTAGATGGGTGAGGTATATCTTTTTAGTAGCAAACGCCCTAGCCAAGGGGGGGGCGGTCCCCGACCATTGGAAAGGTGCAATTATTATTCCCATTCACAAGAAGGGAGATCGTTCACTCCCTGCCAACTATAGGCCTATAAGCCTAATAGCAACCATGCAAAAAGTAGTGGGGAGAATGGTTGCAAACCAGCTTATGGACTGGGTCGACGACAACAACGCCCTTTCCCCATACCAAGCTGGATTCAGGCGAGCAACCAGCACCATTGACCAGGTTTTCCGCTTTACCATACTGCGGTGGAAGACGGTTTTACTAGGAAGAGGCTGCCTGTATGTCGCGTTTGTCGACCTGCGGGCGGCATTCGATCTAGTCCCCAGGTTTAAGCTATGGTTGGTTTTGCAAAAGCTGGGAATTCCTGTTGATTTGCTCACACTAATTATGCGTCTACATGAATCCAATTTCGCAAGAGTTCAGTGGGGCGGGAACGGCGAGTCAACTCCGGACTTCCCCGTGGAAAGGGGTGTACGACAAGGCTGTTCCACGGCTCCCTTACTCTTCTTAATATTTATTAATGGGATTGTTAAGCGAATGTTGGAAACAAGCGTAGACGCTCCTTCGTAAGCGGACGTCAGGGTCCCGATCCTGATGTTCGCTGACGATACCCTGATTTTGTCAAAAACCCCAGCAGGGCTGCAACGTGCATTAAATATTTTTGATATTTTTTGCACAGAACACGGCCTAGAAGTAAACGTGGGGAAAACGAAATTAATGGCCTTTACCCCACGCCGTAGAATCTATCCCAAGGTAACCCTAAATAATAGCAGGTTAGATACTGTTAAGGAGTTCACATATTTAGGGGTACAGATAGCAGAGGGTGCTGGCTGGTCGCATCATTTGGAAAAAGTGGCCATAAAACATCAACAGCTTTCTGGTGCTTTGAGGGGAGAACACCGCAAATCCAAGACAAAACCGATTAAACCCGCACTTATAGTGTATGATGCAAAGGTCTTAGGTGCCACCTTATATGGTGCGGAGTTATGGGCTTGGGACAATCTTGCGGCCCTACAGACATCTGAGAACAAGTTCCTCAGAGGGATTAAAGGCCTTCCTCAGAGCACCCCCCTAATACCACTATTCCTAGAGTTGGGTAGACGCCCAATTAGCGACAGAGCGCGATTGCGCCCTGTACTCTACTGGAGACGTCTTTGGACAACTCCAGAGATCAGACAATATGCAGAGGGTTTCCTTTGGATAATTAAGGAAGACATCTTCCACAAGATAAAATGGCTTAAAAACCTAAGGGCCATGTTATTTAACCTGGGGTTTTCCAATCTTTGGAATAACCCAGTGGAAGAAGTCTTCCCAAGCAAAGAAGCCCTCAAATCACAATATTGGGACTGGGTGGGTGGTAATCTGTTGAAAGACGTTAGGTCTGACTCTATGGCGGGTCGCTTCCTGGAGACAAAAATTTGTCCCGTCCTAGAAAATTATTGGGATACTATTACAGTACCAATGGATAGGAAGCTAGTCTTCCAGCTAAGATCCGGTTCTATCCCCCTAAAAAAACTAACGGCAGGTTGGCATAGGTCGACCAATAGGTTATGCCCAGTATGTGAAACAGCTGTGGAGAGTGTAGGCCATTTTCTATTTGTATGTAAAGCTTACTCATCAGCCAGGAGAGTATGGCTTACACCTGTATGCAAAAACCTGGGGACGCGTGACAGTGCAGTGGCGTTAAGAATTTTGTGTACAACAACTCAGGAATCGATAGTTATTGGGGTAGCTAAATACCTGGGGTGGGCCTGGGCAATCAGGCGACAATTCCTGGGGGGGGATCAGTTAATCAGGTTTTCCTTTTATTAAACTGTCTAAAAATTTAAACTATTTTTTCATATGTAAATTTTTTTGTCAATATTGTACGAGCTGCACAGAATGCCTATATGAATTTATACCTGTAAATGTTATGTTTTTATTCTGTAAATGTTCAATTTTATGCTGTGCTTTTATGAGAAATAATCTCGAATAAAGCTTGTACAACAACATGTAAATATTGTTATTAAATGGGGTAAATAAACGTGTCAGCAATAGGGAGCCACCTCTACAACTCAACCAAGTTCTAAGCAAACACGATTGGTTTTGCTTACTGATATTTCTACTCAGATCAACAGTGGTATGATCATTTGATTAATGATCACACATACTCCCTGAAGGATTGTGGAAGCCTGGGCCTCACAATGACAGCTGGATCATTGATTAAAAGTCTTCAGGGCGTATAGACAAACAATATCTGACAATGCTCTGTGAGAAAGTACCTACCTTTAGGATAGCATTCTGCATGTAAGAAGTTGTAGTATTGGTCCAGTTGGATGCGTACCCACCTCAAGTTAAAAGAACCAAAATCATTGTAAGGTTGTGTCCTAAAGTTACTAAATAAACATGACCTCAACGTCTCTAACCTACACAGCATTAATTGAAAGTGTAAAGGATTTATGCAATGTCAAAACAATAATAAACTCAAAACACAACACAATTAAAATCCTAAACCATTTTACAAATATAGGCATTTTTAAAATAAATAACAAGGAACCAGATTTATGTTAAAATGTAAGTATAACATTAGGGCCAATTAAGCATCAAACATGGTGTTCTGGTTGGGCTTGACCTATACCAAGGCACAAGTAGAGGACGACTGTGACAGAGGTGGGTTGAATACAGAAGTCAGGTATGATCACAGCGGAAGTTTTACCCTAGAACTGGGCAGGCATCAGGCTGTGGCTGAGTAGGGCTCCATGGATATTGGATAGCCATTGGATAAGGTTCTGATGAAGCAGTTGACCTTTGGCAGGAAAGGTCAGAGCAGGAGACATGTGAAATTTATGCAGAGCGGGGGTCCCTCGATGACCAGAGACCTTTGGCGCATTCACCTGGTATAGACTCACTTTTTTTAAATTAAATTCAGATTTCTGACCCACACAAGATACTGATTGCAGGCCTGCCTTTGCAGACTGATAGAACAGTGCAAACTTCTTGATTTTGACTATGCCCTCACCAAGTGTGGCACAACCGCATACACTGCTCTTAATATATGTTTGCTCCCCTAATGAAGGTCTCCCGAGTCCAGGAGGCAGGGTGCTGTGTACTAAGGGTAAGGACATATGAGTGCAAGCACATATGATCTTATAGTGGTGTTCCCCATATAAGTGTTTGCGCCCCCATCAAATGACAAGGGCTGGCACCCCAGCATTCTCATGGTCACCAGCTCCATTAAGGCACTTCCAAAATATGTCATGTTTAGAATCAAACAAAATGCCTTCTGACTGCTGACATGATACTCGTGCAAAGGGTGATGTGGCATGCACCTCAAAGACTTTAGATGGTGCCCACCTGGGTGCTCCAGTTGTCTTTTGCTTTGTCTGGCAAGCCCACACTTTCCTGCGCCTGCTACCACCAAGACAGGATTCCGACCTCCTGCTATGTAGTGTGAACAATCCCAGGAGTGTGGAGCACAAGTAGGCATAGGAAGTAGATCACTCCTCCCTCCTACCAAGCAAGCTAGTAAACAAGCACATCAAGGCAGTAAGCTTCAAAGGCTGCACCACCTAAGATCTGCATCGGGGCTAACTCCTAATGGAGGAAACAGCCCTTCCACTGCCCCAGGCACATTTGCCCGATGACAGGTAGGAAATTAGCTATGATAGAAGGCTGAACACCTACAGAGTGAGCAGCACGGTCTGTACACTAAATTTAGTTTTCTGCCATGTGTAGGAGGGGCTTAATAGAGGGTTCTGGGTAGAAAATGTGACTGACCCCACAAGATGTGGTCACCTGAGGGCAGATTAGCTGCAGGAGCGAGCTTCCCATTGGCTACTGGTCTGTACACATCCCAAATTCTCCTAAATCTAGGATTTAAGGGACCCCCCCTGACACCAGACCTCAGTTCTGATCATCCTGCATCAAAGAAAGAGCAATAAGGAACCTGTGTCCACAACAACAAGACTTTGCCCAACAGCCAATGCTAAAAAGGGATACTCTGTCCCTGTGGCATCATCTTTGGAACTGTTAAAACAAGCCTTTTCCTAGGCTAAAGCTCAGCATCCACTGACTGTGGGATGACTGTTGAAGCCATAGCACCCCCAGACTCCCCTGGGCTATTGGCATTGGTTCCCTGCACACTGAAGGTAAAAACACTTTCAGAATCATAAGAATCACCAGCCATCGTACCCACCAATGAAAACCAGTTGGCTCAGTGCATTGTGGTAGTTGTAGTTCTGTCTGTACTGACATTTCAGGCTGCTACCTCACTCCCCCAGATTCAGTGAAGTGCCCAGACCTTTTCACTGGCCTTCCAAATCCCCAAGACTTGTTGGTCATGAATTTGGTAACTAACCCCCACACATGATGCTGCATCAAGAGGGAAAACCTTGCAACCTTTTGCCAACATCGACAACTATCCCCCCTGTGTGTTTTTTTATTTGTTTCTTGCAGCATTATGTAAGCGGTAAAATCAGCACTACTATGGCTCCCATTCAGCACCAATGAAAGCCAAAGCAACCCTGTACCCAGAGTCCAGGTAAAATTGTACTAACTGTCGTGGTCTGGTACTAGGGCCCGCACAACCTTAACCCTCCAAAGGTTCCATTTAACTCAGCCTCGAAGTAACAATTGTCACTAGTGCTTTTCCCTGTGACCGCAATGTTAGATTTTTCATGTATTGTTTTGCCCTGATTTATTATCGCTTCTAGAATCTATAACTTCAGCTATATGTATGCTATTCCATTCTATTTGGTGTCTAAATTAATATAAAAAGACACTTTATTTTCATTAATTGGTGAAGATTTATATAGAGTCATGTCAATTACTTATTGTCCATGTTGGTACTCTGAAGTCTCTAGTATAGCCTGACTGCTCTTTGCCTCCCTACCAGGACTGAGCTAAGGATTGTCATATGGTTACTGCGTTTCTATATATTGTGTTAAGTTAGCATGAGTTTATTAAATGTTTAAACGACATATTTTCCTTCGGCTTCAGTTTGCACACAACACATAATTGTTATTGTAGCTTTCAACCTAGACTAAAGATGTGATTTATTTGAGAATAATATGTTATTGCTCTGATATCAGTCGTGCTTGGTACAACTGTCTGCACACTGAGAACTGCACCCTCTAAGAATAACCTAACACAAGGTTGCTGAAAGCCTGATCCTCGCACCACATTAGACATAACACAAATAATGTTGCTGCAAACATTGGGCTCTACGCGGGTTTAAGATAGAGTTACAGGGAATGAATCAACACACTTGATGCTTCGCATGCAGAGAGCTGGTAGCTGTTGATGTGATCTGCTCCTACTGACCATTAGAGGTATGGGCCCGCCCTGCTAAAAACCCAAATGAGACCTTCTTAGATATAATATAATATACTAAATAGGGTGCGCGAAATATAGGTGATACAAACTTTATATAGATTTTGCATTATAATATGCTATCACCGTTCGCTTACTATGGACTGGTGACTATGCTGCTAACTCTGATTTTTATAATATGTATGTTGATATTATATAAGATACTGCGTTTGAGAACCTTGCATTGAAAAATAAACATTTCAAACTTGCACGTGTGTTCTTTGACTCCCAGATTTTGTTTGTAATGATTATATAACGAAAGAGTGTTCATGTGTTCCACGATACCTGAGGTACCCTAAGTTCATGTTCTGGATTGTCTAAGTCATTGGGAAGTTGTTAGTACCAATGAGACACTGTAGCTAGCTTGGTAAGGGGATTTCTGATACTAAGGTGAGTTTTGGGTCACCCTAACTCACCCAGGTTCTAGATCTCTGTGCACAGTTCTGTGGGAGAACGGAAACCCTGCTACAGTATGTATTAGTGTGAATTAAAGGACCATCTTTGGGGTATCATGAAAATATTGCATGGTGAAGACTAACCCCCTCACCACATAATATTTCAGTTTACTAAATAGGGAAACTAGCCATTCACAACCATGGTCTGGCTTGCCTTAGCATCCTTCAGAGCCGTGACTGGGACCTCATTCACTTTTTGCCAGGTAGAAGTGATGACTCCCACCATCAAGGATCACCCACTCACCTTTTGAGTCGAACTCCCAGCTAAGGGAGATCATGTCATGGACTTTGACCTGCCTCTTTTCTCCCCCATTGCTCTCTCTGCCATCTTTTTCTACAATTTGAGTGTGGCCAGCTCCAACTCCATTTTTCTCTTTACCGTCCTATGCTCCAGCTCCTCTGGGGAGAGGCCGCTGGATGACACACTGCTCCCTGCCCTGGCAGGAAACACTACTGCTAGTATGACATTGGTCCCCTGTAACACAGGCAGTCCCAGATTCTCCAGCAAATCCTGGTCAAGCTCCTAATCATCATTCATTATTTCATCCTCCTCCTACGGGGTCAAAGGTGCTGCATTACAATTAGGCTTTGGGCGTAAATATCAGCTCGACTTGCGGAGTTTGCGAAATTTGGCAACTCCTTAAGAAATGCGGACTTACCGATAAACTCTGTACTCTGCAGCATTGGCCACCATTTGTCTTTGTTCCACATGCCATGTGGCCAGGTGCCAATTTGTATAGTCAGTGCCCATAGGCCTGCATGTGTTCTTTCTTTTCCATGCATCCTGCTTATTGTTTACCCATGTGGCTGGTGACTATTTTGTATAGGCAGCCAGTGTGCTTTTGCCATAGGCCTGCCTGTGATCTTTGTTTGTGGCCATGCCTCCTTGCCTGCTGTTTGACCATGTGGTCTTGTGTGTTATGCTTAAGGCTTAGTAGCTGAATGCTCATACTAATGTACTGTATAAACAGTGTTTTATATATTATTCAATACTTTTTTGTATTTTTCTACTGCACCACACCTTGCCTCCCAAATCCCAGTTGGTTTCAAATTCAATTCTCATGGTACTAGTAGTCCTCTTTCCCTAGTATCAGCAATTGAATACTTTTTTTTATTTTGATTTTTTGATAATTTTTCAGAAACAATTTTTGTTTAATTTTAATTTGTTGATTTTTTTAAAGAATTCATTTTTTGTACTTTTTTGTAAACAAATATCTATACATTATTTTTTTTTTCCTAAAATCCGGCAACATCCCCTATGTGCCATCAGTGGTGCACAGTTGCACAGCAGTATTAATTTTTTCTAAAGAATATTCCATTGTCAGTTTTCTTTTTTCACCTGAACCTCCCTGCCCAACTTGATGTACATGAAGCAAACAGTTCCATCTGTGTGTTGCTCTTTCATATCCTTCCTGGGTGTACATGAAAATTATATAGGTGTGGTTTTAAGAACGGATACATTGTATTGTTAATTATTTATAACTTAAGCAACCACACTAAATTACACTACTAATTCAACTGAAACAATGCCACGTTTCACTGATGCTCTTTTTGCTTGTTTTGATTTTAGGTGCACAAGAGAAGAGACAATATCACCCACAGTACTGCCAGACAGACCGACTGTGCATGACATGACACATCAACACACAACACAGAAATCTCTTCATTTGTGAAGCTAAATGCCACTGACAACTGACGGCTTTGAGATGGCCCCAAAGAAAAGTGCAGAAAAAGAAAGTGACCAATGGGAAGGAGAAGAAGAAGCTGATTTCCACCACAGGCCTGCCTTCCAGGACCTATTTTGGAAAACTTGTGCCTTCTCCAAAAACCTCCAGGGAGCAAGCTGAGAGCAGTACCCTCACATCAGTGGCCCCACCCCTACCTAGGCCCAATCCCATGACTGGCACAGAGGCAACCCCTCTAATCATGGCTGCACTGATGAGCAGTGAGGTTGAAATGGACTTATCTCTTTCACAAATTATTACCCAATCATTGCAGAAAACTCAAATAAGTGGACAACAACAGCTGCAGCAAGCAATAGAAGTTTCTTCTATTCAGACAATGTGTTTCATAAACTTTTAACTTTAGCCATTCCAGACTTCACGATTTGAGAATTTGCAACATTAGTTTTAATTAATATACTAGCTCACCATTGCTCTGAATAATTTAGTATTGAATTCTTTGTTCCCACTATTAGGTATTCTTTTTTACGTAGTAGTCTGGTCTCAATTGATTGTAAAGCTATGATATAATTATATATATAACCCACTAACTCAGTTTTTATTTCAATGTAATTGCCTGCAACAAATAATCCTTTTGATTAGTTTTATAGTTAGAGTTCACCTAGTTGGGAGTGGGACCCCGCTTCTCCTTCAATGCACTACTGCGCTAGCCACTACCACCACCATGGCACCTTGGGAAACCATGCAGCCCTTGCTTCATCTGTTCAGGTAAGAGAACTATGGAGCATTGTTGAACGTGCTTGCAATATAGGCAATGTAAAGTTGGAAACCCAGCCACCTCCCCTTTGTGGTCAATATAGTTGCAGACTACAGAGACTAGGAGAGTAGTAGTTGGACAAGGGTACCACATAACTAATTGTTATACGCTATCAGCAGAATTTAAAAACATGCTGCTGCTGAGCTGAGAAGTAGCTGTTCAAAGTAAAACACCCCAAAAACATTTGAAGCATAAATAATGATATTTAGTACCCTAGCAACAACTATATAAACCCACCCCTTCAACCAAAAACAACCCCTCTCCCCAAACAATTATCCCTGTTCCCAACCAAAGATCAAAAGGTCCGAAAAAAATAAAACTAAAGCCCCAACTGTCCTGGTCCTAACTCCCATCCCACCCATAACAAGTCCCACGCACCAAAACAAAGGTTAAAATAGGGGAAGAAGAGAGCACTAATGGTGGGCCAGGAGCTTTTTAAGGTACCCATCAATCTTGATTTGCCTGGCTTCCAGGCAATCCAGCCCCTGCATATTGCAGTGGAAGAAGCAGTCAGAAATTGAGGTGGGGGCAGCAGTGATGGACCCTGGTGGGTGGCTGCCACTGACTGCGGTGCTGGTGTTGAGAGGCTGAAGGTGCTGGGGGCTGGCAAGGGCCCTGAGCAGCAGCCTCCTCCTCGTCCTGGGCCACCAGTCACCAGTACTCATCATATATAACCTTTAGCTCCTGCTGCTGCTGCCAGGCTGCTACATCCTGCTGAGTTGAATGAACAACAGTAATAGCTAGTAAGAAAAAAGAGTAGTTAAAAGCAATGCTATGTATAAAACACTTGTTTACAATTATGTAGTGGATGGCACAGCAGCACTGCAGTACGTTGCTGTTCCCCTATGGCCATTTGATTTAATGTGATTAGAGTCTCAGCCATTGACCCGCACATGGAAATGGTAAATGCACTAACTGTCTGAAAGGATTTAAGGCAGAATATAAACAGAGCACACCAGTTTTAAAAAACTGTTTTATTGTATTTCTTTTCAAGGATTTCCTATTAAAAAAATGAAACTGACACTTTAAGTTGAAAAGAAAAATTAATTACTTCAAAAATGAAAAAGGTATTATGTTATGTTAATTGAGATTTGTAGAGTGCATAATCACCAGCAGGTCTCTTAGTGCTAAAAGAGAGTAGCTGTGGACCCCCCCAGTGCCTGCCTGTTAGTCCCAGGTCAAACTGTGTTATGTCCAGGTGTCTGTAAACAGGAGGGTCTTCATTTCTTTCTGAATGGGAGAAGTGCTTTTTCCTTACAAAGGTTTTCTGGTAGCTTATTCCACAACTGTGGGATGAAGACCGAGAAGGCTCAACCCCCTTAAGTCATTGTGCTTAACCATGGACAGGCCAGCCGGCCTTCATCGGCTGACCGTAGGGTACGTCCTGGGATGTATCTCCCCAGGTGCTCCTTAATGTAAACTGGAGCCTGTCCATGAAGGACCTAATGGGCAATGCAGAGGCCCTTGAGCCTGGCTCATTGTTTGACGGGGAGCCAATGTCGCTGTTACAACAGAGGTGTGGTCCATGCGTGTCTAAGGAGCTTGAAGATCAGCCTGACTGCACCATTCATAGCTACCTGCAGCTTGCCTAACAGCTATTCAGGAATTTCAATATGTAGCGCATTGCCGTAATCCAGGCGGGACATAATCAATGCAGCCACCACCGTCCTCATCTGTCTCAGGAGGCCAACGCAGGTCCCAACCACAGTGGACACTTGATTAGAGAATGTGAGCTTGTAGTCTATTTTAATGCCTAGGCTTCTTACGACTGGAGCTGGAGTAGGTGTGGCACCCAACTCCCGTGGCCAAAAGAGGTCAGTTCATGGGTTGCTTCCTGTGGTGATGGCTAGGACCTTGGTTTTGTCCGGGTTGGCTTTGAGTGAATTAGCTGTCATCCAGTTGACAATGTATCTGAGGATATTTTGCATGTGTAAGTGGACTTGTGAGGTATTGTCAAGTTGAAGGATTAATTGTGTGTCATCCGCTTAGTTGAACACCTGGCAGTCCATTTGGGCGAGGGTCACCACCAACGGCCTGAGATAGATGTTGAACGGAAGCAGAGATAGTGTTGACTCTTGTGGGACTCTGTAGGTTAATGCCCCATTATTAGACATGCAGTCACTCATCAGGATCCTTTGAGTCCGGGCTGTCAGGAAGGAGGAGATACACTGATATACCACCCCACGATGCCCATGTCCATGACTCGGGCTAGGAGTTGGCTGGTGTTGATCGTATCAAACGCAGCCATGAGGTCCAGTAGAACCAAGGCACACAGCTTCCAGCTGTCGGCCATGAGCCTGAGTTCATACAACAACACCAGCATCACCAGCTCTGTTCTGTTGGGTGCCATGAATCCTGCCTGCGGAACCTCGTGTAGCTGATGTTTCTCAAATAATATAGATAGGGTTTTAAGGACATGCTGTTCCAGTATTTTAGTGAAAAAAGAAGATGGGATATAGGCCTATAAATCTTCAGGTTAGCGACGTCTGCCCCGTCTTTTTCAGTCAGGGGGTTACTCTGGCTTCCCTAAAGTTACTCTGGACCCTCCCAGTTTCCAGAGATAAATTTAACAGAGCGAGGATCTCTCCCTCTATCACTGGTAGAGCCATGTTGAATACCCTTGAAGGGCATGGGTCTGCTGGTGAGCCTGACTTAATTTGAGCCGTAATGTGGGACAAGGAGTCATGGTCTAGCTTCGGAAAGGAGGCAAAATGCTCCCTAAAGGCACATTGTGGTTCATTCATAACCAGGGGACTATGGCTAATGGGGGTATTATGTATGAAAGTTAGGATGTCCCTTTATTTATCCAGGAAAAAGGTCAGGAACCTGTTACAATGCTCTGGGTTAGCGACTGTTTCCTGCACCTGCTATTGGCTGAGTTCCTTCAGACTACTAAAGGTTTATTTTTGCTTGTTATCCCCCTCCGTGATCCTGGCCTCGTAGTACTTGGTCTTTCTTGCCATAATGGCTTTTTGTATGCGCCTCTGGGTCATATGACTTACGGCACCGCCTCTCGTGTTGGCACAGGGTCCATTTCTATCACCTTAGTTCCTCTGTGAACCAGGGGGCTCCCTTGCCCTTATTCCTCACTCTTTCCCTGTGAGCGTGTGCCACCCAATTGATATCTGCTCTCAACTGGTTGATGAGGGATTCACTCTTGTCCTCAAGATCTTCCGGCTGTAATCTCCTCAGCGAGTTACCATGCAGAGCATCCCCTAGACTGCCTGCCTCAATTGTGCTCCATTGTCGTACCACACTCAATTCTGGGTGAGTGGGGGGGCTGCGTGGAGCTCCTAGCCTGAGGGATCCGGAGCCTGATCAGGCAGTGGTCCAACCACCTACAGGGTCTGATGTCTGTCAGCCTAACCGGTGGCTGAGTGGTTCAGATGAGCTCTAGGTTATGTACCTTCTCCTGGGAGGGAGTATCCACAAGCTACTGCAGCCCCATTGTGGCCATTGTTTCCTCTAACCGACTGGGTATCTGGTCCCAGTGGTAGTTGAAGGCCCCCCACACTATGAGTTGTTGTTACCACAAGCGTGGGTCGGAGACTATTACAGTGAGAAGGTTGTTAAATAGGGGGGACGGTACACCACCATTATTGCCAGGTACAAGGACTTGGAGCAAACTTTTGCCACTAAAATGCTGGCACTCTTTAAGCTACCGCAAGCTTTTCTACTACTAGCTGTTTGTTATAGAGTAGCGCTACCCTCCTCTTTTCCCATCCTGTCTATTGTGCCATAGGGCGTTGTAGTCTATGGGTAGGGCTTCTACAATATCTGGACATGAGCCGTCATCAAGACAGGTTTCTGTGACTACTAGGATGTCAGGAGCTTCCACCTGAAAGAGAGTAAAAATCTCTAAACTATGTTTCTGGAGGGAGTGTGTGTTGAGTACTACTGCCATTAAATCCATGAGATTTCCTCACTCCATGCCTGCCCTTAGGTATATGGGGCTGGGTGGCCCTACTCTCTCCTCTCCCCTGTGAAGTAAGCACGTTCTCGGCTAAAAGAATGCCTTCGACCTGCTTCTCCAGGGGGTGATCCCTGTGCTCTACTGCCCGCAACTCCTACTCCTAGTAGGATTGAATTTGACCAGGGGTCCTGCCTACTGGTCCCATTCAGGTGCGGACAGGCGCATATTCAGTGTGCTAGTACTTTGTCCACTCCTGCCTGGCACATATGCACTCCTTCGCCCGTCCCCACCAATCAGCCCTGCTGAGCAGCAGCTGTGGCCCCTGCAGCCACTAGACCATGTTGAGGTGGAGGCAGTGGTGTAAGATGGTGCTCTGAATTAAAATTCCAACAGGTTTGTGCCTACAATTCAACCAGATTTGAATCACAGTTCTAGATAAAACAAAGTGTACAGTTAAAAAAAGAATTTGTGAACAGATATTAAAAAATCACAGCTTTACTGCGCATGTCTCCACCACCTGGAGTAGTTAAATTGTGTCTCTCATTATGCACTATGGAGTGCATGTAGTCCCTCTCTATTGCTCTGCTAAATTAATGGAGGCATGCTAGCTCAGCTAGCACCCTCATTGTACTCGTTAGCCATGCTTTGCTAAAGTAATTGAAAATTATCTCATTCCGATGGCCCTGCTCTTCTCCAAAATGTCTTTGTTGGAACGTCATCCTTTGCCCTGGGCACCCCCCAACTTTTTGCTGACTGGTACTGGTGGTAACTGACTCTGACTGACCCAGGGCTCTGCCTAGCCAGGTCCAGGGTCAGTGCTATGTTGAAAGAGACACACTTAGAATACATTGAAAACACCTGCATACAGTTGGGTACACTATGTGTTTGGGTACCCCTATGATTTGTATGACCTACCCCATAGGGCCCTAGTACATAATAGGGCAGAGGGATTGAAACTACATATCAGTCCCTAGTATATAATTGGTCATGGTAGTTAAGAGGCCAGAAGCCCTTTCTGCATTTGCATATGTGCACTGCTATAGCCTCAGGTCAGTTTAAAAGTGGCTCTGTGTTGTAGGACTGCTTTTAAAAATAATATTGTGCCCAAATTCTACTTTTGGGTTTGGGGGACTTAATAATGCATAACTTACAATGGTTGTGCATATTATGTACCCCCAGGGTCTCCCCTAGGTGTCCCAGAGGTAGGGGGCCAAATAGTTATAAGGAGGATCCTTATAGAATCTCATGGGGTAAGTGAAATTGCAGATTGCACTCCCTACCTTGTAATAAAGTGCTGCCCAAAATCGACTTTGGTGCTAGGAGCACTGTGGAGGGAGGATCTGCAATATTTTTGCATATTCAGAACCCCTAAAGTCTCTTCAGGTGTTCCAGGGGCGGGGGTGCAGAAGATATATGCAGGGTACTTATAAAGTATGTTTTTATAAGCCCTGGTGCTGGAAAAATGGCCCAAGTCATTCTTCCCATTTGCAAATCCCATGCCACATAGGTTAACATGGCAAGAAGTTATTAACTAACAACTCTTGATAGGAGAAGGCTAGAGATACCATTCAAAGACTTCCCTGAAAAGTAATAATAAACTCAACATTATCATATTGTTGAATGTCTCCTAAAATGTACAGACAAGAAGTTGTAAGACGTTCTTGTTTATAAGACAAGATCCAGCCTTCCATTGGTCTGTCCTGATTGGTCAGATTTAAGTGGATTAGCCAGGCTTCTTTGAAGAGATGATAAAGAGCCCCTACGGTTAATCATCTCTGCTGGTAGGGCAGTGTTTTGCCACACAGGAATGCCAGAGCATGGGGAGGAGTCGTAATCAATGGAATTCAAGGGAAGGGGACAACTCTGTTGCGTCCCGTATATGTGCCCTGATTTAGGCTTTACTAAAACATGCCCTTATATAGGCACAATTCACATTGCCCTTATTTAGGCATACATTTCTCTGTCCTTATTTAGGCATGAGTCATGCACTCCAAATACAGGCATGGTCTTTCACCTACATCCGTCCATCCCATAGGTCTCAACTAAGTTCTTAGAAACAGAACCTTAAGCTCTAGGGATTTTCCCCAGTACAGATTCATTGACTTCTCTTAGAAACTCATTAAATATGCATGAACCATTATTCCCCAGGGTTCATTCCTAATGTCTTCCTCTGTCCGACATTACGTCAATGCAATCCAGCCATAGCACGAGCTGAGTTTAAATATACCACCCTTTGCACATGCAAACCAGAGGAGACCTCTATTCCAGAGGAGCCTGTATTTCCCGGCCTGACACCCTGACCCGAGACGCTGTCATCTTGATTGCAGAGACTCCAGCTCGCAGTATTCTAACTTCCTTTGCAGGGTTTTAGAATTCGGGACCAGGAAAGAGATTCCACAACTCTCTCATTCTCAGGTATGGATATAACTAGAACCTAGAGCGATTCTTGGCATAACAAACTATAGCATACTATAGAATACCATCCTAGGGGAATATCGCACCTACTTCACAACTAGGTTAGGCAAATTTGGGTTGAAGAAGTTAGGGAGCATTCTATGAGTAATCGTACTTTTAGCAATACGTTTTTATGTATGCAAATGCATTTCATAAGTAGTGAACAATGCTAGAGCACTACCATTTCTTTGCGCTTGTAACACTGTGCATTTTATATCTTGCATACTGTCTTACGATTGGAGTAGCTCATATCTCTCACACGAGAAAAACGACTGTTCAATAAATACTTATTGAAACGCCTGTCTGTTATTTCTGTGTAACTCTGAGAAACTAAGCAGGCATGATTGGCTGAGCGAAACGTTATCTCATGTTTCCATGATTCTGAGGGATCAGGGTTGTCATGTTATGTGGTCGCCAGAAGCTATTCCCTTCTTGTCTTCAAGAAGTTTCTAATGGCCCTGTGAGCTAGCTGGTACATGGTAAACAAGGTTAGCATACGCCAAACCTATAGTGTATGTTATCCAAAAGCACAGAGCCTATTTAAGGAAATAGGAACTACACTACATGGCGCTGCCAATGTTTGGTAAGGCATTTATTTAAACATTAGATTCTGGGTAACTCAGTTGTGCTGTTCTCAGAGACCCCGACTCACAAACTCCAAAGACGTTTGGAGTTTGTAGGGACAAAGTCCGCCATAGCTGAGTAGGAAACATCCTATGTATTAGCTGTTGGTTCTTATCAATATTGAAGGATGTAGTGTTCCAAAATGTTGTGCACCTTATCTTGGTTCCCTTGAAACTAATTCCGTACTAAAAACAAAATGACTATGAATCCTGTAGACACCAGGCAAGAACACAAAACATGCAAGTTTCAAATAGGGATGAAACAGATGAGGACGTTACAATCATTCCTCCTAACATAAGGAAAGTTATCACTATCAAACGTACTAAACACGGCTTATCAGCCAGAGGTGGTAGAGTAGTCTTCCTTTTGGAGGCACATGAGTCACAAACAGAGGTGTTCTATTTCTTGGCTACATTCCCAACAGACAATGAAGTAAAACACCATTTTCACTTCTACAAAGAAGATTAAGCACCAGCAGAATATACTACTTTTGGGGAAATTGAGGTTCTGCTCACTTACAAGGAACATAATATCTAGCTTAAAGGCGCTCTACAATTCATGCAAAATAGAAACAGGCTCGGTCCACTAGGTCGACCAGGAGCTGCATGGCCGATTCTAGCCCGCTACACACTTCATCCTGACATTGAAACAATGACACAAGGTGAAATACTCAACTCAAGGTGTTAATAAAAATATACAGACAATTAGTTCTATATGTCATGCGGACATTAAACGTCCAGCCATCATTGGTAATACCAACTCAAACTACTTATCAGGAGAACACACTCAAAATTACTCCACACACAGTCATGCGTAAAATGCCCACAAAAAATGAACAAATTCAATCCTGGATAGCTCAGGAAATCACACAACTCAAAGAAGTATTCCCAAATACTAGCCCTTATGAGAAACACAGAATTTTAGCAATCAGTTTGCCAATGGTGAGCACCTCATGGGGCGCAATCTTTGCTGCCATATATACTAAAACTCATGGTATACCATCCTTAGCAGTGATACCAGATGGCTTAAGACAAATTTAAAATGAATACGGGGCTCTGAACTTTTGGATGAAATTACTGAACAATTTCAATCAGGTATCCATCAGGTATCCACCATTATATTATCCAATATTAAAGGGGAGGCGACATCAGTGGCGATCCGCCAGTGCTTGAGGGATTTTGATTGAACAGAACAACAGCAAGAGGTACCCAGAATAAGAGAAACATCATATGCAGAATTAGGCAGAAACAGCTTAGGTGTTAAAGCTCTTAATCCATAGCTGTTTGGAATCCCTGAAAAGGACACTGCAAAACAGAGCCCCACTTCTTCTAAAAAGAAGTGGGAAAATAACAAACAAAATGTTAAAAGGAACAGATCTCATTCCCGAGGTAGGTCTCCCCAAAAGGAGCCCTGTGAAAAGAGGTATAACCTCAGGAATATGGAAAATTTGAAGAAGCCTGACAGGTATCAGGATACTGATGCACATTACTGTCATTCCTTTCAGGTCTCATCAAACACGTCCAAACGAGGAGGAAAGTCAGAACAAAAGGAGGAACGCACAAAGTCCAAAGACAAACAACGCGTTCAGGAAAATAAAATCCAAACCTCAATTCAACAAAAAGAAGGTAGGAAGTCTAAAAATCAGGCATGCTGAGAATTCTGAGGACACAGATACTGATGGGGAATGGGCACAGGCGATGCTGGACAGTGCAGGAGAAATATCAATAGCTCGCTAGAAGCTGAAGTAATGTTTGGAGATAGTGGACTTGAATGAGTACATCACGGTAGAGACTGCTGATATAAGGGTTAGTGCTCCACACAAATTATATGAAATAACACTCCGGATGGAGGGAGACAAGCCCAGAAAAATTAAATGACTCTTTTGGGAAAGACTATCAAGAGCTTATCATATCCTGCTAGCAGAAAGCGATTGGCCACTAGTATTCGTAAGGGAGTGCCCACATGGCGAAGACATAATTATGCCTGCCTTCGCCAACAACATTCCAAGTCACCTAAAATACACATATGCAAGGAAATGGGCATTCACCCCACCACATAATACCACTAAAAAGTGAACCGACTGTACAGAGGCAGTATCCAATAAAGCAAGAAGCTAAAAAACAGGCCAAGGAAATCTTAGATCTACTTCAATACCAGGGATTAATTGAAACTTGCACCTCTTCAATAAACAATCCTTTGTCTCCTGTAGCAAAACCAGAGAATACTTATAGTCTACTTATAGAGTAAAGACATTTGAACTTGTGTTCCAAAACATTTGCTGTGCAAAATGCCCATAGTGCAGCTTTAATAAATAACATTGTGAGGAGAAATACAATACCACATTAGATATCTCAAACTGATTTTCCTGTCAAAATATAGCTCCTAAAAGCAGGTACTTAACGGAATTCTCAATAATGGGAACACAAGGCCAATTTAGTCGAATCCCCCAGGGGTATAAGTACAGCCCGGGGATATATTCAGCAAGGGTAAAAGAGTTAATACAGATTTATGATGATGAAGCATTTTAATATGTTGATGATATTTATCTGACAGATGATGACTTAAACAATCACTTGAACAGGGTGAGTACCATAATATTGGGCTTCGCCTCTAAGGGCTACAAATTCAACTTTAAAAAAATGAGAATTGCCCACGTAAATGTCCTAGTTTTAGGATAAGAGCTTTCAAGTGAAGTCAAATTCCTGGCAACTAACTTTTTAAGAATAAATATACTCCAACCTCCAAAATCGCTGAAAAACGTGCAATCGATACTAGGTTTCCTGAATTTTGGTAAAACATACATTTCGGTTACGCAGAAAGGGTTAAGCCCTCTACGAATTAATAAACCTGATTTCTCAGCAAAACATTGGACACAGGAACAGACAGAAATCCTGCACTCACTTTAAGCAAACATGTTAGCTACTAATCACTTACAAACACATGTAAACATACTCAATTTGGGCGATCCTAATAATTCCAAGTCTAACATTTAATGAAGGCGAAACTGTACCAATTGCATACAAATCACACTTATACACAACAGCAGAAATGCCCTTCACTTCAACAGAAAAAATTCTGACAGAAGTACAGACCACTGTAGCAAGAGAAAGAGCACTGGCTCAGGGGAAACGCATCATTGTCGTTACTCCAGTACCAGCCTTAGAGGCTGTTATGAAATCAAGCATTCATAATGCAAAAGCTTTACATCTAAGATGGATGTAATGGGTTAATTCTCTTGCTGCAACGGATGTTGAATAGAGATGTGATCCAAATTCAAAAACACAAGCATTCCTGCAATTAAAACAAGAATGTCCTCTGCCAAATGAAATCCTGCCTCTTGATCAATATGCATTTATAATTTACACTGACGGCTCAGTGCAACCCACAACATTAAGCAAGCAAGCCTACAGTGATGCGTGCACAATTGTTAAAGGTTGCATGTACAATAGTAAATTCTATCCCATGAACACAAAAACTCAGTCTCTAGTAGACTGTACAACTCAACTAGCTAAATTAAAAGCATTTATACTGGCACGCATGGATCGTGAATTCCCCTTGCTCAGAGAGTGTGATTCATTTTACTGTGTTCAATCATTCAATGAATACTTACAGAATTGGGTTCAAAATGGATTCAAAGGTGGCACAATCAAGCACAAATTGCTTTGGGTACAAGTAGTTCCGTTGAGAAATGGACTACAAAAGACTCACGTGATTCATACACTGGAGTCATCAATGTGATGGCATTCATGTTGAAGGGAATTTATTGGCTGATAAAGTCGCAAAGGGGGTTGTTCGCATGGCTTCCGTAGCTCGTTAAAAAACGATAATAGACAGTGAGATATTATTGGCTGTCTATGCTTCAACCAAAGTCATTGGCGCAGAACTTCCACAGAAATTTCCACTCAAGTACTCATATATAATTGATACGAACAACGTTCCTTTTTCTTGAACCCCTGAAGTGGGGGAAAGAGTAATTCCAAAAATGGAACATAGATTAGGGCTAATCCTAGCAGCACCCCAGGGGATAGGCTCTGCTCATGCAGGTGTTTCTGCAACTGTTTGTTTACTAAAACAATGTTATTGGTGGCATGGCATGAGGAAACAAACCAAGAACTATGGGCCCCATTAGGATGACGGGCGGACATTGTCCGCCCGCCACCCTATCGTAGAACGGGACCGCCCGCCATAAGGGCGGGGGTCCCGTGGGGGGAATTAGGATGTGCCCGCCACAGTGGCGGGCACATCCTGTAGTTTTTGCATTGTGGTGGGCGGTGCACTCTGCACCGCCCGCCACAATGTAAAAAATGCTGTTTTGCATTTGCATATGCAAAGCGGCAGGCACTGCGCGGTGCCTGCCGCTTTGCATATCCAAATGTGGGGGGTACCATAGGTACCCCCCATGTGCCCCCCAGACAGTGGTGCCAACCTGGGGGCCCTGCAGGGGGCACCCGCAGCAATCACCGCATGCCTTTCTGTGGCGGCATTGCCGCCGCGGAAAGGCCTCTGCTTTTTGCCATTGTAATATGGCTGGCGGTGTCCATTGGACACCGCCACCATATTAATCTATTACCGCCGCGGTCGCATGTCGACCGCGGCGGTAAAGTGGCGGACGGTCTTTCCGTCCGCCGCTGTCCCCTGCCTGGTGGAGGCAATCCGCCCGATATCGTAATGGGGCCCTATATCTTGGATTGTGATATCTGCCAGCAGATGAAAGTCTCCACAGTGAAACGTCCCCCACTGACACCCTTCTTAATTTCAGACAAACCATTAGCCTGTGTTAATCTGGATCATTTTGGTCCCTTGCAAAGAGACGGCCATTATAAATACATAATGGTTGCAGTGGACTCCTGATCAAGGTTCCTATGGATGTGGCCTCAGCACTCAGCTGACACTCGTACTGTTATAAAAGATTTGCGACTATTTATCAGCACATACATAGTTGGCACACTACATTCAGACCATGGCCCTGCGTTTAGCTCTCGGGCTTACAAAGAGGCCATGACCAGTCTGGGTGTAGCATTGCAGTACTCCTCTCCATACTATCCTGGGGGAAATTTGGTTGTGGAAAAACCAGGACATAAAGCATTCTATAACAGCTAGGGTATAAGACTCTGGAGATGGCTGGGTAAAACATGTTTATCGGGTCCAACGTTCCCTCAATAACTTGCCAAGAGCTTCTCTGGGGGGGTCACTTCATATGAGGTCCTTTTTGGAACAGGAATGTGGGTACCTGATCTTGAATGTGAAGGCACAGTGACAGATAACAAACCCTTTGATATCAAAGATGGCTTGGCTTTTTTATAGGAACTGAATGAACTAAGAATGAAACAAAGAGAAGTACTCCTGAAGCCAACCGTCAGTGGGGAAAAATCAGAAGTCACCGCAAGGCCAGACTGGGTCCCAAAAGTTGGGGGTTCCATTCAAAGAGAAAATTGTGGATAAAAAGGAATTTGGACCTTACTGCAGAAAACCAGTACCTGTCCTAGCTGTCCAAGGAGCAAGAAAAGTAAGGGCGCTAGAGCGCTGTGAGGCTCCATCCCCGCCGAGTGTGGAAATATCCTTCATCCCCATCCTAAGCCCCAACTATGAACATCCGACCTCACCACAAGAGACCCGATTCACTGCTGATGCCAGTGATACCATCTTTGCACGACTAGCCTTGATTGCAGCAGATGCAGCGACCGCCAAAACTGGGCGCAGGCTGCCACGGTCCACACCTGGTGTCAGTCGGCAGTCGGGAAAGGCCGCAGCTGTATGGGCCCAGACACTATAGGATTGAACGGCGGCCTACCACGATTCAACATCGCTGATACATGAACAACGCTTTGCGAGGTGAGAGACAGCACCTGGGGGCGAGAGATCACAAGCGCCACAGCAACGCGACTTGTACCCCACACGGGCCTTTTTGCAAAAACTCTGCACCATTGGGACAAGCCACGTACCAGAGTAGGAGGTCAATGGCTGAGCAGAGACGCGGGAGTCAGAGGGAAATCAGCGATGAGTGGACTTTCTGAGTGCAGAGAGCACACCCTGCACACCATTAAAACGTATACATTGCAAACCTGATCTATTAACCACAACATCTTCCCGGCAATTACCGCTGTGAGGAAATACCACCATTTTAGGTTGCGGAAGCCCTATGGTCCGAGGTAGGAGCAACCATTCTTAAGCGCTAATTGCGATACTGTAATGCCTGCAAGCCCGCCAGTTAACTGTTTCCTGCATCAGGGGCCCTAGCAAGAACAGCACATAGCTACTGCACTCTGCCAGCAACGAGCAACGTCCATTTTACAGGCGCCCGTTTTAGGTCATATGGAGATATTGATCAGTGGTGCTCCCCACAAATGGGAACTTGAACCAACAATCCCCCTTTTGAAGAAGTGTGCCTCACGATTCATTACTTGTTATCGATCTGCCCCCTTGCTGCTTAATGCGATCCCGGGCCTCCCTGTGGGGCCCTTGTTGCATTGGACCCTTCTCACTGTTACAAGTACAAGCTCTTGTACAAGCATTTCACAGACATTGTGTGCACACACTTAGTGGGATCCACAGTGGAGGTCTGATCGCCGAGTGCACTGGCTAGGGCTACGACCATTGTTACCTTGCACTGCGCTGCTGGTACTTTCTGCCAAGGCTTTCAGGTGGTGGGTTCGCTTTAGGCTGCCTTGAGACACTGATCAGCGCCTGACCACTGACCGTGCCTCGTGTGTTCTCACCCCGCACTCCAGGTCTGCCCGCCTTCCTACATCATGGGGCGCACTGACACCAAACAAACTAAAATTACTTTTGAAGCTCGAAAAAACCCCAGATCTAACTCGACGGACCATACAGACTGTGATACCACAGACACTCCAGAGGAGGACTGGAAAGAGCTCCTGTTTGGCATAAAGCAAAGCCTCACATCCACAGATGCTAAAATAGACACAATGTTAGGCGGATGGACTCTGCGGTTACTAAATTGGATCAACATGAGCAACGCCTTAAAGAAGCAGAAACCAGGGTGTCTGACCTGGAGGATGGCGCCACTGCAAGCAGGGGTTGGATATCACGGATGGATAGGCTGCTCAAGATCATTGCTGACAAGAACGAAGACTTGAAGGCCCGCTCCAGGCGAAACAAAGTACGCATTTTTGGCCTAGCAGAATCAACCAATACAGGCCGTATGAAGGACTTCATTGAGAAGCTGTTTGCGAATCTGTTCAACAGGGACTCCTTCTCGTCGCATCTCATGATGGAGAGGGCACATCGATCCCTGGCAACTCGCCTACCCCGGGGGCACCACCACGTCCCGTGATAGTCCGCTTTTTAAACTATCATGATAGAGATACAGTCCTACGCCTGGCTCGTGAAAAGAATTGAGTTCACTATGAGAATAATACACCGGCGTTTTTCCCAGGTTTTACTCAATCAGTACAGGACATCAGACGAAAATTTGATGCTGTCAAGAAAAAGCTCTAGGTGCAGGAAATCCCCTACGCCATGATGTATCCGGCAAAAAAGAAGATAACACATCATCCGAGACAGCACTACTTTTAGAACTTGCAGCAGGCTGAGGACTACCTCAAACAAAACCATTGTACAGCATCCGGGGAAGCGGAAGCACGTGGGCGCTCCAGATCCTAATCTCCTCTATCGAACCCAGATTGAGGCGCATCATTTACTGCAGAATATTTGTGACTCTCACTGGCGATCTTACTGGCGAAGAACTGACCTACATTGGTGAAGTATTGACATAACTTATGGTTTGTAATATGTCCTGCTCGGCCACTTACCTCTGTCCCTCCACGGCTGCCCGTCTTCGCAGCGGAGTAGCAGGTGGGTCCAAGTATTGAGGAGAGTGGGTGGGTCGTGAGCCCCTAGTGATTTCCCTATGAGGGCGAACCCCCAAATTTCCACTAAGGAGGGAAAGTAATCGTTAAGTAATGGGATTTCTGTGGGTGCGGGGGATCAAATGCCCGGTAAGTTGGGGAAGCCGGTGTGGGTGGAGGGGGGATTTTCTACTACTGAAGTGATGCAAACAACTGTTTCAAAGATGTCAAGAACTTTGTGACTTGTCGGAGGAATGAAGGTACTGATAGGTCGTAAGCCCATAAGTGTACTTTCCTCTTGGGTGTTCTGTGGTACACAAATATTACTGAAAAAGTGTCTCAACCGTAGAGTTCTCATGAATTTGTAAAACAATTTTGTGGTATCCAATTCGTTGGTATGATATGTAAGTACAAAACGCATGCCCTTTTGAAAAACTTTTTCTTGTATAGTAGTTAAAGGAATTTGTGAAATGTTAATGACTAGATTCTGTGGATCCTGGTCGATTTGGCTGGTGGCAGCAAAGTGGCTTGTCCAGTGGGAACTCCTTGATCTACGGTTGGTACGGGGCCAATCTCTAAAAAAGACTCAGTTTCAATATTGGTGTCGGATGTATTCCTGGGTTCATTGGGAACCTTAGAAGTAAATGGTTGCTCAGATATCTTGGTACCTGAAGATGAAGGTTGTTATCTCAGTCTATACACGATAATTCTTGGCCATAAATTGTAAGATGGAAACTATTTTTGACGTGAAAAAAATATCTCATTCCAATGAATGAATTACATGAGAATGTTTATGTAATTTCTGATTATGACTTGATAATACAATTGGATATAATCAAAATTACAGCTTGTGGTGTTCTAATTTTTTTGAAAAACGTTGCATAATGTGTACAATTAAACCCAGAAGGGTAAAAGTTACAGTGCGCAGAGGTCAGGCTGTTCAGCTTGATTCTTTCATGTTATCTCAGTCTACCTCTAGGGAATTCTTTACGAGATGTATCCTCTGACGATGATGTGTCTGAATGAAAAATCAAAACAAGACTCACGTAACACCGTAGTAACATTAGTACAAAAAATTTGAAGTCCTGTGTTGCAGCCCATTTTGTTCAAAATGCTTACAATCCCACCCAAATTAACTTCTTGATTTTAGAAGTTCTTGAGAAAACTACACATAAGGACAATAATAACCATTTGTTACAATGAGATTTATACTGGATACACCGTCTTCCCGCTCTTCAGCCTAAAGGCCTTAACGAAAGACTGGAATTTAGTTGTCACCTATGATATATCTGGGGATTCATTGATTATTCTAGTATGATCTCTCTGTCTGTTTTCATGTCAGCTGGTTTGTTCCATTATTTTCTGTTTTCATCTATTCTTTTTTATCTAACTTCATCCACACCTAATTATTTACTTTTCTTTCCTTTCCTCTTTATTCACCTTACTTTGCTTGGATTTTCATAATTGTATTCCCCCATGTTTTCTTGTCATCTTCTTGCTTTTCTTTTTGAACCATTTTCCATGGCTCCACACTCTTTTCAATCTTCTTATTCTGCTCTCTTATCCATAAAGTACTATTGCTACATGCTATTTCTTGTTGAATATTTTTTGCTGTCAATTTTATTCAAGTGCATTTTGAACACTACTACGGGGTTGTTCCCTAGTTCACTATCTCCTCGATGCGGGCCTCTTTCTATGTTCACACTCAGCTTCCTTTTCTTAAGGAGCATGTGCGCATGCTCGGCGTCTTCCGGGTCTGCTGTTGACACGGACCGGGTCTTGCCCTGTTGACGCGTCTTTTTCCCTCGATGGCATGTAAGTGTTCGCGCCACCCACCAGGCACGTTTGGACTCTTTTGGCACAGTTTATCATATCTTTACTTTCAGTTTCCGTCTGGGCTAAATGGTGTGTACGTTTCCATGTACACTACGTGCAACTCACATTTTCTATTTCGTTATGATTTTTTGTGCTGTTCCTTTGGGGTCTCCGTCACATTCTGCACTATGTTAACTACACGTAACCTTTTGTGTTCCGTCTGTTTCACCTACCGCTAACTTTCTTCACAGTACCGTGGAGCCTTGTAATTTTGCTATCACCATCTTTATTACCATGCGTTTTATTTCACCGGTTTTACGCTTTATGGGACATTTGTGTAACTTACCTTGGTCATTTTCCTCCGTTTCTTTTGCACATACCAGGTTATGTTTAACCATTCGGGTGCCTACATCATAGCATTTTCTCTCTATGTATTTCTGTATTCTTACCTCCTTGTTATCAGCAATCTACATCAGTTTCTTTTTCACTTTTGACACACAGATTTCCCCTGAAGAAGTGCAAATGCACGAAATGCATCGGGGATAATTTTACTACGGAGTATGAATTTATCTGACCATTGGATTTTTGTCATTAATGTGCTAAATATCACAATCATATGACATAATATGACGAACTGTGATATCTTTTGAACACGCAATGATCTAATCATTAAAGATCATAATCTTTCTCATCACAATTGAAGTACTTGTATATATTCATGCACGTGCTTCGGCGCATCAAGAGTGCCCAGGGGCTGCCCTTACTCGTTGTAAGGTTCTCTTTGTTATAACTGTCTAGCACTTCACGAACCAGGAGGTGATCACTCGGAGCCCCTATAAATAATTTTACCTTCATTTAACCCCATTGAATACCTGTTTTATACTTTGGAGTGCAGCGGCTTTCACCTAGTTTAGTACAGATTATAAGAGAAGTAGGAATGTTGGATAACACACGTGATCTTAACAGATTGAAGGTGACATCTTGGAATGTGTGGGGTCTGAATAACCCTAGGATAAAAAGGCAGATCCTAGGTTAACTAGATAGACACCACATCACAGTCGCTCTGCTACAGGACACACCTGAATCCCGGAACTACACCCCAGTTTGCTTCGAGATGGGCCTCACACCGTTGATTTGCATTATATATCCGGGATACTCCCGGAGACTACAAAACAATAGTTGATGGACAGAATGCAGAACAATGTCATACATTCCCCCCAGTACAGAGATCTGGGCCTAAATCCATCGTTTGTTTGCACTCCAAACCACCCCAGTGCAGACATGGCCATATGCAAATCAGCCTTGACCCTGTGCCTCATGGGAACAGTCCAGCCCGAACTGCAAAGCCATGTCTTTCCTGGACCGGAATCAAGTATCCTAGGACCGGTTACCGGCTATCAGCCGTCTTCAGCCAGGATAGCTTGACTCCAGTGGTGTGGAGAGCATGAGACTCATGTCTGCGCATAACCACCCCACTTGGGGTGACAAATGCAAAACAACAGTTGATGGACAGAATGCAGAACAATGTCATACATTCACCCCAGTACAGAGATCTGGGCCTAAATCCATCGTTTTTTTGCACTCCACACCACCCCAGTCCGGACATGGCCATATGCAAATCAGCCTTGACCCTGTGCCTCATGGGAACAGTCCAGCCCGAACTGCCAAGCCATGTCTTTCCTTGACCGGAATCAAGCATCCTAGGACCGGTTACCGGCTATTAGCCGTCTTCAACCAGGATAGCTTGACTCCAGTGGTGTGGAGAGCATGGGACTCACGTCTGAGCATACCCATCCCACTTGGGGTGACAAATGCAAAACAACAGTTGATGGACAGAATGCAGAACAAGGTCATACATTCACCCCAGTACCCAGATCTGGGCTTAAATCCATAGTTTTTTTTGCACTCCACACCACCCCAGTTCAGACATGGCCATATGCAAATCAGGCTTGACCCTGTGCCTCATGGGAACCGTCCGGCCCGAACTGCCAAGCCATTTCTATCCTGGACCGGAATCAAGCATCCTAGGACCGTTTTCTGGCTATCAGCCGTCTTCAGCCAGGATAGCTTGACTCCAGTAGTGTGGAGAGCATGGGACTCATGTCTAAGCATATCCATCCCACGTGGGGTGACAAATGCAAAACAACAGTTGATGGACAGATTGCAGAACAATGTCATACATTCACCCCAGTACAGAGATCTGGGCCTAAATACATCGTTTATTTTCACTCCACACCACCCCAGTTCAGACATGGCCATATGCAAATCAGCCTTGACCCTCTGCCTCATGGGAACAGTCCAGCCCAAACTGCCAAGCCATGTCTTTCCTGGACCGGAATCAAGCATCCTAGGACCGGTTTCTGGCTATCAGCCGTCTTCAGCCAGGATAGCTTGAATCCAGTGGTGTGGAGAGCATGGGACTCACGTCTGAGCATTCCTATCCCACTTGGGTTGACAAATGCAAAACAACAGTTGATGGACAGATTGCAGAACAATGTCATATATTCACCCCAGTACAGAGATCTGGGCCTAACTCCATCGTATTTTTGCACTCCACACCACCCCAGTTCAGACATGGCCATATGCAAATCAGCCTTGACCCTGTGCCTCATGGGAACAGTCCAGCCCGAACTGCCAAGCCATGACTTTCCTGGACCGGAATCAAGCATCCTAGGACTGGTTTCTGGCTATCAGCCGTCTTCAGCCAGGATAGATTGACTCCAGTGTTGTGGAGAGCATGGGACCCACGTCTGAGCATACCCATCCCACTTGGGGTGACAAATGCAAAACAACAGTTGATGGACAGAATACAGAACAATGTCATACATTCACCCCAGTACAGAGATTTGGGCCTAAATCCATTGTTGTTTTGCCCTGCACACCACCCCAGTTCAGACATGGCCGTATGCAAATCAGCCTTGACCCTGTGCCTCATGGGAACAGTCCAGCCCGAACTGCCAAGCCATGTCTTTCCTGGACCGGAATCAAGCATCCTAGGACCGGTTTCTGGCTATCAGCCGTCTTCAGCCAGGATAGCTTGACTCCAGTGGTGTGGAGAGCATGGGACTCACGACTGAGCATTCCCATCCCACTTGGGGTGACAAATGCAAAACAACAGTTGATGGAAAGAATGCAGAATAATGTCATATATTCACCCGAGTACAGAGATCTGGGCCTAAATCCATCGTTTTTTTGCACTCCACACCACCCCAGTTCAGACATGGCCATATGCAAATCAGCCTTGACCCTGTGCCTCATGGGAACAGTCCAGCCCAAACTGCCAAGCCATGTCTTTCCTGGACCGGAATCAAGCATCCTAGGACCGGTTTCTGGCTATCAGCCGTCTTCAGCCAGGATAGCTTGAATCCAGTGGTGTGGAGAGCATGAGACTCACGTCTGAGCATACCCATCCCACTTGGGGTGACAAATGCAAAACAACAGTTGATGGACAGAATGCAGAATAATGTCATATATTCACCCGAGTACAGAGATCTGGGCCTAAATCCATCGTTGTTTTGCAATCCACACCACCCCAGTTCAGACATGGCCATATGCAAATCAGCCTTGACCCTGTGCCTCATGGGAACAGTCCAGCCCGAACTGCCAAGCCATGTCTTTCCTGGACCGGAATCAAGCATCCTAAGACCGGTTTCTGGCTATCAGCCGTCTTCAGCCAGGATAGCTTGAATCCAGTGGTGTGGAGAGCATGGGACTCACGTCTGAGCATACCCATCCCACTTGGGTTGACAAATGCAAAACAACAGTTGATGGACAGAATGCAGAACAATGTCATACATTCACCCCAGTACAGACATCTGGGCCTAAATCCATTGTTGTTTTGCCCTGCACACCACCCCAGTTCAGACATGGCCATATGCAAATCAGCCTTGAACCTGTGCCTCATGGGAACAGTCTAGCCCGAACTGCCAAGCCATGTCTTTCCTGGACTGGAATCAAGCATCCTAGGACCGGTTTCAGGCTATCAGCTGTCTTCAGCCAGGATAGCTTGACTCCAGTGGTGTGGAGAGCATGGGACTCACGTCTGAGCATACCCATCCCACTTGGGGTGAGAAATGCAAAACAACAGTTGATGGACAGAATGCAGAACAATGTCATACATTCACCCCAGTACAGAGATCTGGGCCTAAATACATTGTTTATTTACACTCAACACCACCCCAGTTCAGACATGGCCATATGCAAATCAGCCTTGACCCTCTGCCTCATGGGAACAGTCCAGCCCGAACTGCCAAGCCATGTCTTTCCTGGACCGGAATCAAGCATCCTAGGACCGGTTTCAGGCTCTCAGCCTTCTTCAGCCAGGATAGCGTGACTCCAGTGGTGTGGAGAGCATGGGACTCACGTCTGAGCATTCCTATTCCACTTGGATTGACAAATGCAAAACAACTGTTGAAGGACAGAATGCAGAACAATGTCATACATTCACCCCAGTACAGAGATCTGGGCCTAAATCCATTGTTGTTTTGCCCTCCACACCACCCCAGTTCAGACATGGCCATATGCAAATCAGCCTTGAACCTGTGCCTCATGGGAACAGTCTAGCCCGAGCTGCCAAGCCATGTCTTTCCTGGACTGGAATCAAGCATCCTAGGACCGGTTTCAGGCTATCAGCTGTCTTCAGCCAGGATAGCTTGATTCCAGTGGTGTTGAATGCAGAACAATGTCATACATTCACCCCAGTACAGACATCTGGGCCTAAATCCATTGTTTATTTGCACTCCACACCACCCAAGTTCAGAAATGGCCATATGCAAATCAGCCTTGACCCTCTGCCTCATGGGAACAGTCCAGCCCAAACTGCCAAGCTATGTCTTTCCTGCACCGGAATCAAGCATCCTAAGACTGGTTTCTGGCTATCAGCCGTCTTCAGCCAGGATAGCTTGACTCCAGTGGTGTGGAGACCATGGGACTCCCGTCTAAGCATACCATCCCACTTGGGGTGACAAATGCAAAACAACTGTTGAAGGACAGAATGCAGAACAATGTCATACATTCACCCCAGTACAGAGATCTGGGCCTAAATCCATCTGTTTTTTTGCACTCCACACAACCCCAGTTAAGACATGGCCATATGCAAATCAGCCTTGACCCTCTGCTTCATGGGAACAGTCCAGCCCAAACTGCCAAGCCATGTCTTTCCTGGACCGGAATCAAGCATCCTAGGACCGGTTTCTGGCTATCAGCCGACTTCAGCCAGGATAGCTTGACTCCAGTGGTGTGGAGAGCATGGGACTCACGTCTGAGCATACCCATCCCACTTGGGATGACAAATGCAAAACAACTGTTGAAGGACAGAATGCAGAACAATGTCATACATTCACCCCAGTACAGAGATCTGGGCCTAAATCCATTGTTGTTTTGCCCTCCACACCACCCCAGTTCAGACATGGCCATATGCAAATCAGCCTTGAACCTGTGCCTCATGGGAACAGTCTAGCCCGAACTGCCAAGCCATGTCTTTCCTGGACTGGAATCAAGCATCCTAGGACTGGTTTCAGGCTATCAGCTGTCTTCAGCCAGGATAGCTTGACTCCAGTGGTGTGGAGAGCATGGGACTCACATCTGAGCATACCCATCCCACTTGGGGTGAGAAATGCAAAACAACAGTTGATGGACAGAATGCAGAACAATGTCATACATTCACCCCAGTACAGAGATCTGGGCCTAAATCCATCGTTTTTTTGCACTCCACACCACCCCAGTGCAGACATGGCCATATGCAAATCAGCCTTGACCATGTGCCTCATGGGAACAGTCCAGCCCGAACTGCCAAGCCATGTCTTTCCTGGACCGGAATCAAGCATCCTAAGGCTGGTTTCCGGCTATCAGCCGTCTTCAGCCAGGATAGCTTGAATCCAGTGGTGTGGAGAGCATGGGACTCACGTCTGAGCATACCCATCCCACTTGGGGTGACAAATGCAAAACAACAGTTGATGGACAGAATACAGAACAATGTCATACATTCACCCCAGCACAGAGATTTGGGCCTAAATCCATTGTTGTTTTGCCCTCCACACCACCCCAGTTCAGACATGGCCATATGCAAATCAGCCTTGAACCTGTGCCTCATGGGAACAGTCCAGCCCGAACTGCCAAGCCATGTCTTTCCTGGACTGGAATCAAGCATCCTAGTACCGGTTTCAGGCTATCAGCTGTCTTCAGCCAGGATAGCTTGACTCCAGTGGTGTGGAGAGCATGGGACTCACGTCTGAGCATACCCATCCCACTTGGGGTGAGAAATGCAAAACAACAGTTGATGGACAGAATGCAGAACAATGTCATACATTCACCCCAGTACAGAGATCTGGGCCTAAATCCATCGTTTATTTGCACTCCACACCACCCCAGTTCAGAAATGGCCATATGCAAATCAGCCTTGACCCTCTGCCTCATGGGAACAGTCCAGCCCAAACTGCCAAGCTATGTCTTTCCTGGACCGGAATCAAGCATCCTAAGACTGGTTTTTGGCTATCAGCCGTCTTCAGCCAGGATATCTTGACTCCAGTGGTGTGGAGAGCATGGGACACCCGTCTAAGCATACCCATCCCACTTGGGGTGACAAATGCAAAACAACTGTTGATGGACAGAATGCAGAACAATGTCATACATTCACCCCAGCACAGAGATCTGGGCCTAAATTCATCGTTTATTTGCACTCCACACCACCCCAGTTCAGACATGGCCATATGCAAATCAGCCTTGACCCTCTGCCTCATGGGAACAGTCCAGCCCGAACTGCCAAGCCATGTCTTTCCTAGACCGGAATCAAGCATCCTAGGACCGGTTTCTGGCTCCAGCCTTCTTCAGCCAGGATAGCGTGACTCCAGTGGTGTGGAGAGCATGGGACTCACGTCTGAGCATTCCTATTCCACTTGGATTGACAAATGAAAAACAACTGTTGAAGGACAGAATGCAGAACAATGTCATACATTCACCCCAGTACAGAGATCTGGGCCTAAATCCATCTGTTTTTTTTGCACTCCACACAACCCCAGTTAAGACATGGCCATTTGCAAATCAGCCTTGACCCTCTGCCTCATGGGAACAGTCCAGCCCAAACTGCCAAGCCATGTCTTTCCTGGACCGGAATCAAGCATCCTAGGTTCGGTTTCTGGCTATCAGCCGTCTTCAGCCAGGATAGCTTGACTCCAGTGGTGTGGAGAGCATGGGACTCACGACTGAGCATACCCATCCCACTTGGGGTGACAAATGCAAAACAACAGTTGATGGACAGAATGCAGAATAATGTCATATATTCACCCCAGTACCCAGATCTGGGCTTAAATCCATAGTTTTTTTGCACTCCACACCACCCCAGTTCAGACATGGCCATATGCAAATCAGGCTTGACCCTGTGCCTCATGGGAACCGTCCAGCCCAAACTGCCAAGCCATTTCTATCCTGGACCGGAATCAAGCATCCTAGGACCGTTTTCTGGCTATCAGCCGTCTTCAGCCAGGATAGCTTGACTCCAGTAGTGTGGAGAGCATGGGACTCATGTCTAAGCATACCCATCCCACGTGGGGTGACAAATGCAAAACAACAGTTGATGGACAGAATGCAGAACAATGTCATATATTCACCCCAGTACAGAGATCTGGGCCTAAATACATCGTTTATTTTCACTCCACACCACCCCAGTTCAGACATGGCCATATGCAAATCAGCCTTGACCCTCTGCCTCATGGGAACAGTCCAGCCCGAACTGCCAAGTCATGTCTTTCCTGGACCGGAATCAAGCATCCTAGGACCGGTTTCTGGCTATCAGCCTTCTTCAGCCAGGATAGCGTGACTCCAGTGGTGTGGAGAGCATGGGACTCACGTCTGAGCATTCCTATCCCACTTGGGTTGACAAATGCAAAACAACAGTTGATGGACAGATTGCAGAACAATGTCATATATTCACCCCAGTACAGAGATCTGGGCCTAACTCCATCGTATTTTTGCACTCCACACCACCCCAGTTCAGACATGGCCATATGCAAATCAGCCTTGACCCTGTGCCTCATGGGAACAGTCCAGCCCGAACTGCCAAGCCATGACTTTCCTGGACCGGAATCAGGCATCCTAGGACCGGTTTCTGGCTATCAGCCGTCTTCAGCCAGGATAGATTGACTCCAGTGTTGTGGAGAGCATGGGACTCACGTCTGAGCATACCCATCCCACTTGGGGTGACAAATGCAAAACAACAGTTGATGGACAGAATACAGAACAATGTCATACATTCACCCCAGTACAGAGATTTGGGCCTAAATCCATTGTTGTTTTGCCCTGCACACCACCCCAGTTCAGACATGGCCGTATGCAAATCAGCCTTGACCCTGTGCCTCATGGGAACAGTCCAGTCCGAACTGCCAAGCCATGTCTTTCCTGGACCGGAATCAAGCATCCTAGGACCGGTTTCTGGCTATCAGCCGTCTTCAGCCAGGATAGCTTGACTCCAGTGGTGTGGAGAGCATGGGACTCACGTCTGAGCATACCCATCCCACTTGGGGTGACAAATGCAAAACAACAGTTGATGGACAGAATGCAGAATAATGTCATATATTCACCGGAGTACAGAGATCTGGGCCTAAATCCATCGTTTTTTTGCACTCCACACCACCCCAGTTCAGACATGGCCATATGCAAATCAGCCTTGACCCTGTGCCTCATGGGAACAGTCCAGCCCGAACTGCCAAGCCATGTCTTTCCTGGACCGGAATCAAGCATCCTAGGACCGGTTTCTGGCTATCAGCCGTCTTCAGCCAGGATAGCTTGACTCCAGTGGTGTGGAGAGCATGGGACTCACGTCTGAGCATACCCATCCCACTTGGGGTGACAAATGCAAAACAACAGTTGATGGACAGAATGCAGAACAATGTCATACATTCACCCCAGTACAGACATCTGGGCCTAAATCCATTGTTGTTTTGCCCTGCACACCACCCCAGTTCAGACATGGCCATATGCAAATCAGCCTTGAACCTGTGCCTCATGGGAACAGTCTAGCCCGAACTGCCAAGCCATGTCTTTCCTGGACTGGAATCAAGCATCCTAGGACCGGTTTCAGGCTATCAGCTGTCTTCAGCCAGGATAGCTTGACTCCAGTGGTGTGGAGAGCATGGGACTCACGTCTGAGCATACCCATCCCACTTGGGGTGAGAAATGCAAAACAACAGTTGATGGACAGAATGCAGAACAAGGTCATACATTCACCCCAGTACAGAGATCTGGGCCTAAATACATCGTTTATTTACACTCAACACCACCCCAGTTCAGACATGGCCATATGCAAATCAGCCTTGACCCTCTGCCTCATGGGAACAGTCCAGCCCGAACTGCCAAGCCATGTCTTTCCTGGACCAGAATCAAGCATCCTAGGACCGGTTTCTGGCTCTCAGCCTTCTTCAGCCAGGATAGCGTGACTCCAGTGGTGTGGAGAGCATGGGACTCACGTCTGAGCATTCCTATTCCACTTGGATTGACAAATGCAAAACAACTGTTGAAGGACAGAATGCAGAACAATGTCATACATTCACCCCAGTAGAGAGATCTGGGCCTAAATCCATTGTTGTTTTGCCCTCCACACCACCCCAGTTCAGACATGGCCATATGCAAATCAGCCTTGAACCTATGCCTCATGGGAACAGTCTAGCCCGAACTGCCAAGCCATGTCTTTCCTGGACTGGAATCAAGCATCCTAGGACCGGTTTCAGGCTATCAGCTGTCTTCAGCCAGGATAGATTGACTCCAGTGGTGTGGAGAGCATGGGACTCACGTCTGAGCATACCCATCCCACTTGGGGTGAGAAATGCAAAACAACAGTTGATGGACAGAATGCAGAACAATGTCATACATTCACCCCAGTACAGAGATCTGGGCCTAAATCCATCGTTTTTTTGCACTCCACACCACCCCAGTGCAGACATGGCCATATGCAAATCAGCCTTGACCATGTGCCTCATGGGAACAGTCCAGCCCGAACTGCCAAGCCATGTCTTTCCTGGACCGGAATTAAGCATCCTAAGGCTGGTTTCTGGCTATCAGCCGTCTTCAGCCAGGATAGCATGAATCCAGTGGTGTGGAGAGCATGGGACTCACGTCTGAGCATACCCATCCCACTTGGGGTGACAAATGCAAAACAACAGTTGATGGACAGAATGCAGAACAATGTCATACATTCACCCCAGTACAGACATCTGGGCCTAAATCCATCTGTTTTTTTGCACTCCACACAACCCCAGTTAAGACATGGCCATTTGCAAATCAGCCTTGACCCTCTGCTTCATGGGAACAGTCCAGCCCAAACTGCCAAGCCATGTCTTTCCTGGACCGGAATCAAGCATCCTAGGACCGGTTTCTGGCTATCAGCCGTCTTCAGCCAGGATAGCTTGACTCCAGTGGTGTGGAGAGCATGGGACTCACGTCTGAGCATACCCATCCCACTTGGGGTGACAAATGCAAAACAACAGTTGATGGACAGAATGCAGAATAATGTCATATATTCACCCGAGTACAGAGATCTGGGCCTAAATCCATCGTTGTTTTGCACTCCACACCACCCCAGTTCAGACATGGCCATATGCAAATCAGCCTTGACCCTGTGCCTCATGGGAACAGTCCAGCCCGAACTGCAAAGCCATGTCTTTCCTGGACCGGAATCAAGCCTCCTAGGACCGGTTTCTGGCTATCAGCCGTCTTCAGCCAGGATACCTTGACTCCAGTGGTGTGGAGAGCATGGGACTCACGTCTGAGCATACCCATCCCACTTGGGGTGACACATGCAAAACAACATTTGATGGACAGAATACAGAACAATGTCATACATTCACCCCAGTACAGAGATTTGGGCCTAAATCCATTGTTGTTTTGCCCTCCACACCACCCCAGTTTAGACATGGCCATATGCAAATCAGCCTTGAACCTGTGCCTCATGGGAACAGTCCAGCCCGAACTGCTAAGCCATGTCTTTCCTGGACTGGAATCAAGCATCCTAGGACCGGTTTCAGGCTATCAGCTGTCTTCAGCCAGGATAGCTTGACTCCAGTGGTGTGGAGAGCATGGGACTCACGTCTGAGCATACCCATCCCACTTGGGGTGAGAAATGCAAAACAACAGTTGATGGACAGAATGCAGAACAATGTCATACATTCACCCCAGTACAGAGATCTGGGCCTAAATCCATCGTTTATTTGCACTCCACACCACCCCAGTTCAGAAATGGCCATATGCAAATCAGCCTTGACCCTCTGCCTCATGGGAACAGTCCAGCCCAAACTGCAAAGCTATATCTTTCCTGGACCGGAATCAAGCATCCTAAGACTGGTTTCTGGCTATCAGCCGTCTTCAGCCAGGATAGCTTGACTCCAGTGGTGTGGAGAGCATGGGACTCCCGTCTAAGCATCCCCATCCCACTTGGGGTGACAAATGCAAAACAACTGTTGATGGACAGAATGCAGAACAATGTCATACATTCACCCCAGCACAGAGATCTGGGCCTAAATTCATCGTTTATTTGCACTCCACACCACCCCAGTTCAGACATGGCCATATGCAAATCAGCCTTGACCCTCTGCCTCATGGGAACAGTCCAGCCCGAACTGCCAAGCCATGTCTTTCCTTGACCGGAATCAAGCATCCTAGGACCGGTTTCTGGCTCCAGCCTTCTTCAGCCAGGATAGCGTGACTCCAGTGGTGTGGAGAGCATGGGACTCACGTCTGAGCATTCCTATTCCACTTGGATTGACAAATGCAAAACAACTGTTGAAGGACAGAATGCAGAACAATGTCATACATTCACCCCAGTACAGAGATCTGGGCCTAAATCCATCTGTTTTTTTTGCACTCCACACAACCCCAGTTAAGACATGGCCATTTGCAAATCAGCCTTGACCCTCTGCCTCATGGGAACAGTCCAGCCCAAACTGCCAAGCCATGTCTTTCCTGGACCGGAATCAAGCATCCTAGGTTCGGTTTCTGGCTATCAGCCGTCTTCAGCCAGGATAGCTTGACTCCAGTGGTGTGGAGAGCATGGGACTCACGACTGAGCATACCCATCCCACTTGGGGTGACAAATGCAAAACAACAGTTGATGGACAGAATGCAGAATAATGTCATATATTCACCCGAGTACAGAGATCTAGGCCTAAATCCATCGTTTTTTTGCACTCCACACCACCCCAGTTCAGACAAGGCCATATGCAAATCAGCCTTGACCCTGTGCCTCATGGGAACAGTCCAGCCCGAACTGCCAAGCCATGTCTTTCCTGGACCGGAATCAAGCATCCTAGGACCGGTTTCTGGCTATCAGCCGTCTTCAGCCAGGATAGCTTGACTCCAGTGGTGTGGATAGCATGGGACTCACGTCTGAGCATACCCATCCCACTTGGGGTGACACATGCAAAACAACAGTTGATGGACAGAATACAGAACAATGTCATACATTCACCCCAGTACCGAGATTTGGGCCTAAATCCATTGTTGTTTTGCCCTCCACACCACCCCAGTTCAGACAGGGCCATATGCAAATCAGCCTTGACCCTGTGCCTCATGGGAACAGTCCAGCCCGAACTGCCAAGCCATGTCTTTCCTGGACCGGAAACAAGCATCATAGGACCGGTTTCAGGCTATCAGCTGTCTTCAGCCAGGATAGCTTGACTCCAGTGGTGTGGAGAGCATGGGACTCACGTCTGAGCATACCCATCCCACTTGGGTTGACAAATGCAAAACAACAGTTGATGGACAGAATGCAGAACAATGTCATACATTCACCCCAGTACAGAGATCTGGGCCTAAATCCATTGTTTTTTTGCACTCCACACCACCCCAGTGCAGACATGGCCATATGCAAATCAGCCTTGACCATGTGCCTGATGGGAACAGTCCAGCCCGAACTGCCAAGCCATGTCTTTCCTGGACCGGAATCAAGCATCCTAAGACTGGTTTCTGGCTATCAGCCGTCTTCAGCCAGGATAGCTTAAATCCAGTGGTGTGGAGAGCATGGGACTCACTTCTGAGCATACCCATCCCACTTGGGGTGACAAATGCAAAACAACAGTTGATGGACAGAATACAGAACAATGTCATACATTCACCCCAGTACAGAGATTTGGGCCTAAATCCATTGTTGTTTTGCCCTGCACACCACCCCAGTTCAGACATGGCCGTATGCAAATCAGCCTTGACCCTGTGCCTCATGGGAACAGTCCAGCCCGAACTGCCAAGCCAGGTCTTTCCTGGACTGGAATCAAGAATCCTAGGATCGGTTTCAGGCTATCAGCTGTCTTCAGCCAGGATAGCTTGACTCCAATGGTGTGGAGAGCATGGGACTCCCGTCTAAGCATACCCATCCCACTTGGGGTGACAAATGCAAAACAACTGTTGATGGACAGAATGCAGAACAATGTCATACATTCACCCCAGTACAGAGATCTGGGCCTAAATACATCGTTTATTTGCACTCAACACCACCCCAGTTCAGACATGGCCATATGCAAATCAGCCTTGACCCTCTGCCTCATGGGAACAGTCCAGCCCGAACTGCCAAGCCATGTCTTTCCTGGACCAGAATCAAGCATCCTAGGACCGGTTTCTGGCTCTCAGCCTTCTTCAGCCAGGATAGCGTGACTCCAGTGGTGTGGAGAGCATGGGACTCACGTCTGAGCATTCCTATTCCACTTGGATTGACAAATGCAAAACAACTGTTGAAGGACAGAATGCAGAACAATGTCATACATTCACCCCAGTACAGAGATCTGGGCCTAAATCCATTGTTGTTTTGCCCTCCACACCACCCCAGTTCAGACATGGCCATATGCAAATCAGCCTTGAACCTGTGTCTCATGGGAACAGTCCAGCCCGAACTGCCAAGCCATGTCTTTCCTGGACTGGAATCAAGCATCCTAGGACCGGTTTCAGGCTATCAGCTGTCTTCAGCCAGGATAGCTTGACTCCAGTGGTGTGGAGAGCATGGGACTCACGTCTGAGCATACCCATCCCACTTGGGGTGAGAAATGCAAAACAACAGTTGATGGACAGAATGCAGAACAATGTCATACATTCACCCCAGTACAGAGATCTGGGCCTAAATCCATCGTTTTTTTGAACTCCACACCACCCCAGTGCAAACATGGCCATATGCAAATCAGCCTTGACCATGTGCCTCATGGGAACAGTCCAGCCCGAACTGCCAAGCCATGTCTTTCCTGGACCGGAATCAAGCATCCTAAGGCTGGTTTCTGGCTATCAGCCGTCTTCAGCCAGGATAGCTTGAATCCAGTGGTGTGGAGAGCATGGGACTCACGTCTGAGCATACCCATCCCACTTGGGGTGACAAATGCAAAACAACAGTTGATGGACAGAATGCAGAACAATGTCATACATTCACCCCAGTACAGAGATCTGGGCCTAAATCCATCGTTTTTTTGCACTCCACACCACCCCAGTGCAGACATGGCCATATGCAAATCAGCCTTGACCATGTGCCTCATGGGAACAGTCCAGCTCGAACTGCCAAGCCATGTCTTTCCTGGACCGGAATCAAGCATCCTAAGGCTGGTTTCTGGCTATCAGCCGTCTTCAGCCAGGATAGCTTGAATCCAGTGGTGTGGAGAGCATGGGACTCAAGTCTGAGCATACCCATCCCACTTGGGGTGACAAATGCAAAACAACAGTTGATGGACAGAATACAGAACAATGTCATACATTCACCCCAGCACAGAGATTTGGGCCTAAATCCATTGTTGTTTTGCCCTCCACACCACCCCAGTTCAGACATGGCCATATGCAAATCAGCCTTGAACCTGTGCCTCATGGGAACAGTCCAGCCCGAACTGCCAAGCCATGTCTTTCCTGGACTGGAATCAAGCATCCTAGTACCGGTTTCAGGCTATCAGCTGTCTTCAGCCAGGATAGCTTGACTCCAGTGGTGTGGAGAGCATGGGACTCACGTCTGAGCATACCCATCCCACTTGGGGTGAGAAATGCAAAACAACAGTTGATGGACAGAATGCAGAACAATGTCATACATTCACCCCAGTACAGAGATCTGGGCCTAAATCCATCGTTTATTTGCACTCCACACCACCCCAGTTCAGAAATGGCCATATGCAAATCAGCCTTGACCCTCTGCCTCATGGGAACAGTCCAGCCCAAACTGCCAAGCTATGTCTTTCCTGGACCGGAATCAAGCATCCTAAGACTGGTTTTTGGCTATCAGCCGTCTTCAGCCAGGATAGCTTGACTCCAGTGGTGTGGAGAGCATGGGACACCCGTCTAAGCATACCCATCCCACTTGGGGTGACAAATGCAAAACAACTGTTGATGGACAGAATGCAGAACAATGTCATACATTCACCCCAGCACAGAGATCTGGGCCTAAATTCATCGTTTATTTGCACTCCACACCACCCCAGTTCAGACATGGCCATATGCAAATCAGCCTTCACCCTCTGCCTCATGGGAACAGTCCAGCCCGAACTGCCAAGCCATGTCTTTCCTAGACCGGAATCAAGCATCCTAGGACCGGTTTCTGGCTCCAGCCTTCTTCAGCCAGGATAGCGTGACTCCAGTGGTGTGGAGAGCATGGGACTCACGTCTGAGCATTCCTATTCCACTTGGATTGACAAATGAAAAACAACTGTTGAAGGACAGAATGCAGAACAATGTCATACATTCACCCCAGTACAGAGATCTGGGCCTAAATCCATCTGTTTTTTTTGCACTCCACACAACCCCAGTTAAGACATGGCCATTTGCAAATCAGCCTTGACCCTCTGCCTCATGGGAACAGTCCAGCCCAAACTGCCAAGCCATGTCTTTCCTGGACCGGAATCAAGCATCCTAGGTTCGGTTTCTGGCTATCAGCCGTCTTCAGCCAGGATAGCTTGACTCCAGTGGTGTGGAGAGCATGGGACTCACGACTGAGCATACCCATCCCACTTGGGGTGACAAATGCAAAACAACAGTTGATGGACAGAATGCAGAATAATGTCATATATTCACCCCAGTACCCAGATCTGGGCTTAAATCCATAGTTTTTTTGCACTCCACACCACCCCAGTTCAGACATGGCCATATGCAAATCAGGCTTGACCCTGTGCCTCATGGGAACCGTCCAGCCCAAACTGCCAAGCCATTTCTATCCTGGACCGGAATCAAGCATCCTAGGACCGTTTTCTGGCTATCAGCCGTCTTCAGCCAGGATAGCTTGACTCCAGTAGTGTGGAGAGCATGGGACTCATGTCTAAGCATACCCATCCCACGTGGGGTGACAAATGCAAAACAACAGTTGATGGACAGAATGCAGAACAATGTCATATATTCACCCCAGTACAGAGATCTGGGCCTAAATACATCGTTTATTTTCACTCCACACCACCCCAGTTCAGACATGGCCATATGCAAATCAGCCTTGACCCTGTGCCTCATGGGAACAGTCCAGCCCGAACTGCAAAGCCATGTCTTTCCTGGACCGGAATCAAGCCTCCTAGGACCGGTTTCTGGCTATCAGCCGTCTTCAGCCAGGATACCTTGACTCCAGTGGTGTGGAGAGCATGGGACTCACGTCTGAGCATACCCATCCCACTTGGGGTGACACATGCAAAACAACATTTGATGGACAGAATACAGAACAATGTCATACATTCACCCCAGTACAGAGATTTGGGCCTAAATCCATTGTTGTTTTGCCCTCCACACCACCCCAGTTTAGACATGGCCATATGCAAATCAGCCTTGAACCTGTGCCTCATGGGAACAGTCCAGCCCGAACTGCTAAGCCATGTCTTTCCTGGACTGGAATCAAGCATCCTAGGACCGGTTTCAGGCTATCAGCTGTCTTCAGCCAGGATAGCTTGACTCCAGTGGTGTGGAGAGCATGGGACTCACGTCTGAGCATACCCATCCCACTTGGGGTGAGAAATGCAAAACAACAGTTGATGGACAGAATGCAGAACAATGTCATACATTCACCCCAGTACAGAGATCTGGGCCTAAATCCATCGTTTATTTGCACTCCACACCACCCCAGTTCAGAAATGGCCATATGCAAATCAGCCTTGACCCTCTGCCTCATGGGAACAGTCCAGCCCAAACTGCAAAGCTATATCTTTCCTGGACCGGAATCAAGCATCCTAAGACTGGTTTCTGGCTATCAGCCGTCTTCAGCCAGGATAGCTTGACTCCAGTGGTGTGGAGAGCATGGGACTCCCGTCTAAGCATCCCCATCCCACTTGGGGTGACAAATGCAAAACAACTGTTGATGGACAGAATGCAGAACAATGTCATACATTCACCCCAGCACAGAGATCTGGGCCTAAATTCATCGTTTATTTGCACTCCACACCACCCCAGTTCAGACATGGCCATATGCAAATCAGCCTTGACCCTCTGCCTCATGGGAACAGTCCAGCCCGAACTGCCAAGCCATGTCTTTCCTTGACCGGAATCAAGCATCCTAGGACCGGTTTCTGGCTCCAGCCTTCTTCAGCCAGGATAGCGTGACTCCAGTGGTGTGGAGAGCATGGGACTCACGTCTGAGCATTCCTATTCCACTTGGATTGACAAATGCAAAACAACTGTTGAAGGACAGAATGCAGAACAATGTCATACATTCACCCCAGTACAGAGATCTGGGCCTAAATCCATCTGTTTTTTTTGCACTCCACACAACCCCAGTTAAGACATGGCCATTTGCAAATCAGCCTTGACCCTCTGCCTCATGGGAACAGTCCAGCCCAAACTGCCAAGCCATGTCTTTCCTGGACCGGAATCAAGCATCCTAGGTTCGGTTTCTGGCTATCAGCCGTCTTCAGCCAGGATAGCTTGACTCCAGTGGTGTGGAGAGCATGGGACTCACGACTGAGCATACCCATCCCACTTGTGGTGACAAATGCAAAACAACAGTTGATGGACAGAATGCAGAATAATGTCATATATTCACCCGAGTACAGAGATCTAGGCCTAAATCCATCGTTTTTTTGCACTCCACACCACCCCAGTTCAGACAAGGCCATATGCAAATCAGCCTTGACCCTGTGCCTCATGGGAACAGTCCAGCCCGAACTGCCAAGCCATGTCTTTCCTGGACCGGAATCAAGCATCCTAGGACCGGTTTCTGGCTATCAGCCGTCTTCAGCCAGGATAGCTTGACTCCAGTGGTGTGGATAGCATGGGACTCACGTCTGAGCATACCCATCCCACTTGGGGTGACACATGCAAAACAACAGTTGATGGACAGAATACAGAACAATGTCATACATTCACCCCAGTACCGAGATTTGGGCCTAAATCCATTGTTGTTTTGCCCTCCACACCACCCCAGTTCAGACAGGGCCATATGCAAATCAGCCTTGACCCTGTGCCTCATGGGAACAGTCCAGCCCGAACTGCCAAGCCATGTCTTTCCTGGACCGGAATCAAGCATCATAGGACCGGTTTCAGGCTATCAGCTGTCTTCAGCCAGGATAGCTTGACTCCAGTGGTGTGGAGAGCATGGGACTCACGTCTGAGCATACCCATCCCACTTGGGTTGACAAATGCAAAACAACAGTTGATGGACAGAATGCAGAACAATGTCATACATTCACCCCAGTACAGAGATCTGGGCCTAAATCCATTGTTTTTTTGCACTCCACACCACCCCAGTGCAGACATGGCCATATGCAAATCAGCCTTGACCATGTGCCTGATGGGAACAGTCCAGCCCGAACTGCCAAGCCATGTCTTTCCTGGACCGGAATCAAGCATCCTAAGACTGGTTTCTGGCTATCAGCCGTCTTCAGCCAGGATAGCTTAAATCCAGTGGTGTGGAGAGCATGGGACTCACTTCTGAGCATACCCATCCCACTTGGGGTGACAAATGCAAAACAACAGTTGATGGACAGAATACAGAACAATGTCATACATTCACCCCAGTACAGAGATTTGGGCCTAAATCCATTGTTGTTTTGCCCTGCACACCACCCCAGTTCAGACATGGCCGTATGCAAATCAGCCTTGACCCTGTGCCTCATGGGAACAGTCCAGCCCGAACTGCCAAGCCAGGTCTTTCCTGGACTGGAATCAAGAATCCTAGGATCGGTTTCAGGCTATCAGCTGTCTTCAGCCAGGATAGCTTGACTCCAATGGTGTGGAGAGCATGGGACTCCCGTCTAAGCATACCCATCCCACTTGGGGTGACAAATGCAAAACAACTGTTGATGGACAGAATGCAGAACAATGTCATACATTCACCCCAGTACAGAGATCTGGGCCTAAATACATCGTTTATTTGCACTCAACACCACCCCAGTTCAGACATGGCCATATGCAAATCAGCCTTGACCCTCTGCCTCATGGGAACAGTCCAGCCCGAACTGCCAAGCCATGTCTTTCCTGGACCAGAATCAAGCATCCTAGGACCGGTTTCTGGCTCTCAGCCTTCTTCAGCCAGGATAGCGTGACTCCAGTGGTGTGGAGAGCATGGGACTCACGTCTGAGCATTCCTATTCCACTTGGATTGACAAATGCAAAACAACTGTTGAAGGACAGAATGCAGAACAATGTCATACATTCACCCCAGTACAGAGATCTGGGCCTAAATCCATTGTTGTTTTGCCCTCCACACCACCCCAGTTCAGACATGGCCATATGCAAATCAGCCTTGAACCTGTGTCTCATGGGAACAGTCCAGCCCGAACTGCCAAGCCATGTCTTTCCTGGACTGGAATCAAGCATCCTAGGACCGGTGTCAGGCTATCAGCTGTCTTCAGCCAGGATAGCTTGACTCCAGTGGTGTGGAGAGCATGGGACTCACGTCTGAGCATACCCATCCCACTTGGGGTGAGAAATGCAAAACAACAGTTGATGGACAGAATGCAGAACAATGTCATACATTCACCCCAGTACAGAGATCTGGGCCTAAATCCATCGTTTTTTTGAACTCCACACCACCCCAGTGCAAACATGGCCATATGCAAATCAGCCTTGACCATGTGCCTCATGGGAACAGTCCAGCCCGAACTGCCAAGCCATGTCTTTCCTGGACCGGAATCAAGCATCCTAAGGCTGGTTTCTGGCTATCAGCCGTCTTCAGCCAGGATAGCTTGAATCCAGTGGTGTGGAGAGCATGGGACTCACGTCTGAGCATACCCATCCCACTTGGGGTGACAAATGCAAAACAACAGTTGATGGACAGAATGCAGAACAATGTCATACATTCACCCCAGTACAGAGATCTGGGCCTAAATCCATCGTTTTTTTGCACTCCACACCACCCCAGTGCAGACATGGCCATATGCAAATCAGCCTTGACCATGTGCCTCATGGGAACAGTCCAGCTCGAACTGCCAAGCCATGTCTTTCCTGGACCGGAATCAAGCATCCTAAGGCTGGTTTCTGGCTATCAGCCGTCTTCAGCCAGGATAGCTTGAATCCAGTGGTGTGGAGAGCATGGGACTCAAGTCTGAGCATACCCATCCCACTTGGGGTGACAAATGCAAAACAACAGTTGATGGACAGAATACAGAACAATGTCATACATTCACCCCAGCACAGAGATTTGGGCCTAAATCCATTGTTGTTTTGCCCTCCACACCACCCCAGTTCAGACATGGCCATATGCAAATCAGCCTTGAACCTGTGCCTCATGGGAACAGTCCAGCCCGAACTGCCAAGCCATGTCTTTCCTGGACTGGAATCAAGCATCCTAGTACCGGTTTCAGGCTATCAGCTGTCTTCAGCCAGGATAGCTTGACTCCAGTGGTGTGGAGAGCATGGGACTCACGTCTGAGCATACCCATCCCACTTGGGGTGAGAAATGCAAAACAACAGTTGATGGACAGAATGCAGAACAATGTCATACATTCACCCCAGTACAGAGATCTGGGCCTAAATCCATCGTTTATTTGCACTCCACACCACCCCAGTTCAGAAATGGCCATATGCAAATCAGCCTTGACCCTCTGCCTCATGGGAACAGTCCAGCCCAAACTGCCAAGCTATGTCTTTCCTGGACCGGAATCAAGCATCCTAAGACTGGTTTTTGGCTATCAGCCGTCTTCAGCCAGGATAGCTTGACTCCAGTGGTGTGGAGAGCATGGGACACCCGTCTAAGCATACCCATCCCACTTGGGGTGACAAATGCAAAACAACTGTTGATGGACAGAATGCAGAACAATGTCATACATTCACCCCAGCACAGAGATCTGGGCCTAAATTCATCGTTTATTTGCACTCCACACCACCCCAGTTCAGACATGGCCATATGCAAATCAGCCTTCACCCTCTGCCTCATGGGAACAGTCCAGCCCGAACTGCCAAGCCATGTCTTTCCTAGACCGGAATCAAGCATCCTAGGACCGGTTTCTGGCTCCAGCCTTCTTCAGCCAGGATAGCGTGACTCCAGTGGTGTGGAGAGCATGGGACTCACGTCTGAGCATTCCTATTCCACTTGGATTGACAAATGAAAAACAACTGTTGAAGGACAGAATGCAGAACAATGTCATACATTCACCCCAGTACAGAGATCTGGGCCTAAATCCATCTGTTTTTTTTGCACTCCACACAACCCCAGTTAAGACATGGCCATTTGCAAATCAGCCTTGACCCTCTGCCTCATGGGAACAGTCCAGCCCAAACTGCCAAGCCATGTCTTTCCTGGACCGGAATCAAGCATCCTAGGTTCGGTTTCTGGCTATCAGCCGTCTTCAGCCAGGATAGCTTGACTCCAGTGGTGTGGAGAGCATGGGACTCACGACTGAGCATACCCATCCCACTTGGGGTGACAAATGCAAAACAACAGTTGATGGACAGAATGCAGAATAATGTCATATATTCACCCCAGTACCCAGATCTGGGCTTAAATCCATAGTTTTTTTGCACTCCACACCACCCCAGTTCAGACATGGCCATATGCAAATCAGGCTTGACCCTGTGCCTCATGGGAACCGTCCAGCCCAAACTGCCAAGCCATTTCTATCCTGGACCGGAATCAAGCATCCTAGGACCGTTTTCTGGCTATCAGCCGTCTTCAGCCAGGATAGCTTGACTCCAGTAGTGTGGAGAGCATGGGACTCATGTCTAAGCATACCCATCCCACGTGGGGTGACAAATGCAAAACAACAGTTGATGGACAGAATGCAGAACAATGTCATATATTCACCCCAGTACAGAGATCTGGGCCTAAATACATCGTTTATTTTCACTCCACACCACCCCAGTTCAGACATGGCCATATACAAATCAGCCTTGACCCTCTGCCTCATGGGAACAGTCCAGCCCGAACTGCCAAGTCATGTCTTTCCTGGACCGGAATCAAGCATCCTAGGACCGGTTTCTGGCTATCAGCCTTCTTCAGCCAGGATAGCGTGACTCCAGTGGTGTGGAGAGCATGGGACTCACGTCTGAGCATTCCTATCCCACTTGGGTTGACAAATGCAAAACAACAGTTGATGGACAGATTGCAGAACAATGTCATATATTCACCCCAGTACAGAGATCTGGGCCTAACTCCATCGTATTTTTGCACTCCACACCACCCCAGTTCAGACATGGCCATATGCAAATCAGCCTTGACCCTGTGCCTCATGGGAACAGTCCAGCCCGAACTGCCAAGCCATGACTTTCCTGGACCGGAATCAGCCATCCTAGGACCGGTTTCTGGCTATCAGCCGTCTTCAGCCAGGATAGATTGACTCCAGTGTTGTGGAGAGCATGGGACTCACGTCTGAGCATACCCATCCCACTTGGGGTGACAAATGCAAAACAACAGTTGATGGACAGAATACAGAACAATGTCATACATTCACCCCAGTACAGAGATTTGGGCCTAAATCCATTGTTGTTTTGCCCTGCACACCACCCCAGTTCAGACATGGCCGTATGCAAATCAGCCTTGACCCTGTGCCTCATGGGAACAGTCCAGCCCGAACTGCCAAGCCATGTCTTTCCTGGACCGGAATCAAGCATCCTAGGACCGGTTTCTGGCTATCAGCCGTCTTCAGCCAGGATAGCTTGACTCCAGTGGTGTGGAGAGCATGGGACTCACGTCTGAGCATACCCATCCCACTTGGGGTGACAAATGCAAAACAACAGTTGATGGACAGAATGCAGAATAATGTCATATATTCACCCGAGTACAGAGATCTGGGCCTAAATCCATCGTTTTTTTGCACTCCACACCACCCCAGTTCAGACATGGCCATATGCAAATCAGCCTTGACCCTGTGCCTCATGGGAACAGTCCAGCCCGAACTGCCAAGCCATGTCTTTCCTGGACCGGAATCAAGCATCCTAGGACCGGTTTCTGGCTATCAGCCGTCTTCAGCCAGGATAGCTTGACTCCAGTGGTGTGGAGAGCATGGGACTCACGTCTGAGCATACCCATCCCACTTGGGGTGACAAATGCAAAACAACAGTTGATGGACAGAATGCAGAACAATGTCATACATTCACCCCAGTACAGACATCTGGGCCTAAATCCATTGTTGTTTTGCCCTGCACACCACCCCAGTTCAGACATGGCCATATGCAAATCAGCCTTGAACCTGTGCCTCATGGGAACAGTCTAGCCCGAACTGCCAAGCCATGTCTTTCCTGGACTGGAATCAAGCATCCTAGGACCGGTTTCAGGCTATCAGCTGTCTTCAGCCAGGATAGCTTGACTCCAGTGGTGTGGAGAGCATGGGACTCACGTCTGAGCATACCCATCCCACTTGGGGTGAGAAATGCAAAACAACAGTTGATGGACAGAATGCAGAACAAGGTCATACATTCACCCCAGTACAGAGATCTGGGCCTAAATACATCGTTTATTTACACTCAACACCACCCCAGTTCAGACATGGCCATATGCAAATCAGCCTTGACCCTCTGCCTCATGGGAACAGTCCAGCCCGAACTGCCAAGCCATGTCTTTCCTGGACCAGAATCAAGCATCCTAGGACCGGTTTCTGGCTCTCAGCCTTCTTCAGCCAGGATAGCGTGACTCCAGTGGTGTGGAGAGCATGGGACTCACGTCTGAGCATTCCTATTCCACTTGGATTGACAAATGCAAAACAACTGTTGAAGGACAGAATGCAGAACAATGTCATACATTCACCCCAGTAGAGAGATCTGGGCCTAAATCCATTGTTGTTTTGCCCTCCACACCACCCCAGTTCAGACATGGCCATATGCAAATCAGCCTTGAACCTGTGCCTCATGGGAACAGTCTAGCCGGAACTGCCAAGCCATGTCTTTCCTGGACTGGAATCAAGCATCCTAGGACCGGTTTCAGGCTATCAGCTGTCTTCAGCCAGGATAGATTGACTCCAGTGGTGTGGAGAGCATGGGACTCACGTCTGAGCATACCCATCCCACTTGGGGTGAGAAATGCAAAACAACAGTTGATGGACAGAATGCAGAACAATGTCATTCATTCACCCCAGTACAGAGATCTGGGCCTAAATCCATCGTTTTTTTGCACTCCACACCACCCCAGTGCAGACATGGCCATATGCAAATCAGCCTTGACCATGTGCCTCATGGGAACAGTCCAGCCCGAACTGCCAAGCCATGTCTTTCCTGGACCGGAATTAAGCATCCTAAGGCTGGTTTCTGGCTATCAGCCGTCTTCAGCCAGGATAGCATGAATCCAGTGGTGTGGAGAGCATGGGACTCACGTCTGAGCATACCCATCCCACTTGGGGTGACAAATGCAAAACAACAGTTGATGGACAGAATGCAGAACAATGTCATACATTCACCCCAGTACAGACATCTGGGCCTAAATCCATTGTCGATTTGCACTCCACACCACCCCAGTTCAGAAATGGCCATATGCAAATCAGCCTTGACCCTCTGCCTCATGGGAACAGTCCAGCCCAAACTGCCAAGCTATGTCTTTCCTGCACCGGAATCAAGCATCCTAATACTGGTTTCTGGCTATCAGCCGTCTTCAGCCAGGATAGCTTGACTCTAGTGGTGTGGAGAGCATGGGACTCCCGTCTAAGCATACCCATCCCACTTGGGGTGACAAATGCAAAACAACTGTTGAAGGACAGAATGCAGAACAATGTCATACATTCACCCCAGTACAGAGATCTGGGCCTAAATCCATCTGTTTTTTTGCACTCCACACAACCCCAGTTAAGACATGGCCATATGCAAATCAGCCTTGACCCTCTGCTTCATGGGAACAGTCCAGCCCAAACTGCCAAGCCATGTCTTTCCTGGACCGGAATCAAGCATCCTAGGACCGGTTTCTGGCTATCAGCCGTCTTCAGCCAGGATAGCTTGACTCCAGTGGTGTGGAGAGCATGGGACTCACGTCTGAGCATACCCATCCCACTTGGGGTGACAAATGCAAAACAACAGTTGATGGACAGAATGCAGAATAATGTCATATATTCACCCGAGTACAGAGATCTGGGCCTAAATCCATCGTTGTTTTGCACTCCACACCACCCCAGTTCAGACATGGCCATATGCAAATCAGCCTTGACCCTGTGCCTCATGGGAACAGTCCAGCCCGAACTGCAAAGCCATGTCTTTCCTGGACCGGAATCAAGCCTCCTAGGACCGGTTTCTGGCTATCAGCCGTCTTCAGCCAGGATACCTTGACTCCAGTGGTGTGGAGAGCATGGGACTCACGTCTGAGCATACCCATCCCACTTGGGGTGACACATGCAAAACAACATTTGATGGACAGAATACAGAACAATGTCATACATTCACCCCAGTACAGAGATTTGGGCCTAAATCCATTGTTGTTTTGCCCTCCACACCACCCCAGTTTAGACATGGCCATATGCAAATCAGCCTTGAACCTGTGCCTCATGGGAACAGTCCAGCCCGAACTGCCAAGCCATGTCTTTCCTGGACTGGAATCAAGCATCCTAGGACCGGTTTCAGGCTATCAGCTGTCTTCAGCCAGGATAGCTTGACTCCAGTGGTGTGGAGAGCATGGGACTCACGTCTGAGCATACCCATCCCACTTGGGGTGAGAAATGCAAAACAACAGTTGATGGACAGAATGCAGAACAATGTCATACATTCACCCCAGTACAGAGATCTGGGCCTAAATCCATCGTTTATTTGCACTCCACACCACCCCAGTTCAGAAATGGCCATATGCAAATCAGCCTTGACCCTCTGCCTCATGGGAACAGTCCAGCCCAAACTGCAAAGCTATATCTTTCCTGGACCGGAATCAAGCATCCTAAGACTGGTTTCTGGCTATCAGCCGTCTTCAGCCAGGATAGCTTGACTCCAGTGGTGTGGAGAGCATGGGACTCCCGTCTAAGCATCCCCATCCCACTTGGGGTGACAAATGCAAAACAACTGTTGATGGACAGAATGCAGAACAATGTCATACATTCACCCCAGCACAGAGATCTGGGCCTAAATTCATTGTTTATTTGCACTCCACACCACCCCAGTTCAGACATAGCCATATGCAAATCAGCCTTGACCCTCTGCCTCATGGGAACAGTCCAGCCCGAACTGCCAAGCCATGTCTTTCCTTGACCGGAATCAAGCATCCTAGGACCGGTTTCTGGCTCCAGCCTTCTTCAGCCAGGATAGCGTGACTCCAGTGGTGTGGAGAGCATGGGACTCACGTCTGAGCATTCCTATTCCACTTGGATTGACAAATGCAAAACAACTGTTGAAGGACAGAATGCAGAACAATGTCATACATTCACCCCAGTACAGAGATCTGGGCCTAAATCCATCTGTTTTTTTTGCACTCCACACAACCCCAGTTAAGACATGGCCATTTGCAAATCAGCCTTGACCCTCTGCCTCATGGGAACAGTCCAGCCCAAACTGCCAAGCCATGTCTTTCCTGGACCGGAATCAAGCATCCTAGGTTCGGTTTCTGGCTATCAGCCGTCTTCAGCCAGGATAGCTTGACTCCAGTGGTGTGGAGAGCATGGGACTCACGACTGAGCATACCCATCCCACTTGGGGTGACAAATGCAAAACAACAGTTGATGGACAGAATGCAGAATAATGTCATATATTCACCCGAGTACAGAGATCTAGGCCTAAATCCATCGTTTTTTTGCACTCCACACCACCCCAGTTCAGACATGGCCATATGCAAATCAGCCTTGACCCTGTGCCTCATGGGAACAGTCCAGCCCGAACTGCCAAGCCATGTCTTTCCTGGACCGGAATCAAGCATCCTAGGACCGGTTTCTGGCTATCAGCCGTCTTCAGCCAGGATAGCTTGACTCCAGTGGTGTGGATAGCATGGGACTCACGTCTGAGCATACCCATCCCACTTGGGGTGACACATGCAAAACAACAGTTGATGGACAGAATACAGAACAATGTCATACATTCACCCCAGTACCGAGATTTGGGCCTAAATCCATTGTTGTTTTGCCCTCCACACCACCCCAGTTCAGACAGGGCCATATGCAAATCAGCCTTGACCCTGTGCCTCATGGGAACAGTCCAGCCCGAACTGCCAAGCCATGTCTTTCCTGGACCGGAATCAAGCATCATAGGACCGGTTTCAGGCTATCAGCTGTCTTCAGCCAGGATAGCTTGACTCCAGTGGTGTGGAGAGCATGGGACTCACGTCTGAGCATACCCATCCCACTTGGGTTGACAAATGCAAAACAACAGTTGATGGACAGAATGCAGAACAATGTCATACATTCACCCCAGTACAGAGATCTGGGCCTAAATCCATTGTTTTTTTGCACTCCACACCACCCCAGTGCAGACATGGCCATATGCAAATCAGCCTTGACCATGTGCCTGATGGGAACAGTCCAGCCCGAACTGCCAAGCCATGTCTTTCCTGGACCGGAATCAAGCATCCTAAGACTGGTTTCTGGCTATCAGCCGTCTTCAGCCAGGATAGCTTAAATCCAGTGGTGTGGAGAGCATGGGACTCACATCTGAGCATACCCATCCCACTTGGGGTGACAAATGCAAAACAACAGTTGATGGACAGAATACAGAACAATGTCATACATTCACCCCAGTACAGAGATTTGGGCCTAAATCCATTGTTGTTTTGCCCTGCACACCACCCCAGTTCAGACATGGCCGTATGCAAATCAGCCTTGACCCTGTGCCTCATGGGAACAGTCCAGCCCGAACTGCCAAGCCAGGTCTTTCCTGGACTGGAATCAAGAATCCTAGGATCGGTTTCAGGCTATCAGCTGTCTTCAGCCAGGATAGCTTGACTCCAATGGTGTGGAGAGCATGGGACTCCCGTCTAAGCATACCCATCCCACTTGGGGTGACAAATGCAAAACAACTGTTGATGGACAGAATGCAGAACAATGTCATACATTCACCCCAGTACAGAGATCTGGGCCTAAATACATCGTTTATTTGCACTCAACACCACCCCAGTTCAGACATGGCCATATGCAAATCAGCCTTGACCCTCTGCCTCATGGGAACAGTCCAGCCCGAACTGCCAAGCCATGTCTTTCCTGGACCAGAATCAAGCATCCTAGGACCGGTTTCTGGCTCTCAGCCTTCTTCAGCCAGGATAGCGTGACTCCAGTGGTGTGGAGAGCATGGGACTCACGTCTGAGCATTCCTATTCCACTTGGATTGACAAATGCAAAACAACTGTTGAAGGACAGAATGCAGAATAATGTCATACATTCACCCCAGTACAGAGATCTGGGCCTAAATCCATTGTTGTTTTGCCCTCCACACCACCCCAGTTCAGACATGGCCATATGCAAATCAGCCTTGAACCTGTGTCTCATGGGAACAGTCCAGCCCGAACTGCCAAGCCATGTCTTTCCTGGACTGGAATCAAGCATCCTAGGACCGGTTTCAGGCTATCAGCTGTCTTCAGCCAGGATAGCTTGACTCCAGTGGTGTGGAGAGCATGGGACTCACGTCTGAGCATACCCATCCCACTTGGGGTGAGAAATGCAAAACAACAGTTGATGGACAGAATGCAGAACAATGTCATACATTCACCCCAGTACAGAGATCTGGGCCTAAATCCATCGTTTTTTTGCACTCCACACCACCCCAGTGCAAACATGGCCATATGCAAATCAGCCTTGACCATGTGCCTCATGGGAACAGTCCAGCCCGAACTGCCAAGCCATGTCTTTCCTGGACCAGAATCAAGCATCCTAAGGCTGGTTTCTGGCTATCAGCCGTCTTCAGCCAGGATAGCTTGAATCCAGTGGTGTGGAGAGCATGGGACTCACGTCTGAGCATACCCATCCCACTTGGGGTGACAAATGCAAAACAACAGTTGATGGACAGAATGCAGAACAATGTCATACATTCACCCCAGTACAGACATCTGGGCCTAAATCCATTGTTTATTTGCACTCCACACCACCCCAGTTCAGAAATGGCCATATGCAAATCAGCCTTGACCCTCTGCCTCATGGGAACAGTCCAGCCCAAACTGCCAAGCTATGTCTTTCCTGCACCGGAATCAAGCATCCTAAGACTGGTTTCTGGCTATCAGCCGTCTTCAGCCAGGATAGCTTGACTCCAGTGGTGTGGAGAGCATGGGACTCCCGTCTAAGCATACCCATCCCACTTGGGGTGACAAATGCAAAACAACTGTTGAAGGACAGAATGCAGAACAATGTCATACATTCACCCCAGTACAGAGATCTGGGCCTAAATCCATCTGTTTTTTTGCACTCCACACAACCCCAGTTAAGACATGGCCATATGCAAATCAGCCTTGACCCTCTGCCTCATGGGAACAGTCCAGCCCAAACTGCCAAGCTATGTCTTTCCTGGACCGGAATCAAACATCCTAAGACTGGTTTCTGGCTATCAGCCGACTTCAGCCAGGATAGCTTGACTCCAGTGGTGTGGAGAGCATGGGACTCCTGTCTAAGCATACCCATCCCACTTGGGGTGACAAATGCAAAACAACTGTTGATGGACAGAATGCAGAACAATGTCATACATTCACCCCAGTACAGAGATCTGGCCCTAAATACATCGTTTATTTGCACTCCACACCACCCCAGTTCAGACATGGCCGTATGCAAATCAGCCTTGACCCTCTGCCTCATGGGAACAGTCCAGCCCAAACTGCCAAGCCATGTCTTTCCTGGACCGGAATCAAGCATCCTAGGACCGGTTTCTGGCTCTCGGCCTTCTTCAGCCAGGATAGCGTGACTCCAGTGGTGTGGAGAGCATGAGACTCACGTCTGAGCATTCCTATTCCACTTGGATTGACAAATGCAAAACAACTGTTGAAGGACAGAATGCAGAACAATGTCATACATTCACCCCAGTACAGAGATCTGGGCCTAAATCCATCTGTTTTTTTTGCACTCCACACCACCCCAGTTAAGACATGGCCATATGCAAATCAGCCTTGACCCTCTGCCTCATGGGAACAGTCCAGCCCAAACTGCCAAGCCATGTCTTTCCTGGACCGGAATTAAGCATCCTAGGACCGGTTTCTGGCTATCAGCCGTCTTCAGCCAGGATAGCTTGACTCCAGTGGTGTGGAGAGCATGGGACTCACGTCTGAGCATACCCATCCCACTTGGGGTGACAAATGCAAAACAACAGTTGATGGACAGTGTTGGAACCTAAGTATGTCAGGTCACCTATGGTAGCCTGGCCTAGGGTAAGACACATTCACTAGAGGCACATGTGTGAAGGTTGCAAACCACCCAGCAGTAAATCAACGCAATAACACACAAAAATGACAGTACACCAATGTTGGAAAAATATGAGCTTGTTTATAAAAATATTCTTTGCTCTTCTTGTCAATTATTTAGCTTGGTTAAGACATTTCATTGCATTACATCTTACAGTAGAATTATGAATCTTTTCGCAGTTGTCAAGTTACTTCACTTTTTGCCTTTCTCGCACCACATCACATTTCCTTGTTCTTAATTAGCAATGACTGTATTTAGTTGGACTCAACTTCATTGATAAAGCTAAGCACATACAAAGGATTACTTTCTAGAGTTGGCCCCTACATAAATACAGGCGAACGTTTACAGTCCCTCAACTTCAACTTCCCACCTTCCACCTGTAAACAGGGCTATATGGCAACTCCACTCCTTCTGAGGCAAACTGTCTTAAATTGTCAGGCACCAGAGGCTAGAAAAGAATGTCCCAGAAGACTAATTGAAGCCTCAGTCTCCTTTTACCCCACGAGAGTATCATAAGTTTCTTTAAACTGTTAGGCCTGATGTTGTGCAACTCGTTAACAGCCCCTCCTCACCTTCCTATACTCAGGACTCAATCTGGGCTGCACCTCCTTATGAAAAATGAGTCAGTCGATCAGGAGGCCTGACCAGCTCTCCTTCGCCACCCCCTTACACTTCCCCGCTTACTTGGAAGGGTGTGCCTGCAGGCGGCTCTTCCGTTCACCCCTTCACTTGAGGGATGCTCTTCTTCGAGAATCGGGCCTCCCCGCCCCCTCACAGAGGAGCGGAGGCCCTACCGGGTGAAGCCTGAGTCGCTGATACGAGGAACCAGCCGCTCGACGGAGCTGCTTTCTTCCCCCTGGATCTCTTCCTCGGCGCTTCAGTGGAGCGCCAGCCACTCGACGGAGCCGCTTCTCTCCCTCAGTTCTCCTCGCCAGCGGCTGATGGTGATTTCTTCTAAGGGTGCATTCGCGCATGCGCGGAGGTTCAGCGTCTCGGCCTCAACAGCTGCTCAGACGTCCTGACGCCGAATAGTGACTCCGCAACGGGCCTGCTCGGTCCTAGGCCCCTCCTGAGATGGAAAACCCAGCTCGGTTGGGAATATGCGCAGTGATGCTGGATATTGACACCTTGCCCCCTCTCTTTCTGTCCTACCGGGGCGCTGACACAGAGCGCGGTTGGTGCCCCCGGCGTCCCGCTTATAGTGGGCACAGAACAAGACTGCTCAGGCCCAATGGATCCTGTCTCCTCACTCCTCCACCTCACAAGTCGGGAGATTGGCTACCCACTACGGGTCCAGGCACCGGTAAGAGAGTCCCAGCGCTATCCAGGCCAGGAGCTTACTTCTCGCCCTAGAGAGGAGGGGGGGGTCAAAAGGGGCTCCTTCACAATAGAGCCATAGAGCTCTTCTTTAGCACTGGACCACTAACCCTCCTTACTGGACAGTCATAGGGCACAGGTGATCTCTTAGTTTAGTTCCCAGAGCAGGGACCTTCTCAGCTCCACAGTCTACTGGAATTAACCCCTTCACCTAACTGTCCAGGGTCAGCAGGATGAACTAACTTGGCTAGGCCAACAGGAATAAGGGGTGGAAAAACCTAGACAGAGGGCTACCCTTGTATAGCAATCCACCCTTCAGGATCCTACCCCTACCAGACCTCAGCCTTCACTCTAGCTGCTCCTCACTGGCAAGACAAAATGGCTGTCCAGCATTCCGCCTTTTATAGGCTGACCCTCAGGGGTCCAGAAGGGACCAGAAGGTTCTGGAATGCCCTATTCTACTCTATGGGACAGGTTCTAGGTTTGTCAGTTGGGAAAGTTGGTAGCCACCATTTTGTGACTCCAACTATATTCCTGTCAGAAAAGGCCTCTAGGCCTGAGGTGAAAAACTATGAGGGTGAAAGAACACCTATCCCCTTGACCAACACCTGAAAAAGCTAGTGGACGCAAAAATTAATAAAAGTATGAGGGGCAAAAAGGGGACAAAATAAATAATAAATTGGAGGGACTACGCAAAAAGCCAGAAAGGTCTAACAGTCAGAATGCAGAATAATGTCATATATTCACCCGAGTACAGAGATCTGGGCCTAAATCCATCGTTTTTTGCACTCCACACCACCCCAGTTCAGACATGGCCATATGCAAATCAGCCTTGACCCTGTGCCTCATGGGAACAGTCCAGCCCGAACTGCCAAGCCATGTCTTTCCTGGACCGGGATCAAGCATCCTAGGACCGGTTTCTGGCTATCAGCCGTCTTCAGCCAGGATAGCTTGACTCCAGTGGTGTGGAGAGCATGGGACTCACGTCTGAGCATACCCATCCCACTTGGGGTGACACATGCAAAACAACAGTTGATGGACAGAATACAGAACAATGTCATACATTCACCCCAGTACAGAGATTTGGGCCTAAATCCATTGTTGTTTTGCCCTCCACACCACCCCAGTTCAGACATGGCCATATGCAAATCAGCCTTGACCCTGTGCCTCATGGGAACAGTCCAGCCCGAACTGCCAAGCCATGTCTTTCCTGGACAGGAATCAAGCATCCTAGGACCCGTTTCAGGCTATCAGCTGTCTTCAGCCTGGATAGCTTGACTCCAGTGGTGTGGAGAGCATGAGACTCACGTCTGAGCATACCCATCCCACTTGGGTTGACAAATGCAAAACAACAGTTGATGGACAGAATGCAGAACAATGTCATACATTCACCCCAGTACAGAGATCTAGGCCTAAATCCATCGTTTTTTTGCACTCCACACCACCCCAGTGCAGACATGGCCATATGCAAATCAGCCTTGACCCTGTGCCTCATGGTACAGTCCAGCCCAAACTGCCAAGCCATGTCTTTCCTGGACCGGAATCAAGCATCCTAAGACTGGTTTCTGGCTATCAGCCGTCTTCAGCCAGGATAGCTTGACTCCAGTGGTGTGGAGAGCATGGGACTCACGTCTGAGCATACCCATCCCCCTTGGGGTGACAAATGCCAAACAACAGTTGATGGACAGAATGCAGAACAATGTCATACATTCACCCCAGTACAGAGATCTGGGCCTAAATCCATTGTGTATTTGCACTCCACACCACCCTAGTTCAGACATGGCCATATGCAAATCAGCCTTGACCCTCTTCCTCATGGGAACAGTCCAGCCCAAAATGCCAAGCCATGTCTTTCCTGGACCAGAATCAAGCATCCTAGGACCGGTTTCTGGCTATCAGCCGTCTTCAGCCAGGATAGCTTGACTCCAGTGGTGTGGAGAGCATGGGACTCACGTCTGAGCATACCTATCCCACTTGGGTTGACAAATGCAAAACAACTGTTGATGGACAGAATGCAGAACAATGTCATACATTCACCCCAGTACAGAGATCTGGGCCTAAATCCATCGTTTTTTTTTCACTCCACACCACCCCAGTTAAGACATGGCCATATGCAAATCAGCCTTGCCCTGTGCCTTATGGGAACTGTCCAGCCCGAACTGCCAAGCCATATCTTTCCTGGACTGGAATCAAGCATCCTAGGACCGGTTTCTGGCTATCAGCCATCTTCAGCCCCGATAGCTTGACTCCAGTGGTGTGGAGAGCATGGGACTCATGTCTGAGCATACCCATCCCACTTGGGGTGACAAATGCAAAACAACAGTTGATGGACAGAATGCAGAACAATGTCATACATTCACCCCAGTACAGAGATCTGGGCCTAAATCCATCGTTTATTTGAACTCCACACCACCCCGGTTCTGACATGGCCATATGCAAATCAGCCTTGACCCTGTGCCTCATGGGAACAGTTCAGCCCAAATTGCCAAGCCATGTCTTTCCTAAAACGGAATCAAGCATCCTAGGACCAGTTTCTGGCTATCAGCCGTCTTCAGCCAGGATAGCTTGACTCCAGTGTTGTGGAGAGCATGGGACTCACATCTGAGTATACCCATCCCACTTGGGGTGACCAATGCAAAACAACAGTTGATGGACAGAATGTAGAACAGTGTCATACATTCACCCCAGTACAGAGATCTGGGCCTAAATCCATCATTTTTTTGCACTCCACACCACCCCAGTTCAGACATGGCCATATGCAAATCAGCCTTGCGGAAATTCTTGAACTTAGATTTGGAATTAGACAAAATCACGGAAGCCAAAATGCAGATGAAATCGGGACAGGCCCCTGGATCTGTCGGGCTACCGATAACATTTCATAAAACATTACCTGCTGGGTACTCTGGGGTACATGGGGATGCCTATCACCTTCATCCACTGGGTACAACAGCTATATATCCAACCAATAGCTCGAGCACTTTTCAATTGTGCCCAGTCCTCCGCCTTCTCTATCTCCAGAGGCACACGGCAAGGCTGTCCATTATCCCCAATGTTATTTGCTCTGGCCATAGAACCCTTAGCTACAAAACTTCGGCAACACCATAATGATAGGGCACTGATCTACCCAACTAGACAACTTCTTATCTCCCTATATGCAGACGATATGACACTGTATGTCAAGAAGCCTCAAGACAATCTCAACCCAGTGTTCCAGGAGACCACTAAATTAGGCGCCATGTCCAGAATACAAATAAATTGGTCTAAATCCCCCTTACAGATAATAACCTGCCGCACCAATTGGATTATCCACTAGTCTGGGGAACTGATGAGCGATAATACCTGGGCATACTTATCTCCAGAAACGGGGACAACCTGATGAGAATAAATTATGGCTCAGCCATAGATAAGACAACTGACACTATCAGCAAGTGGGTACAGCTTCTACTCTTCATGGTGGGGGGGATCTCTCTTATCAAAATGGTATTGCTCCCAAAACTGTTATACCTTTTCACACCACCCAGGAAGTTTTTTCTTTACTACACTCAAGACTCAACTTATGAGGTTTATATGGGGTGGGAAGCAGGCACGACTCAACCTGTCTACGCTGATGCTACCATACCATCAGGGAGGGTATGATGTTCCCAATTTAGAGTTCTTTTATTTTTGTGCACAGGCCCACTTCGCAACACATTGGTTCCATTCACCACCCTTTATGCGTCATTTGGCGATGGAAAATGGGTATATGACTCGGACACCCCCGATAAGCTATCTTTTTACAACAGTGAAGGAGCGGGAACGTGGCCTGTCCATCGTAGAATGCACTATTGTAGCATGGCGGCAGCTTGCTTGCATGCTAGGCAACCCCATGTTGTAGTGCCCTAGGAGGCCAATGTTACAAAACCTTTGATACAAGTTACTTATGAGGGGATATGTCAGATGATGCTGGAAGGTCTTGGCTATCATACCTGGGAAGACCTTTATATAGGGAAACAATTCTGCTCCAAGGAACACATTTTTGGAGCATGCATACCCACGACAATTGACACATTTATAAACACTCATCTCCGGCAAAGTGTGAAGGCTGCAACCCGTACCTTGCCCCAAGAGACAGATACACTTGCACCTCTGCAAGCCTTGCTACATGGAGAGGCTCACGTCATGTCATATCCCTCTTGTATAAACATACACAGAATGCACCACCCACTCATACTCTACGGGCCAGGCGGGAATGGGGGAAAGATCTAAATGTCCCGTTAACGGATGACCAATGGGAACTTAGCTGCACGCAGACAGAAGCAATTACAGGCAATAGTAAGCTACGCCTCATTCATTTTAAATTCTTGCACCCCTTGTATCACACCCCGACTAAACTACACAGATTCCACCTCAGATACGATGACAAATGTGCGCGGTGCGGGAGGGAGGGGGCAGACGTCCTGCATTTAGCGGGACCTGCCCCCGGGATGCAGAACTGAACGCAGACTTTTGAAGGGTTGTCAAACATGATAGGAGCCCAGCTGACCCCATTCCCACTTGTAGCCCTTTTGGGTTTATCTCAGGAAATAAACACAGTGCACAAAAGTTTTTGCCAACGGGTTTATTACCCCAACTGCAGGTCGAGTGCAGGTGGGGAAAAGGCCAGACTCCCAAGTTCAAAGACTGGATACAAACTATAACTACTTGGCAAGATCATATGCATTATTACGCAGAACCTCCTATCTTCTCATGCAAGAATACAATCCTACCATCTCCTGAGGCGGAAGCCATAATTTGTACAACTTTTGTGAAAATTTACTTGTTCTTATTTGCACGTTCTCCCCCTGGGCACCATATTCCAAGAGCTATTGTACTTGGACAACCCGCACAGGGGATATTAGCGCTGTTACGGGCTTCAAACAAACATTGCCGCAATCACCGAGCACATTAGGCCACGCCCACTATCGGGAGGCCACACTCCCCGCCTACGATATAAAAAAGCGCTGAATACAAGCGTTTTTGGATACAATCCTACCATCTCCTGAGGCGGAAGCCGGGAGGATACCTACCATAATTTTTAAAACTTTTGTGAAAATGTACTTGTTCTTATTTGCACATTCTCCCCCTGGGCACCATATTCCAAGAGCTATTGTACTTGGACAACCCGCACAGTGGATATATTAGCGCTGTTATGGGCTTCAAACAAACATTGCCGCCATCACAGAGCACATCAGGCCATGCCCACTATCGGGAGGCCACGCCTCCCACGTCCCCTGCCGGCATGGCCCTACGCCTATAAAACATGTGTATTCCTAGGACGCGCAGGTCCGCGCCGGGACCGGGCCCAGGGTCATGCCCCCTGACCAAACATACGTTGATAGCAGAAGACAAATCTACTCTAGCCAGGAGATTCTAGCATTGAGACCTCATGCCACATGCAACCCGATGGATCCACATAAGGAAGGTAAGACATGTCTAACCTGCTCACGAACATTTGCCTTTTCACAGATTAGAGATCTTAGTACAACATATCACAAACCTCAAATAACAATTTACAGAAAATCATCTATTAAAGCTGGTCTCATAAATGTCAAATCTATGGTCAAGCATAATGTTCAGACAGCTGAACTAATTAAAAGCCAAAATGTGGATCTTCTGTTTGTAACCAAAACATGGGCAGATGAAGCATCAGACACAGATCCCACCCTAGCAATCCTAGAGGGCTTCTCCATCTACAGAGCAGACAGGAAAATAAAACAAGGAGGAGGTTTAGCAATCATAGCGAAGGAGGGACTGCAGATTAAAAGCTCAGACAAAGGAAGTAACCCAGATTGTGAAACGCTATCGTTTCAAATAAAAATCACCAATAACTATACTTTTAGTGGTCTATTAATTTATAGAAAACCAAATACCAAAACACCTCTAATTGAGCTATTAAGCCCATTTCTAGAATCCAGTGTGACGTGTTGTGACTATACAATTCTAGGAGATTTTAATATACACCTAGAAAAAACATTGGACCCTAAGGTAAAGTCATTTAAAGATGAAATGGCAAATTTTGATTTAGAGCAGAAAGTATATACAGATACGCATTGTGCCGGCCATACTCTGTGGGGTCGCTATCATCCACAAGGATAGCTGGAGCATCACAGAAACCTCCTCCTTCGAGTACAACTCGTTTGAATGTCTATCCACCGTCATCAAGACAAAAGACAACGACTCTCTACTGTGCCACCTACTCTATCACCCCCCGGGCAGAAATAATGAGTTTGGAGAACAACTATCAAACCTGATTGCTCAAGACGCACTTGCCGATTCCAAAATCTTAATTCTTGGTGATCTGAACCTCCGATGGAATGAGACCCATAACCCTCTAATCAGATCGCTATCTAGCCTCCTTGATGATAACAACCTCACCCAACACTGTACTGAAGAGACTCATTACAAAGGAGCCACACTGGATGCCATCATTGCCCAAAAGAATTCTATCACGGTCAACCACATACTACCCGTTGACTGGTCAGAACACCACATGATCCTATTTCATATCAATCACCCCATCATCTCGCTTAAACCTCCGCAAGACCCCCCCCCCCCCAAATGGTCAAGAAACCTCTCCCAAGTACCCCAAGATATCCTGGAAGGAAAGCTAAGTTTACTTCTTCCAAATAACACACCGCACCTCTCGACCAATGATCTCGTCGACCACTACAACGCGGGGTTAGTCTCCATACTCGACAATCTAGCTCCTCTAAAGCTCAAAAGAAGCCGAGCCACTCCATCTAGAACCTGGTTCACTGCGGACCTCAACGCAGAAAGAAGAAACTTGAGAGCCAAAGAAAGAAAGTGGAGAAACAACCCAACCGCCATTCTCCGCCTCCAACTAAAATCTGCCCGTAGGAAGTACAACAACCATATCAAAAACAAAAAATCCAGCTTCTTCCGCGAGGCACTGGTCAAATCCAAAAACAGACCCAAAGAGCTCTACAACATAATCAGACAACAAACATCCAAGCCCCGGCCCTCATCCCTGCAGGCATCCAAAGAACTCTGTGATAACTTCGCCAACTTCTTCAACGATAAGGTCTTAAAAATCGAACTATCTCTAGACATCAACAACCCGCACCTCCAGAAGAGCAACTCGGCCTTCCCATTGGCAATCCCATCTGACTCCTTTCCCTCCCCCTAGCTAAGCTTTCGCCCCGTCCAGGAAACTGAGATAATCTCGCTGATCTCGACCTCCAAACCATCAGCACACGTCTCAGACCCCATTCCCCCCTCTTTAATCAAAAAAATGAAGCTTACCTTAGCGCCCATCTGGGGAAGAATCATAAACAGCTCCTTACAAAGCGGAGTGGTCCCCGATTGTCTAAAAATGGGGCAAGTCACTCCTCTGCTGAAAAAACCCAGTCTTGACTCAACTGACTTGAACAATTTCAGACCGATATCCAACCTCCCTTTGCTTTCGAAAACACTTGAAAGCTGCGTACTCCTGCAACTGACGCAACATCTGGACCATATCAATCTCCTGGACCCCCTCCAATCCGGCTTCAGACAAGGCCGCAGCACAGAAACCGCAATGCTGAACATCATAGACGACATTCATGGTTCTCTTGACGCAGACAAGTGCTGCCTCCTCATACTCCTTGATCTCTCCGCAGCGTTCGACACAGTGGACCACAAGCTCCTCATCATGACTCTTCAAGAAAGAGCCGGCCTTGGCGAGGTAGTTCTCAAGTGGTTCTCTTCCTTCTTACATAACCGTAAGCAAATAATAAAAATTAAGAACTTCACCTCCGAAACCCTGCAAGTCAACAAGGGTGTCCCGCAAGGATCAGTGCTCTCTCCTCAGCTCTTTAACATCTACATGGATTCGCTCGCCAAGTTACTCAGGAACGCCAACATCCACTTCCACCTCTACGCGGATGACACGCAGATTTACCTGGAAACCTCTTCTCTTAAAGACATCCACAGACTTAATGATGTCCTAAATGAAGTTCAAGATTGGCTGACAAAGAATCACCTGAAACTCAACCCCGACAAGACAGAAACACTCCTCATCTCAAACAAAGAAGACAACCCTCAAATCACCGAGTGGCTAAAGTCAATCGATGCTCTCAAAGGTAACCTCGCGCTAGCCGACTCCGTCAAATCCCTGGGCTTCACCATAGACCCCAAACTAACCCTGACAAACCACATTAAGATTTCGGCGAAAAGCGCATTTCTCAACCTCAGACTTCTGAACAAAATCAAACCTTACATTCCCAACAAGGACCTCAAACTAGCCACGCAATCTCTAGTTCTATCAAGACTGGACTATGGGAACTCAATCCTAACAGGCATCCCCAAATCGCACCTGGCCCCGCTAAAAACAACACTTCATGCGGCAGCGAGAATGATCACAGACTGCAAAAAAACTGACCACATCTCCCCGGCACTCAAAGAACTCGAATGGCTCCCTGCGGAAATGCTGAGCACCTTCAGAACGGCCTGCCTCACCCACAAGGCCCTCCACACCGGCAAACCGGAATACTTGGCAAACAAGCTCAAAAAAGCAGGCCAAGCCAGAAACTTGAGAAGCTCCAACTCTCTGCTGCTCATCCTACCAAAAACCAGAAAGAAGAGAACTGCGGACTGCTCTTTCTCAGGAAATGCCCCCAAAATATGGAACGCCATCCCCCCGCACATCAGAACTATACCGTACTATGCAGAATCCAAGAGCCAACTCAAATCCTTGTGCCTTATCCGTTCCCTTGGTTGCGGGTAACTTGGATCAGCAAGCGTCCCCTGAATCCATGTGGTAACATTGAATCCTGTTACCAAGAAACCTGCTGTCCGAACTTTTCCACATTCCAAATTGTCGCTCGCTTATCGCTTTTATTGGGTTTGTGTCATGTTGTTCTCTTTTTCATTCCCTCTATTGTAAAGCGCTCTGCTACCTTCGGGTCTTGTTAGCGCTATAGAAAACTTCTAAATAAATAAAATAAATAATAAATCATGTCAGAAGTTAAATATAACTGATACGCTCTTGAGCCCGCGGTCAAAGTAAAAAAAAACACATATCATGAATGGTCCAAAATCCAGCCCCAGATACTCATAGATACTCTATGTTCTTCGTACCCAACTTTAGATGCGGACAGCAATAAAGCCTGTGAACAAATTAATACATGGCTAGAGAACGCAGTCCAACTCACAGTTCCACTGAAGAAAATCACTCTCAAAAGAAAGACCCCTTCACAGCCATGGTTCTCAGAAGCTTTGAAGGAAAAAAACCAAGATTGTAGAAGAGCAGAAAAGAAATGGAGAGCTAACTATGAGGTACAGCAAAGATTAGAATATAAAACAATACTTGCTAGCTCTAAAAAATTAATAACATCAGAGAAAAGCAAATACTTCGTCCAAAAAAATAATGAATCAATAAACTCCAGTAAAACTCTCTTCTCCACTGTTAGAAAACTTTCGAAAATTGAAAATAACACCCCAGAAAAAATATCATCAGAATTGTGTAATATTCTGGGTAAATTCTTCGTAAATAAAGTTTCATCAGTCTACGAATCTTTTAAAAATTACAAATCAGATAAAACTAATCAGACAAATAAAATCACTGCTCAAACAATAAATTCAGAGGGACAATCAGTCCAACCTATAAGGTTCCAATTTACCATTCCAACAAAAGACCAAATTCAGAAGGAATTACTTAACATTAATTCAGGCAGCCCAACAGACCCCTGTCCACCCAAAATAATGCACATTTGCTCAGAACAAATGAGCATTGTACGAACAAGATTATTTGGCCAAATAATCGATACCAACACCTTTCCGGATGACTGGAAAAAGATTTCCATTAGACCACTACTGAAAAAACCCAATCTCGATAGAGACGAGCCAAGCAGTTACAGACCTATAGCCAGAATTCCTTTCGCCGCTAAAATATTGGAGAAACTCATGAACAAACAGCTATCCCGCTATCTGATTGACGGCAGCTGGCTGGACGACTCTCAGTTTGGTTTCCGGGAAGCACACGGAACAGAAACTGCTTTAATTACAGCAGTAGAAGAACTCCGGAAAGTGATGGACAATGGAGCGAAGGCCGCCTTGATATTACTTGACTTATCGGCGGCCTTCGACACGGTCAGTCATGAAATTCTTTTAAAACGATTAAAAACAGCAGAAATACATGACTCAACATGTACCCTCATTGAATCCTATCTTGCTAATAGAACTTTTACAGTAGAAGTAGAAGGAGCAAAATCTAAAGCCTTTTCTCTACCATGCGGAGTTCCACAGGGATCATCATTAAGTCCCACCCTTTTTAACCTTTATGTTGCCCCACTTGCAGAGATAATAAGAAACTGTGGTTTCACCCCAATATCATACGCTGATGACACTCAAATTGTAGTGACCATCAACAAAGATATAGAAGAAACAGCAGAAAAATTCCAACATTGTATGATACAGGTCAGCCAATGGAGGGAAAGGAATTGCCTGAAGCTCAATGGAGACAAGAGTGAAGTGATGATATTAGGGGGTGACACAAACATCTGGTCCCCCGCCTGGTGGCCTAAGGATATGGGCAGATGTCCTAGATCATCAGGAAAAAGTGAAGAATCTGGGCTTCACCCTTGATATGAATTCATCATTTGAAGCTCAAGCCAATAAGCTGTCATCATCACTCTGGTACATTTTAAAAATGATAAAAAAACTATTTCCATATCTACCACGAGATTCTCGTAAAACAGTAGTAACAGCATTAGCATTAGCAAGATTGGACTATGGAAATGGTCTATATGCCGGTGCCAGGAAAAAGATCACAGATAAATTACAACGCCTGCAAAATGCAGCAGCTAGACTGGTTCTAGACATACCCAGGTTTGAGCCAATCAGACTCAGACTGAAAGATCTACATTGGCTGCCAATTGAAAAGAGGGTGAAATTTAAATCACTCTGTCTAACCTATAAGGCACTACAGGGAAAAGGATCACAATTTTTGAGGTACCATTTGAAACAGTATGAACCCATGAGACCTCTGAGATCGGGCCAGATGAAACTAATTACTGTTCCCAGATTTAAAAGAGCTAACTGGGAAGGGAGAAGTTTCCTGATACATGCAGCACGTACATGGAATCAACTGCCCCTGAACATAAAAACCTGTCCATCTTTAGAAACCTTTAGAAAGGAAGTAAAAACATGGCTATTCTCCGAATAAACATCAGACACTGTTACAAAGCTGGAAAGGATTTATCTTAGCGCCAAGACGCCCATGGGCAATCGTTGCGCTCTATAAATTGACAAATCAAATCAAATCAAAATCAAATCAAGAAGCGAACCCAGAGGGGGACCGGGAGGGACTGGATCAAGCAATGGGGAGCAAAGTCAGGCCTATGACCCGATCCCAAACCTTACAAGAGAAGTCTAGTGTGTTATAATTCGGTACAGAGATAGTGCCACAGGAATAAATCAGGGGACCGGAAGCGATAAGGGCCTTATCTTTAGAGTCACTGTGGTAGATGCTGTCCTCATCAAACCCCACTATGGGGCCAATACTGCAAGTAGGCCTTGTGGTCTCCGCCCTGGTAGCAGATGCCCTCCTTTCGCTACTATCCAGGAGGTTCAAACAAAAAGACTCATAACCATCAAAGAGTCACAGTAAGAAATGAAGGACTATGCAACAACGCTATGAAACTCATTCCTCTTGAATTACAATTAACAATTCGACCAGACACGCCTGTCTACACCAATGTAACAAGAGAACATCTAATTTATCGAGAAAATGAAAGGACAAACACAGTGATGTCTTCAAATCCTGATGCAATTCTATCAATTGATCATACTTCTACTGGCTATTTCATAAATGTTGATGCATTTTATGAAGACCCAAGTGAATCAGAAACGTCGCCAGCCACAAACTCTTACAAACAGCAAGCAAAATACTTTTTTCACTTTCTGAAAGAAACGTATCTGGTTTCACCATGGACTAAATTATGGATAATATCCTGAATATTTTTCTTTCTTTTCTGGTTAGGTTTAGTAATGACTATTAGCATGCTTGTAGATGGCAAATACATTTGTCTAGAATCTGCAAGTAAAGATATGAACTTAATATTGAAACCACACAAATTATCTAATCGTGAAGAAAGAGACTTGTCTGCAGTAAACATCACAGCCGTGCCTATACCCGATGGTATAGTATGGGACAAAGTCGAATTCGATATTTTGGGCATGACTGATCTTTTAAAAATTCTACACCTGTTTAAAATTTCATTAAGTGATTTCATTATCTCCAGTACCTATTCTGATGTTTGGGACTTCGAAACTGTCAGTAATATTATATCTGATCTAGAAAAAAATCTGCTGCATTTTCTAATAGTGAAAACTTGGAAGGTTCACCAGAGTATGAACAAACGTACCATTATAATCATTATGGTCATTTTTTTTGCATAGATCTACAATACCTAGAAATGTGTTTATGTATAATCAATGGGAACATTGTCCAACACCATCAAAAGATAGTTCAAAAACATATGGAAATAAGTTTCCATATTTTTCAGGATTCAATACAACAGATCTAGGTTCCTATTATGTTAAGAATGTGAACCAAACTGCTCAGAAACAAATGTTAACTAACACCAAACAGATCTATTCTGCAGCCTTTTAATGCCCAGCTGTCTAGACAAGGGTTTGACTTTTGGAATGACACTGTTGATACAAAATCTGCCTGTGGTTCTAGAGACTGGCAGGTGCAGGGGACGGAAGCATTCTTTAGAACCTGACTCTTCCCCAAGCAAATAATGTTTTTGAATGATACCGTGCAACAAACATCTTGCCTTGGACTAGCCAAAATCAAAGACATGAACATATCTTATGTACCAACACCGGCTAATACCAAAATCAATAGTACTACAGATGAGGCAGCCACCATAGACAGCATCCTACTGTACAACAGAACAGCCCCCGATTGGGAAAAATAGCTAATCTGGCACTTAGACACTAACATTTGTCAAGAAAGGTTCCTGAATACAACACAGGGATTTACTATCAACAGGCTAGATCCCCGTTACATAAAGTGACACAATATAGTGTAGGGAAAGTGTGCCTTGATTGGCTACAGACATCCTCGATAGACCAAGTGAAACAACACTTATCTTTACTTGAAAGAAGATGCAGACTTTAGTGATTTCTTGCTAGGACCAAGAAAACCACGACAAAAATGTTTCATAAATGCCGGCATTTATACAGCCTATAATGAAGTTTGGGAAGTTTCACAGGCAGAGGCCGCAGAGGATACGTGAAATCGATCCAATTAATTTAGAGAAATCTCTCTCAGTTGTTGACAATGGTTTAACAACTTTGTCATCCAGGATCTATTCTCTGGGCAACATTGTATCCTCTGCTATTGACATACTAAAACAGGATTTAGCCGTGTTACAACAAGGCCTGTCACGTTCGGAAATGTTATTAGTCTGGACACTACAATCATAGTGTGCAGGCTATGTGCCTTGGCATTTTATCAACATGGCGTCTTTTTTTTCGGAATACAATCTCATAAACAGATCGAAATGGCACAAAGAGGAGCAAAGTATACAATGCTGGGTGTTGAAAAACTGATAAGATTACCATTCACGGTAGCAGAAAAAACAGCTACAGAATGGCTCATCCATGGCCATATAAATTTGCCAGTCACTTCTTTCCAATTTCACTATTGCCTTATACAATAGCAGGCAAGCAAATATGAAAGGTTGGGTAAGGAATACATTAAGAGTGTCCTGGGAAATACCTTACAACTACAGATGTTGGAATGGGGGACGTGAAGTGTTTCTTAGTGGTAAAGCCTGCGAAAATGTACTGAGCAGTTCACTCATATGTCAAGTAGTTTATTTACACTGGGCATTCAACAGTTCTGTGGCAAACTTGTTCTGCCACCTGCAAGGCAGTCCAGCCGCCGTGATTAATCTGACATTCGGCCTGGTTTTTAATGGGAGTTACTTAATGTTGAATGATCTAGGTTGCTGTAGCATGCTACCAGGGATCCCGCATCTAGTAACGGTCAATGCCAGGGTTACTTGTTGTATGCAAGTATTGGTTCCACTAGCAAACACAGGCAGGGAGTCGGCACTTTGGCCTTCACTGAATGTTTCTTTTATTTGTTTTCAATACGCTAAGCAGAATGAACGCCATGCTTTTACAAAGAAATGTACCCTTAAACTTCGCCCGAGAGACATCTGATCTTCAAGTTGCAAGGACTGCGGCTCAGATACAGGCTCTGATAGTTCGAAACTGCACCAAACAATTTCGCAGAAATGATGGGATGTATCTTTAACATGTCTGATATGAGCGGAATTTTACATTTACAATCATTCCAAACTTCGTGCATTCGGTGTTTGGTGGTCTGCCTTTAACTCTTGCAATAGCTGCAGGAGTACTTATTCTATTCCTACTGCTATGCTATGGACGGCCTTGCAATGGGCATCACTCCCAGTTACATTGTGAAGGATCTCCTGGAACGAAAGTGCTGACAGCACATAGTACAGCTCCTGGGCATTCCTCTCTTATGGGAACTTAATCAATCATGGTTCCAGACTTTCAGACCAGTTTGGCTTGACTGTATCTTACCTGTTCTACGCTGCTTGTTTTGCAGTGAAAAATGTGTGCTGGACATCTATCTAACACTTCCATCGGTCATGCCAACCAATATCAATACTTTTCTGGACCCAGGAACGGTCCATGCTCTGTATTGTCAGCAGCGGCTCCTGATACTGATGATGGCATTCATTGAAACCTCTCAGTTGCAGTCTGATCCTGCTGATGTACGCGAGGATTCAACAGGCACACAGGAGACAAGGAACACACAACTTGCTACAGCATCAGCTGTAAGTGACGATTCTCATCTTTGTGCAATAGATCTACTGAACGAGGTGCTCCAACTGTCCCCGGCAACAGTAGACGATCTTATGTCTACAGCAGCAGATGACTTCATGTTTACACCCAACCTGGACTCTGACTTTTGAATTGGTTCACAGTGTGCTTGGAAGAAATGCATTTGGCTACCAGGATATATGACGTTACAACGGGTCCTTTTACAACGCATACCATGACCACGGATCTATTACAACGCAGGTCATGTTACAACAGATCCCTTTACAACGCTATTCACTACAACGCAGGTACTATTACAACGCAATACCATTACATCGTAAGTATAATTACAGGTAAGTAAATAAAATTAATATTTAATGTAAATAATTATTAATGTATTATTAATTTAAATTATTTATTATTAAAAAAATAAAACATATATTATTACAATTAATTTTAATTTTTTAAATTGTAAATATATATTAAAAATAACCCTGTACCCCAAAACCCGAACCCAGCCCTAAAACCTAAAAATACCCCTGTACCCCAAAACCCGAACCCAGCCCTAAAACCTAATATTACCCCTGTACCCCAAAACCCAAACCCAGCCCTTAAACCTAAAAATACCCCTGTACCCCAAAACCCAAACCCAGCCCTAAACCTAAAAATACCCCTGTACCCCGAAACCCAAACCCAGCCCTAAAACCTAAAAATACCCCTGTACCCCAAAACCCAAACCCAGCCCTAAAACCTAAAAGTACCCCTGTACCCCAAAACCCAAACCCAGCCCTAAAACCTAAAAATACCCCTGTACCCCAAAACCCAAACCCAGCCCTAAAACCTAAAAATACCCCTGTACCCCAAAACCCAAACCCAGCCCTAAAACCTAAAAATACCCCTGTACCCCAAAACCCAAACCCAACCCTTAAACCTAAAAATACCCCTGTACCCCAAAACCCAAACCCAGCCCTAAAACCTAAAAGTACCCCTGTACCCCAAAACCCAAACCCAGCCCTAAAACCTAAAAATACCCCTGTACCCCAAAACCCAAACCCAGCCCTAAAACCTAAAAGTACCCCTGTACCCCAAAACCCAAACCCAGCCCTAAAACCTAAAAATACCCCTGTACCCCAAAACCCAAACCCAGCCCTAAAACCTAAAAATACCCCTGTACCCCAAAACCCAAACCCAGCCCTAAAACCTAAAAATACCCCTGTACCCCAAAACCCAAACCCAGCCCTTAAACCTAAAAATACCCCTGTACCCCAAAACCCAAACCCAGCCCTAAAACCTAAAAATACCCCTGTACCCCAAAACCCAAACCCAGCCCTAAAACCTAAAAATGCCCCTGTACCCCAAAACCCAAACCGAGCCCTTAAAACTAAAAATACCCCTGTACCCCAAAACCCAAACCCAGCCCTAAAACCTAAAAATACCCCTGTACCCCAAAACCCAAACCCAGCCCTAAAACGTAAAAATACCCCTGTACCCCAAAACCCAAACCCAGCCCTAAAACCTAAAAATACCCCTGTACCCCAAAACCCCCAAAAAGATAAACTTACCTATAATTATACTTACGATGTAATGGTATTGCGTTGTAATAGTACCTGCGTTGTAGTGAATAGCGTTGTAAAAGGATCCGTTGTAACATGACCTGCGTTGTAAAAAATCCGTGGTCATGGAATCCGTTGTAAAAAATCCGTGGTAACAGTTGTACACCGGCTACCATGTTTTTCATAACAAACAGAACGAAACTTGGAACATTCCCCAAATTGACAAACCTTTTTAAACTTTTCAGTTACATTGCATTTCTTACTGCTTACAGTAAAACAATTCCTATAAAATGAACTGCCTTTACCTTTACTAAAAATAACTTTTCTAAAAAGCACAATTCTAGAAGCACAAGTCTAGAAATAATTGCCCTGTTTTTCTACAAATTCCATATTTTATGACCATGATTCAAAGGGATTTTAGAATATTTAGCAAAACTATTATAGCCACTGCTTTTTCCATGTATAAGTCAAATTTTGACATGTTTAATTGAACTTTTCAGACTGATTTTAGAAATGTTTTTAAATGAATGTTTTTACATATGCGGTGCTCATTTTTATGTTAGCAATTAGTAATATTGTTCTTCGAAAGTGGAGTGGGTGTTTTGTCCCATATAGGTGCCCTGATATCGGCTTTACTAAAACATGCCCTTATATAGGCACAATTCATGTTGCCCTTATTTAGGTAAAGCGTTCTTAGTCCTTATTTAGGCATGTGCCATACACTCCAAATACAGGCATGGTATTTCACCTACATCCGTCCACCCTTTAGGTCACAACCAAGTTCTTAGAAACAGACCTTTAAGCTCTAGGGATTTTCCCTGGCACAGGTTCATTGATTTCTCTTAGAAAATCATTAAATATGCATGAACCATTATTCCCCGGGGTTCATTCCTGACGTCTTCCTCTGTTCAACATTACGTCAATGCAGTCCAGCCATAGCACCTTCTGGGTATTAATATGCCCATGCAAACCAGAGGAGACCTCTATTCCAGAGGAGCCCGTATTTCCTGGCTTGATGCACTGACCAGAAATGCTGTCATCCTGCATGCAGAAACTACAACTCGCAGGGCTCTAACTTCCTTTGCGGGATGTTAGAATTTGAGACCAGGAAAGAGATTCCACAACTCTCTCATTCTCAGGTATGGCGATGACTAGAACCTAGAGCGATTCTTGACATAACGAACTATACCATACTAGAGCATACCATCTTAGGGGAATATCGGACCTTCTTCACAACCCGTCCTACACCTAGGTTAGGCACATTTGGGTAGAAATAGTTAGGGAGCATTCCATGAGTACTCATACTTTTAGCAATATGTTTTTATGTATACAAATGTATTTGATAAGTAGTGAACAATACTAGAGCAATACTACTTCTTTGCGAATGTAACACTGTGCATTGTATATCTCGCATACTGTCTTACGATTGTAGTAGCTCAGATCTCTCACACGAGAAAAATGAATGTTCAATAAATACTTATTAAAAAGCTTGTCTGTTATTTCTGTGAAACTCTGAGAAACTAAGCAGTCACGATTGGCTGAGCGAAACATTATCTCATGGATCAGTGTAGTCATGTTATGTAGTTGCCAGAGGCTATTCCCTTCTTGTCTTCAAGAAGTTTCTAGTGGCCCTGTGAGCTAGCAGGTACATGGTAAACAAGGTTAGCATGTGCAATAGGGGTGTACTGACTCAATCATACACCAAACCTTTAGTGTATGTTATCCAAAAGCTCAGAACCTATTTAGGGAAATAGGAACTACACTTCAACTCAAGTGTCATTCCCAACTCTACTCTGTTGACCCCAGCCAGATGCTAGGCTTAGGGAAGGAATGAATAGATGCAAGGGGGATAGACTCTGTTGATTAGAAAATTTAGGGGTGTGGTTAGCCATCTCTTCTCTCCCTGCAGAAAATTCTGCCATTATCAATTTAGAAGAATTGGTGCACTCTGGCCACAGGATGTGTTCAGACCTTTGGGTGGTACCCTGCAGTCCATTGGACAGGAGTGACCTCCTGATTGACCCAGAGAAACTAGAATAAGTATCTGAGAAGGGCAAAGCCCCTCAGATCTGCTGCTTGAAACTTATGAAAGCAAGAGGTGCCATGCTGAGAAGTTTAATGTGCATTTCCAAAGGCCTGCACTCTGTAAACTGCACATTTTGCACCATCTTGAACTATAGCCCTGTGAATTACTTTGCTGTAAGAAGGACTAAAGAGTGGACACCCTGCAAGATACAGGTTAACAGAGCCCACCTGGAACATCACCATCAAAGATCCACAACCCGGAGAACTTCCAGGGGATTTATAAGGGGTTCGTCCATGTGGGTTGTGGGATATGAAGTCCTCAAATTGCAAGGACCATCATGGAGCTTTCAGACACTTGGAGTGAGTTTGAGAAATTTTGGGACCATTTAAGGTACTTCATTAAGAAGTTCTAGGAGTTGGGAGAACTTTTAAACAACTTTGGAAAAAAGCTCCATAGGGGGACCGACCCAACCTGGCCAGCCAAGCCACCTGCCTTCAACCAATAGCTGGCCTGCCGTCCACGTTCCTCCCGCTGAAAAGCTTTGTAGGTCTGACTTCCAGAGTTTCACCGAGAGGAGGTGAAATCGGAGGCCGGAGAACCCTCACCAAATCTGGCCTGGTGAATAGCAACAAGGGACCACGCGAGAAAAAGCTCCAGAAAAGTTTCTAAGTCCGAAGTTTAAAACTGTGACCGGGACCTACCGCCGCTAGTGGTAGCCGAGCAGGGGTCTATCCTAGTCGGCCTGAAACATTGACTTTGAGCCAGTCTATCACAACCGGATATCCCTATAAGGTACATTAAGATTCTAAGAGCTAGATAATGCTAACTATTTGAAAATTCATATCTCCGGTTCCCAACATGGGATCTTTGTCGTTTGCATGTCATTTTAAAGATAACAATAGTTCCTATTTTTATAAATTGGTGTCAGATTTTTATTATACATTGTCACTTAATTAGTTACTGAATTGATTTCATTGAATGCTTTACATACCTGTCTTTGAAGTTAAGTCAGCCTGCTCACAGACAAGCTGCCAAGGGTTGAGCATAGGAATAATTTTCTAAAACCTATTCTGAGACCAATACTGTGTTAGTGGCCTTATTTCCAGTGGCAGATGCACATTTGCCCCTACTAATAATCCACGTTCTAACAGTCTTTCAATTTTACCCTGACTTCAAAGCAGATGAATATTGCAACACATTACATATAAGATCAATCATGCGGACATCCTGTCTGCCGTAAGTAAGTGGGAAAAGCGATTCACTGCAATACAGGGAAAGGATTAAGGAACAGAATATAGATTGTATTCATCACAGACTATCCAACCGCAAAAGTCAAGGCATTTACTTAGTCCTACTTTACTCTCTGGTCTCACTCTCCACCACATTTCACAATTTGCTTTTCCAAAAATACATTTGCTTGGCAGTAAGTAAAGGAAACTAATTTACTCTACTGCAGGGTAAGTTAGGGGGTTAGGCCGGGTAAGTATGTAGTAGACGTTTTACTGATCATCCTCATGTGCCTACGTTTTGGCTACTGAGTCACTTGATCGTCTCTGTTTATTATGTGTGAGGTAAAGTGCTCTGAAACCCTACACTGGTATGAGAGGTGCTGTAAACCTAATGAACTGCATCTGAGAGAGAGTGGTTACAGATGCTTGAGGGGCCCCATTGAAGGGTGGTAGTGAGGGAGTCCAAGGCAGAGGGGGTCAAACAATGATTGCACTGGGCGCCCCAGCACTAAAGCCGGCCCTGGCTTCACCCTGTGGAGCTGCTAGGTGCAGACGTGTATCTCATGAATATGTGTCGGTTCTGTTGGAATGTTAGGGGAGGAGGTGCGTGAAGGACGTGCGTGCTCCCTGCTTGCCCCTGTCTGTATAACATAAACTCAACTTTAAGGAGTCATTCTTGTGGACTCCTCACTACACACACATCTTAATGCAAAGCCTTTTGCTGTTACATGCCATGTAAAGTTGCAGCAATTCCACTTTCCCATATACTTTGCAGAGTTGCATTGAGATTTGCGCAGAATGATGCGTACACTCGCATCTTGGCGCAATGCGGCACCAGATGACAAAGAAACCCGGACCCAGATTGTTGGGTGTTCATTGCACTAAGGAATGCGTAATTAGGCCCTTTTGTATGAAACGCAATAAACATGAATAAGGGTAGCCAAATCAGTAGTTCAAATGATGTTTTAGTGCCAAGTCACGGTTTAAAATCATGCTTAAACATGTCCTGCCTTTCGATGTCACTTCCGGTCTTCCAGAACGTTATACATGTCCTGGGCTCCGGAACCCTGGGTTGCATCCTTGCATTGGCAGCATTAAGTGACTCGTTTGGAGAGGGCACCTTTCATTTGGGTGGGTAAATATGATATCATGCACAGGCAGGGCGCTGCTATTCTTAAACAAGGCGTGAGACCCATTTTGGATTTGTTCGCGTTCGAATTGCGTCTCTTACTCTTACAGTCTGGTCTGAGCTGCACATGACAGGCCTAAACAGGGCCGGCGCTAGGCATGGGCAGTGTGGGCAGCGGCCCAGGGCCTCGCGCTCTGCCAAAGATTAGGGGGGCCCCCATCAGTGTGAAAGGCCACACTTTCACATTAGCCAACCTATTCTTGCGAGGCCCCCTGCCCCAGCTAATCATATTACATCATGAAACTTGCTGGCGTGGTGACATTCCTGGGGCAGCAGGGGTGGGGGAAGGTACAAACTGAATGGGGGACAGCACACCACCTACGTGACCCTCCACTCGCGCATCAGGCCGGCCGCGATTGGATGTTACATGCAAATTCAAGGGGCCTCACATCTTTCATTTCGCCCGGGGCCCCAGAAGTTCTAGGACCGGCCCTGGGCCTAAACGTGATAAAACAACATAATTGCTATCAAACATTTGCCGAGATATCCCACTGTCTTCTAGCTCGTTGCAGGTGATTGATGGCTCTGTTTCTGTGGAAAAATGTTTTCCTTCCAGACCGCCCCCTTACTTTGCATTGCAGGTTCCAGGCAAAGGTGAGTAATCTGACAGAAAGTGAGCAGAAAGGATGGCTCTTAATGTACTACATGCTCCAATGAGATAAAGTACCCTTTTAAACTATTGTATCATTGTGTGGTAAATAAAATATTACCCTGTCGGAATTTCTATACTTAAACAAAAGGTCATGCATATAATGTGAGGCAGAGTCCGTGGTGTCCGATTCAAAAGGGCTTTATTTCAGTAACTCGAGTTAAGGGAGAATCGGGTTCCATCACCAGTAAGGTTCAGGAAGGGTCTTCTAAACTTTATTCACAGAGTACATTATTTATACATTAAACATACATTAACTTGCATAGAGAAGGCGGAGCGCTCCAGTCGGAGCAAGCGAAAGAGAGAGATAAGAGCACATGGGCGTGCAAAAAGGGCGTGTAAGAAGGCGTACACGTGGGGGTTCACTTGAGGAGTCATAGGTGAGTCATAGGTGGGTGGATACATGGAGGGGGTCTGCGTGATCAGCTGGAACCTTTACCCTACTTGTGTGCGCCACTCGGTCATGACGTGCAATTGACGTGTAACTGTAGTAGCTGGGGGGAGCTGACTTTCGTTCTAGTAGAGAAGCCTTGAGTGTCAGGACGACCTGCACGCCTGGTATTATCTGGTATCTTAAGTTTGGAGGATGTATTATCTGAAGTAAAGGTCGCTCGAGCAAAGGTTGCTCATCACTAAGAGCCAGTGTGTGCATATATTTCTTCGTGCATTGCGTGGGGGCCATGGGCCTTCTATGGATGCGAGCTCTGTAAATCACTTAAACGGAGACAGAAAGGCTGGGCTCTATCTCTGTGGACGGGTTCTGTTTACCTTCTTCGCTAGGCAGGGATGTGTTTCTGTGGAGCAGAGCAGATAACTGTAAGCAAAATACTGTCTTGGCAGACCAGACTGGGCCCCTCTCGGCTGAGCAGAAAGTATGCAAGAGGTCAGGGATACATAGCTAAGCTGCAGCTTTCAGAGTGTCTGGAGGCATGGAGCCTGTATTCGGGTCCTGGCTCGGCTGAGCCACAAAACGGGTTCATCTCGACTTTTAAACGTGCACCATGCATATACATGGGCAACATAGGCCTCAGCACTTTCATTAACGTTTCTTTCATGGAAGGCTTGGTAACTGACACTCTAACATGGGACGGAAATGCAGAGGCATTATTATTACAGGCATGAGAGGGAAAGTGCATGGGTGACATGAACATACACTAAACGTGGGGTACATGCAGGGGACACATTGGCTACGCAAAATTTTCTATTTCCTCATTCCCTCCTTGTCCCCTACTGTGCCCTTTGGGACACATCTATATTCATGAGACCGTATATCTGATCATACAGCATCATTTGTTCGTCTTTTTTCTTTTGTATACGTGGATGGGGAATACAGGCAGTGGCACACAGGCCGCAAATCGCCGGGCCACATTGCAGACAGAGACAGCAACCGAATACCATAAGCAGTATAATTCCTAGGAACAACAACAATGTCCATCCCCATCCCGATATTACACCCCAGAGCCAACTGGACCAAGTCCATTGGTCCTGATGCATCTCGTGAACTATCTTGTGGAGTCTTGTTATTGCTGCGTACACAGATGGCGCGTTATTTGGAATAAACACGCAACAACTGGAGCCGATCACTCTACAAGCCCCGCCCCTATCTGCCAGGATGACGTCAAGAACAAGGCGATTCTGAAGAACAACAAATCGCATGGCAGACTGCTCCTCGGTCAAGTTCGCCAGGGCAGATGTAGTGTCATTTACTACTGCTTCTAGAGTTCTTGTTAACCTACGTATGAGTTTACTGTTTTGGACGGGACCTATGAACCAGAAGTATCCCTTAATAAAATCTGTATATTGCTCCCAAACTGTCTCAGTCTGATCAACTACTGGGGAATCGATCTCCCTCCTGTGTCTAACATGCACTAGTCGCGAATCTCGATGATAATGGGATGGGGCTAGAAAGACGGGTGGCAGCAGGAACGCTATATAACATGTCCCACCCCAGTCTAAGGGCAGACGTACATAGGCTGTCTGACCGCAAATGAAATAGGAATGGCGGGAAGCTTTGAAAGTAGACTTTCCTTTATCATTGAACTCGACTACAGTATTACAATCACTGTGTCCCAATTGTACCGATCCTTTCTTTCTAACGCACAATTCACCTTTTACTGGTAGGACTGATATAAACGGTGGACCTGTATTTTTCTCGGACTGAACATTCAGAATCATAAAGTTAAGGGAAGCATTTCCTTGTTCATACACTTCATTTTCTAGATCGGTCCCTTTCCTTTGGGGAAGACCGTCTTCGTCTGGAAAACATGCCTCATTCATGACTGTATTCAAGATTCCCCATATCCAGAAACCCTGAGAAACTGCAGACTTTCTGTCTAGTGATAACATTAAAGCAAACCATGCTCCGCACGAACCTTTGTGCGAGAACGGAAAAGGAAAAAGGGGCAGAACTCCCTTCGTTTTCTGATAAGGTGGGAGTCGGCCACATACCCAGCAATTTTTTACATTGCTGGTCTGATGAGAATGGTGCAACATTCGAATAAAAGTATTGTTGCGCAGGGCTAGTCGATATGACAATTCATGGGGTGGCAGATCACTGAATGTGTGCTCTACAGTGTCATTGGAGGTAAAGTGTATATGTGAGGCAATAGGGGGAAGAAAACATGTAATGCCAAGCTGATACATATTATAGTGATGCACAGAAGAGACATAAAAATCAGAGTTACTATACATCTACTGCGTAATATCTTGCAGTACTTTTCTTTCATTTCTCTCTTTTTACTATTCTGGTCTACGATCTTATACTTGTCAGGAACCTGTCTAACCGATTCACCACCTAGTGGACTTAAACAATTAAACGCTGTCTGACTTACTAGATCGTAACTTAGACCTATACTCCTGTTGCGGAGTCTTTTCTAGAAAAGGGGGCTTACAGTCTGTACTATCGGGACTGTCTTTAGTTTAGATCAAAGTTCCGGAATCTCCAAAGAATTTCTTGCAGTGTTGGGCATGAAGCCATCCCTTGCGTCCCTCGACCTTGACTGCAGTCCTCGTGGTGAGCAAAACTAATTTCGGTGTTTTCCAGCGTGGCTCAAGGGGGCTTGAACGATCAAAGTTCCGAATATACACGTGGTCACTAGGGACGATGGTGTACTCCTTGACTTGGGTGTTGTCAGGGAAGGCGGCGGCAACCTGTGAACGACAAGAGAGTAGTGCAGACATCAAGGAAGCCAGGTAATCTGTCAGCATGTTACTGTCAACATCAGTTATTTTCTTAGGCATAGGCGTACCCCACATATTCGGTGGTCTACCAAAAACCACTTCATAAGGAGATAGGCCTGTTCTGGAATGAGCTACCATACGCATGTAAAAGAGGGCAACCGGCAAGGCTACCATCCAATCCACGCCTTTTTCTGCACAGACTTTTGCTAATTTCGTCTTAAGGGTCTGATTATGACGCTCGACAAGTCCAGCTGCTTCTGGGTGTCGTACACAATGAAACTTCCACTGGTATCCTAACAGGAGGGACACTTGTTTCATTAATTCAGAGGAAAATGGCTGACCATTATCTGAGTACACGACACGGGGCAATCCGTATCTGGGGGAAAACTCTCGTACCAATTGCCTGGCGGTGGTCACAGCAGTATAATCTGGGACTGGGTACGCTTCTGTCCATCTAGATAGTGCACATACAACTACCAGGACATACTTGTAACCTCTACATCTGTCCATCTGGATATAATCCATCTGGAGGACTTCAAAAGGATGGTCAGGAGGATGAAATCCGCCTTATTCCACCGGGATGCCTTTGCCTGGATTGAACTGGCAACAAATCATACAGGTACGTACTTTCTGTTTCGCTGCTGCACGCAGGTGCTTGTTAAACCAGATATTCTGTAAGCTGTCTAGCATTGCCCTTTCTCCTAAGTGTGCTGGGCTATGTGCTGTGTTTATGACGACTTGTACCATAGAGTCTGGGAGAAACCATGTAGCTTTGCCTTTAGTCATCCAACCTTGGTCAGTCTGGACCCCTCCTTGTTCAGTCCATTTCTTTATTTCATCTGGAGTGGCATGTGTCTGCATGTCGAGTACATCTTGTGAAGGATCCCTGACTGTCATGCTGTTTGTCAGTAATGGTACATCTGTCTTTGTCGTGTCTGTTGGTGTCTGGGCTGTAAGTTTAGCTGTTCGGTCTGCCAGGTCGTTACCCTGGGAAATGGTGTCTGTAACTTTGGTGTGTGCTTTGCATTTCAGGATGGCTATGGCTGTAGGTAAATGTAATGCTTCTAACAGAGCCTGAATGAGGGGACCGTGCTGAATTTTAGTCCCATGAGAGGTCAGGAAACCTCTCTCCCTCCATAACACTCCGAAATCATGAACAACACCGAAAGCATACTGTGAATCTGTATATATGTTCACTTTCAAGTTCTTGGCTCTTATGCAGGCTTGTGTCAGAGCGATGAGCTCTGCTGCTTGTGCTGACAGTGTGTCTATTCTTTGTGTCTCTATGACTTCAGTATCAGTGGTCACGGCATATGCGGCCACTAACTCTCCTGTGCTTGTTCTCATGCATGAACCATCTACATAAAGTGTCAGGTCAGGGTCTGGCAGTGCAATATCTGTCAGGTCTTGTCTTGGTTTCGTCACTGTATTAATTACTTCCACACAGTCATGTGGAGCAGTGTCTTCTGTGCTGGAGGGCAAGAGTGTATCAGGGTTGAGAATATTGCATAGTCTGATCTCTATGTGTGGCTGAAATAACGTCAGTTCATATCCTGTCAGTCTCGCTACAGTCAAGTGCTGTGTCTGTGTCCTGTTCAAGAGAACTTCCACTGCATGTGGAACCTGTACTGTCAGGGGGTGTCCTAACACTATGGAGTCACTCTGTCTTATAGCTAGGGCTGTTGCTGCAACTGATTTCAGGCACGCAGGCAGAGCCTGGGCCACTGGATCCAGTGTACTAGAAAAATAAGCACAAGGCTTGTGTTTTCCGGCTTGATCCTGTGTGAGGACAGATAATGCTGTTCCATCTCGTTCAGTGACAAAAAGCGTAAAAGGTTTGCTGTAACAAGGAGTCGCTAAAACTGGTGCTTGACATAAGGCTCTTTTCAATTCTTCAAATGCCAGGGTATGTTCTTGTGTCCAAGGGAGGACAGTTGAAGACGCTGCCTCCTGTGATGTCAACTGTATGAGTGGTTTGGCTAGATAGGCATACTGTGGAGTCCATTGTCTGCAGTATGAAGTGAGGCCAATGAAGGCCCGTACTTCCTTTTGTGTCTTGGGCTGTGAAAGGTTAGCAATTAACTGAATACGGTCTTGTGTCAGCTGTCTACCCCTCTTGGACAGCAAGTGTCCAATGTACACCACTTGCTGTGCACAGAATTGCAACTTCGAAGGGGACACTTTGTGCCCCTTGTCTGCCAAGAAGTGTAAAAATGTCAGTGATGCATTTTCGCAGTCTGGTTCTGATCGTGCTGTGATTAGGATGTCGTCTACATACTGGAGCAGTGCAGTGTTGGCAGGCATGTGAATACTGTCCAGCTGTCTTTTTAATGCTTGGCTGTAAATGCTAAGACTCTCTGTAAAACCTTGGGGAGCTCTCGTAAATTTAAAACTGCGTCCATTTAAACTGAATCCGAAGAGGTTCAGACTATCGGGATGAATTGGGACACTGAAAAAGGCATTCTTCAAGTCAATTACAGTAAAGAACGTTGCCTCAGAATCAATAGCAGTCAATAATGAAGAAATATCTGGGACCACTGGGTATTGAGGAACTACAAATTTGTTCAATTCTCGAAGGTCAACAACTAGTCTGTAAACTGGTGGTGCATTAGGGTCTGTTCGTTTAAGAATAGGGATGACAGGTGAATTACATACATTCGAGTCAGTCTCTACTACCACCCCTTGTCTAATGAGTTCGTTAACAATTTTCAGTAAGGCTACTACGGCATCAGGTGGTAACTTGTATTGTCGGATACGTGGCAGTACTACTCCTGTTTTGAGAGTGACACAGTGTGGTGTTATGTGCATGTAACCTACGTCAGTCGGACCTTGTGCCCATAAGTGCTGTGGTACATTCTGGAGTCTGTGGTCAAAATCTTTCAACACATAATGTCCCTTAAAATCACGTAAGAACAGTCGTACTCCTTCCGGAGAACAACATATAACTGCTCCTAGTTCTTTCAATGTCTTTATACCAAGCAAATTTTCTGGACATGACTTAGTAAGCAGCAAGTCTGTGGTACATGACAATGGACCGACCCCTAGGGAAACTGGTTTCGACACTTCGTTAACAATAGGCTTTCCTGAAAATCACAGGGAAACATTCTGTGAGCCTGAGAGGGGTGCCCCTGGAACCTCGTCATGGCTGATGGTAGCTCTGCTCGCCCCTGTGTCAATCAGAAATTTTCTGTCCTTTCCCAATACACGACTATGTACATAGGGAACCTCTTGATCTACAGGAACCTCAATAAGGGGCAAGCCAACTTCCCTCTCTAGGCTGTTTCATGAGAACTGTTGGTATTCTCGATAGTCCAACTGTGTACTGGTACATTTGTTGTGTGGCATGTTGTGTGGCAGGTGGTGGTGGGGGTGGAAAATTCGCTACTGTCTGTTGCGTGTTCTGTGGGGTGCTATTCTGCCTAGGAGGATGCGGTCGTTCTTTCGTCTTGCCTGTAGCTATATTGTGTTTCAGGACAGCACAATCTTTTACAAAGTGACCTGGCTGTTTGCAATAATTACAGTTCCCATTAACAAGTGTCGTGCCCTTTTTGTTCGCATTAGCTGGTACTGTTTGGGCAACCAGCACTTTCATTTTCGTATCTTTCATGCGTCTCTTTTCATGATCCTGTTCCTCTCTAATTCTGTTCTGGTGATATTGTAACATTTGCAACATTTGCGAAGGGATATTTGCTTGCCAAGTACTCTCAACCTTCAGTACTCTATTCTTGATCGGGGGTAAGGAATTCTCTACTAATTTGCTCACGAAAAGATGTGGATATGATTCACTACTGGGCTTAAGACCACTATTAATAGAAAAACATTTCTCGAATCTAAAATAGAAATCACTTGTGTCCTCGTCTTGTTTCTGTTTACAGGCTGAAATAGCATCCCAATCTTCTTTTTTAGTAATCAATAATCTCGGCAGATCCTGTATCAGGAGTTCAGGTAGTGCTTTAGCTTTGTCCCCAAGACCTACACCAGGGTGCCGGCCTTTATCCTCTGCTTCCAATTCTGTCCAACTTAACTTTTTCTCTCCCACCTCCCAGTCCTTTTCCTTAAGCTTTTCGTAAATACCAGCAGGCAACAGTACTTTCAATAATTTTATAATGTCAGCGTACGTGTAATCCCCTATGCGGAGAATGTCTTTTAATTCTCGGTGAAACCCCCCTGGGTCTTTATCATGGCAGGGCAACATCTTTTTCATTTCCAGTATTTCTAGTTTCGTCAAGGGTGTGTAAACATACACTCGTTGAAGCTCACCCGCTGTATTTTTAACGGGATGTACCTCTCGTAGGGGGTTCTGTCTGTCTATGTGTAAGTTCTTTCTGTCGTGGTGTGGGGCAGGAATCATGCATGTGGTCAGAGAAGTCAAGTACTTATGTCGTTGGTCCAGAATGACATTAATTAATTCAGTACCTAGGTCTGTCCATCTTTCTAGAAGTATATCGTCCAGTAATTTATACAAGGGACCGGGATCAGAATATTGACTCTCATACAAGGTTATCAAATGTTGAACCATGTAAATACCAGCCAAACGCTGTTCGTTCAGCGGAAGGCTCAAAAAGGTCTGGGCCACTATATCACTGCTATATATGTTGGAATTGGACACCCATTGGACGGCTGACCGGACTAATTCCTGTTCGTGTAGGGTGTGGGGTCTCTCGCTCTCTACCCGTCATTTCAGTGCTTTTTCAGTAGCTTGGAATATATTCTCAAGGGAATATCTTTCTTTTATAGAATGTCCCTGTTTACGGTAGTCGAGACACTTGGGCCTGTCAAACTGTCGTGCTTTGCCTACGTAATTTATTTTATCTTTTTCTTCGGTTTCTGGCTCAACATCTTCCGTTGATGACTCATACTGCCCGCCAGACTCTTCCTTGTGTATTTCTATGATTGCCTTTCGTATTTTCCTGTACATACATTCCGTCTGTCCCTGTTTGTCATGCCGACCGGCAGCTATGTTGTCACTCCAATCCGTCAGACCTTTCTTTACTTCTTTGTCTGGTTCTTTCTTTACTTCTTTGTCTGGTTGGTCATGTTCCCTGATCAGACAGTTAATCATAAAATGTAAAATCATGTTCTTAACCTCCACCTTTCTTTGTTCCATGGCCTCTTCTATACTCTCGGGTCCCTCCCCCGTTCTAATGAAATGGTATATTTTATCCAGGTGTTCCTTCATGCCTGGTAATGTGATCAAATAGTCGACGGCATGTCTTAATCTTAGTGAAAACACGGGCATTGCACCCTCTCCTGGTACTGGATCGTATATACAACGTGGGATCATTACACCTACATACTTAAATGGTGTTTATGTCATTTGTGGCGTTCGTGGTGGCCGTAGCCCTAGCGGTGTTCGTGTCGTTGGCGGTGTTCGTGGCGTTGTCTGTGGCCCCCCTCCCACTGCCCCGGCACCTACGTCGTCTTTCACAACCTGCGGAAGCTGCAACTGTAGGAGCTGATCCTGTGATGGGGGCGGAGGGAATTCTGCGTTTACATAGTCCTGTGCGGGCTCTTCTAGATAGGAGGAAATAAAAGCTTCAGAGGCTGTCGGCTTCTGTCTACGTACTCTGAAGGGTACTGGTAGTGGCGTATGCGACCTATGGTATTTTTCTGAAGGGGTCACTTTAGCTAGTTCTTCTGAAAGGACGGGATAAATACCTGCAACGAGGGCATTTCTTTCTCTATCAGCTTGTTCTGCCTTGACCCGTTCCCCCTCCTCCCGCAGTTCTTTTTCTCTGGCTTTTTCCGATGCTTGTTTACTTCTCTCTGCTTGGTGGAATTCTTTCTCTGCTCTCCTATGTGCTTCTTTACGCCATAACTCAATGGCATCTTTCTGGGACGGTCTTACTTTCCTTTTCCATAGCGCTTCCTCTACTTTCATAATGCATTCAGAATCCCATGTTCCTGAAGCAGGCCATCTGTACTTCTCCTCTAAATCCTTCGTGTAATCCACCCACAAGTCTAAAAACAATATGGCATCTAGCCCGTGTTTCTGGTACATAAAATGACCAGGGGTGTCTCTAGGTGGGACGGGAACTGACTCTTCGAGTATCCCTTTCCTGGTCCCTATCTGACGTAATTTCGAAAACAGTGGCATGTTGAAACGAACGTAATGAAAACACAATATACACAAAAAATAGACTAACTGAAACAACCATTCACACTACAACACTAAAACATTAAAAACAGATACATTCTAACTGATACATGGGGAAAAACATAAACTTGAAAACCGTTGACTTTATGCACTGGAATACAGTACAACCATACCGGTCTCACAAGGAGACACGTCTTTACCGTGCCCACCGAAATGGACCCGTCTTTACCGTGCCTGTGTGACCAGACACGTCTTTACCGAGCTCAAATAAATGAACCCGTCTTGAACTATATGCGTTCCCAATAACGGTACTCACCGGGAAGCAGAACTTGAAGGCCTCGGAAACTCGATACTGCGTGACTGCGGTGCTGCACATGCGCCTCGGAACAGGTGGGCCTCTGGATACCTCGGACCTTGCTCTCTCACGGCTTGGGCTCTGGTTGGGATGATCCGCAATCCTCACCGCCTCGTGTGGATGCCTGGTCGCAGTCCGTCTCCTCCGTGGGCCTGAGGGAGTAAGCAGGAAGTCCCGCTGTCGTGTACACTTTGGAAGTCCGTCACGGCTGTAGAAGGGGGCAAGGGCTGGACCTACATCGCCGGCGCGTGGGGAAGGGGACTAGTCCCTATTCGGGCGCCAGATTATGTGGTAAATAAAATATTACCCTGTCGGAATTTCTATACTTAAACAAAAGGTCATGCATATAATGAGAGGCAGAGTCCGTGGTGTCCGATTCAAAAGGGCTTTATTTCAGTAACTCGAGTTAAGGGAGAATCAGGTTCCATCACCACTAAGGTTCATGAAGGGTCTTCTAAACTTTATTCACAGAGTACATTATTTATACATTAAACATACATTAACTTGCATAGAGAAGGCGGAGCGCTCAAGTCGGAGCAAGCGAAAGAGAGAGATAAGAGCACATGGGCGGGCAAAAGGGCGCGTAAGAAGGCGTAAACGTGGGCGTTCACTTGAGGAGTCATAGGTGAGTCATAGGTGGGTGGATACATGGAGGGGGTCTGCGTGGTAAGCTGGAACCTTTACCCTACTTGTGTGCGCCACTTGGTCATGACGTACAATTGACCTGTAACTGGGGGAAGCTGGGGGGAGCTGACTTTCGTTCTAGTAGAGAAGCCTTGAGTGTCAGGACGACCTGCACGCCTGGTATTATCTGGTATCTTAAGTTTGGAGGATGTATTATCTGAAGTAAAGGTCGCTCGAGCAAAGGTTGCTCATCACTAAGAGCCAGTGTGTGCATATATTTCTTCGTGCATTGCGTGGGGGCCATGGGCCTTCTATGGATGCGAGCTCTGTAAATCACTTAAACGGAGACAGAAAGGCTGGGCTCTATCTCTGTGGACGGGTTCTGTTTACCTTCTTCGCTAGGCAGGGATGTGTTTCTGTGGAGCAGAGCAGATAACTGTAAGCAAAATACTGTCTTGGCAGGCCGGACTGGGCCCCTCTCGGCTGAGCAGAAAGTATGCGAGAGTTCAGGGATACATAGCTGAGCTGCAGCTTTCAGAGTGTCTGGAGGCATGGAGCCTGAATTCAGGTCCTGGCTCGGCTGAGCCACAAAACGGGTTCATCTCGACTTTTAAACGTGCACCATGCAAATACATGGGCAACATAGGCCTCAGCACTTTCATTAACGTTTCTTTCATGGAAGGCTTGGTAACTGACACTCTAACATGGGACGGAAATGCAGAGGCATTATTATTACAGGCATGAGAGGGAAAGTGCATGGGTGACATGAACATACACTAAACGTGGGGTACATGCAGGGGACACATTGGCTACGCAAAATTTTCTATTTCCTCAATTGTCCTGACAAGATGGTTTACATGTGATGGAGCTAAAGAGGCCTTTTCCTGGGTGTTGCTTGTCTTCTTCTATGTTTAAGAATAATGGCACAGATAAAATACTCACTGCCACTGCAAACATGATGTGTTCATTATCAAATACTAACAATAATTCTGGTAACATTATCTCCTGTCTACATATTGTACATCATCCCCCAAATCTGACTATCCTTCATGAAGAGGTGGCCGAAGGGCGAGAGCTTCGGCACTGAGGAAGTAGGGGCCAGATGTGCTGTTCCTAAGAGCAGTGAGTAGGAATGTGATTTACCTCATGATTGAGGTAGGTCGCAAACTGCAACTCACAATGATTAGAGGCCATCACAGGGATGGTGGCCTGTTGTGGACAGGAGAGCACCATCCCTGCGATTGTCTTTTTAATACAGCAATATATTATTAATGCAGCCTGTATTCTTTAAAGGAGACAGAACTGTGTTTAAAAAGAGCAGTTCTCTGTTCTTTTATTTACTTGTGATATGGCCGTGATCCCCTGGACTACTGCCTACTCTTTAACAAACTTCTTTTTACCATTTCTGACTCTGAAAATGCGCTTAGTGCATAAAAAAGGTGCTTAAAAAAGCAGCATGTGCATGTGTTGTAATCTTACTAATTCTCATGTAAAGTGCTATGATGCCCTTGGGCCAAGTTTGCGCTTTTTACAACTGCACAAAAAATAACAATAATGAAGTTCACGTCCTCACCCCCATGGTTAACACACACTCTTCCAGCCCTACATCCACAGCTGCCTGTGTAATGTACAGTGTGTAGATATGTAGCCTATTAACGCATACTTTAATTAATCCTTTGTTGAGTGACTCAAAGGCTTAAGATCCTTGAAAGTCTCGCTTTGTATTGACCCACCTGCCCAAAAAGTCCCTCTGTTTAGAGTTTCTTTACTGAATGTTACGGCTGGATCAAGATAGGACATAAAGAAAAACAACGATTTATGGCCATTTGGGTGCGCCCAGCAAATCTGGAAATGTGCAAAATGGACTGTATTCACACAAGTTCTGTTGTGTAGATACACATGAGCTCTGGTGCTAAAGATATCCAGTGGGCACACCTAGGGAGCAGATTCCTTGCACTTATCACTGCTGTCTTAATGACCTCAAAATGCTGCTAACCAACCTTCTGATTGGGCTGGGCTAGACTATTCACAAAAATACCAAAACGCATTCATTTATTAGAATGATCAAATAATATGCAAGTAATCACCTCAGTAAATTTGCATTCTACATATTCCAGGGCACCCCTCATCATGAACAGATGTTGTGACATCTGCGCCAGTTGAACATGTTGTTACACCCAGGTAGGCCCACTTCAGGAAGGGCTCATGACTATCTTAAGTGTAGAGGAGTAAGGGGGTGTAGTGGTGAACTTCTGCGGACTCCCTGATGCCAACTTGCAGCACTGCCCTACGTCAAAGTGAAGGGGCAGGATGCATTACATTTATCCAATATAAACCATTCCTGTCCTTTCCCCCAGTGCTGGTCTCTTTTCAGCAGCCTACCGCCAAAGCAGAAAGGACCACATTCCTGTACAACAACAATCCTAGCAGGCTTTATCCTCTTTGTATGTGTACTTGCAGAATGCAGCACACATGAAAAGACGAAAAAAGTAGGGGTGGGCGGAATTTGCATAGTCGTGCCATGCAAAGCTCCAGAAAACAGTGAAAAATCTCAGCGAGCACAGAGAAATTTCACGAACACGCAAAATTGCTTGTTCGCAATGATTTTTTCCTGTTTGCGAATGTTGTTTTCGTGCTCAGGGGAAATATCTTGCAAACACACATTTTGAGAAAGGGAACAAGCAAAGAATTCCGCAAAGCCACAGAACGCAGAATTTTGGGCAATTTCACATTATACGTGGAACGTAAAGTTACCCAAATTCTGCAAATTCACCTGGCGGAACAGAATTTACCGCCCAGGCCAGGAAAAAGGTAGAAGAAATGAATTTATTTCTCCTTGTTTTGCCTCCACTAGGGAGGCATAAGCAGTTGGCACATACTTACACACTGCTCACCCTGCACACTTACACCCTGCTGGCCCTGGACACCCACATACTGCTCACCCTGCATACTCACACACCCTGCACACTCACACAATGCTGACCCTGGACACCCACATACTGATCGATCATCCTGCATAGTCACATACTGATCACCCTGCATAGTCACATACTGATCACCCTGCATACTTAAACACTGCTCACCCTACATACTCACACTCTGCTCACCTGACCTGACCTGGTCTGTGCTGGTCGCTCCACCCGCCGCGCGGCCCACCTGCATGTGCCCAGTCCCCGTTTGCCGCCGCCACTGCCGCCACTGCAGCCACTGCCGCCACTGCCAGTAACTGTTTCTGCCTTACTTGTATTGTGCAAGCATTCTGTATTTTCTCCCGCTGTTGTGCCCGGATCGTCATTGTTGTGCCCCTGACTGTTTGTCTGCTATCGCCGTTTTTTTACCGCTGTTGTGCCCCTGTTTGTCACTGTTATGCCCCTGATTGTATTTTCTGCTCTCACCGTTCTCCCGCTGCTCCACCCCGCTCCCCGTTCCCTGCCGCTGCTCCCCCGTGGCCCCATCCCCGTTTCCTTCAGCCTCACACTTCGCATCACTCCCCTCCCGACTTGCCACCCCGCTCCCGCCTCCCAGCTGCTCCTCCCTCGCTCCACCCCCCACTCTCCATTTATGGCAGAGTCTGCACGTACGCTCAGCGGGTGCGCCAATGGTGCGCCGAAGGCGTGCCGAAGGCAAGCCCGTCTGCGCCCGCCCGCGCCTGGCCCGTGCCCAGCACCAGGACCCCTGGCCCACGCAGGCGCCAGCCCACCCGCCGGACCTACGACGTAGCCACCCTCAACGCACTCAACACCGTCCGGATCCCAGGCTGCCACCGAGCCACCTCAGGACGCGCCCACGGACCCTTCACCTGCCAATCCTGCAAGTTCTCCTGCATCCGGACCTGCACCGCACCCGCCAAGCCGAGCACCAGCAGCAACGACCTGAAGTGCATCCTGCTCAACACCCGCTCCATCCACCGACACGCCATTAAACTCTGGAACCTCCTCGACTCCACATCTTCAGACTTCGCCTTCCTCACGGAAACCTGGATGAACGCCTCCTCAACGCCCGACATCGCCATCGCCATCCAAGACGGATACAAGATCACCCGGAGGGACCGCGTAAACCAGGAGGAGGCATCCCCATCGTCCACAGGAACACCATCCGCTTCACGACCAACACCAACGACACCCTCACACCTGCACTTCCAGATACACACCGAACCCAAGACCACCCTCAGAGGCACCCTCATCTACAGACCGCCGGGACCACGTACACAATTCAGCGAAGACATCGCCGACTTCATCAGCCTGCACGCCCTCTCCTCTGCTGACTACATCCTCCTAGGGGACCTCAACTTCCACCTGGAAAACAACAACGACAGAAACACCACCACCCTGCTGGACAACCTCACCAACCTCGGACTCAAGCAACTGGTGACCACCCCCACCCACTACGCCGGCAGCACGCTTGACCCCGTCTTCTCCTCCAGCAAGGACATCTCCTTCAGCCACGCCACCGGATTCCACTGGACAGACCACAGCTGCGTCCACTTCAGCTTCAGAAGGACCATGCTCCACCACCACCCGCAACAGGTTCCCCACAGAAGCTGGAACAAGATCACCATCGACCAGCTTGCCACATCCCTCAGCCAGAACCCTCCCGCCAGCTGAGCAAACCCCAACCAAGCCGCCAACAACCTCACCAGGTGGATCAGCAACTGCGCAGATGACCTCGCTCCACTGAAGACCCCCACCCCCCCCTACCCCCCCCATCAGACCTGGCAACAAGAAAGCATCCTGGTTCACTGACAAACTCAAGAGCTCTAAGATTAACTGCCAAGCCCTCGAGAAAGCCTGGCGCAGAGACCCGACAACAGACAACATGACCACCCTCAAACACGCCACCCGAAAACACCAACAGCTGATCCACGCCACCAAGAAAACCGCATTCAAGGAACAACTAGACAACAATGCCCACAACAGCAAGGAACTCTTTAACATTGTCAAAGAGCTCTCGAACCCTAGTACCGGAAACAACGACATCACCCCATCGCAAGACCTCTGCAACTCGCTCGCCTCGTTCTTCCACAGCAAGATCGCAGATATACACAACAATATCAGCACACAGCCGACGCACCCTACGACCGCACCAACGCCCCCCACCACCACCCTCCGCGCTGGACCCCGATCAACACCGAAGACACCATCCGCACGATGAACTCCACCCATCCGGATCACCAACCGACCCCTGCCCTCACCACGTCTACAACAAGGCCGACTCCATCATCGCACCCCATCTCCCGGTCATCATCAACGCCTCCTTCGACACCTCTACCTTCCCAGAGAGCTGGTAGCACGCCAAACTCAGTGCCCTACTGAAGAAACCATCAGCGGACCCCCACCGACCTCAAAAACTACCGCCCCATCTCGCTCCTTCCTTTTCCTCCCAAAGTCATCAAGAAGACCGTCAACAGGTAGATGGCCGCCTTCCTCGAGACGAATGGTTCCCTTGACCACTCGCAGTCCGGTTTCAGAGCAAATCACAGCACCGAGACTGCCCTCATCGCAGCCACCGACGACATCCGAGCCCTGCTCAACAACGGGGAAACAGCGGCACTAATCCTCCTAGACCTCTCCGCAGCATTTGACATGGTCTACCACCGCACCCTAGTGCAGCGCCTCAGCAACATTGGAATCCAGGAGAAGGCACTGGAGTGGATCATCTCCTTCCTCGCCGGAAGAACCCAGAGAGTCCGCCTCCCCCCGTTCAGATCAGAGGCCACCGAAGTCATCTGCGGCGTACCACAAGGATCATCGCTTAGCCCCACGCTGTTCAACATCTACATGAGCCCCCTGGCGGCCATCGCACGCCAACACAACCTTAACATCATCTCCTACGCTGACGATACCCAGCTGATCCTCTCCCTCACCAATGACCCACAACCGCCAGAACCAACGTACACGAAGGGATGAAAGATGTAGCCGAGTGGATGATGAACAGCCGCCTGAAACTGAACTCGGATAAGACGGAAGTCCTCATCCTGGGATCATCACCCTCCTCTGGTGGCCCCCTGCCCTGGGCAGCGCACCCAAACCAACGGACCACGCACGCAACCTGGGCTTCATCCTGGACTCCTCCCTCTCGATGACCAGACAAGTCAACGCCGTCTCCTCGTCATGCTTCAACATCCTACGGGTGCTACGGAAGATCTTCCGGGGGATCCCCACCGAAACCAGGAAGACGGTCACCCAGGCACTCGTCACCAGCGGACTGGACTACGGTAACTCCCTCTACGCCGGAACCACAGCCAAAGTTCAGAAAAGATTCCAGCGCATTCAGAACGCCTCAGCACGACTCATCCTGGACATCCCCCGACACAGCCACATCTCCGGACACCTGAGAGACCTGCACTGGCTCCCCATCAGCAAGAGAATCAGATTCCGACTCCTCACCCACGCACACAAAGCTCTCCACAACCAAGGCCCCAGATACCTCAATGACCGCATGACCTTCTATACTCCCACCCGCCAGCTACGATCGACCAGCCACGCCCTCGCCGCCGTTCCCCACATCAGAAAAGCCACAACGGGAGGAAGATCCTTCTCCTGCCTGGCGGCCAAGACGTGGAACTCCCTCCCCATCCACCTCCGCCTGAACCAAGACCACCTCTCCTTCAGGAAGCAACTCAAGACCTGGCTGTTCGAGCAGTAGCGGACCCCCTCACCCCCCCCCCCAGCACCTTGAGACCCTCCGGGTGAGTAGCGCGCTATACAAATGCTTTGATTGATTGATTGAATACTCACACACTTCTCACTCTGCACACTCACACACTGCTGGCCCTGGACACCCACATACTGATCCCCTGCATACTCACATATTGAAAACCCTGCATACTCACACACTACTCACCCTGCATACTCACACACTGCTCACCCTGCATACTCACACACTGCTCACTCTGCACACCTACATACTGATCACCATGCATACTCACACACCCTGCACACTCACACACTGCTGGCCCTGGACACCCACATACTGATCGCCCTGCATACCCACATACTGATAACCCTGCATACTCAAACAAATCTCACCCTGCATACTCACACTCTGCTCACCCTGCATACTCACACACTGCTCACCCTGCACACTCACACACTGCTGGCCCTAAACACCCACACTCTGCTCACCCTGCATACTCACTCACTGCTCACCCTGCACACTCACACACTACTCGCCCTGCAAACTCACACACTGCTCACCCTGCATACTCACACACTGCTCACCCTGCACACTCACACACTGCTCGCCCTGCATACTCACACACTGCTCACCCTGCATACTCACACACTGCTCACCCTTACACTCACACAATTCTGCTGGCCATGGACACCCACATGCTGATCACCCTGCATACTCACAGAATGATCACCCTGCATGCTCACACACTGCTCACCCTGCATACTCACACACTGGTCACCCTGCACACTTGCACACTGCTCACCATGCATACTCACATACTGCTCACCCTGTATACTCTCACACTGTTCACCCTGCACACTCACATACTAGTCACCCTACACACACACACTGATCACCTTACCCACTCTCACACTGCTCACCCTGCATTTTGTATTCCCTGTCTACTCCCGACGGGTTCCCTCCCCTGATGTCGGTATGTTAATCTGAAAAATCTACTTTGGAGGCCCCCCTTCCGTTTCCTGTGAATATCCTGTGCCGCGCATGCTGTTCGTTAATGTGGGCTAGTCCTATGTGTGTGGGAAGCCGGAGCTCGCCTATGGAGGGCGCTGAATAGGTGCCAGAGCCGCTCGTCGCTCAGTCCTTCCGGGACCCCTTTAGCCACCTGGTGCCGGGTTTAAATGGGCCAAGTTAGGAGAAGCGACAGGAGAGGCTGCAAAGCCTTGTGAATGTGACTCGTGATGGTCTGATCCGCAAAGCCAAGGGATCTTGCAGAAACCCGTGCGAACATAAAAAAAAAAAAATAATCCGCGCGGATTCGCGGATTTTGCGGATTTTCGCAATCCGCAAATTCGCAAATCCGCAAATTCGGAAAATCCGCTCATGCCTAGCTTCTACAATATCTGGACATGAGCCGTCATCAAGGCAGGTTTCTGTGACTGCTAGGATGTCAGGAGCTTCTCCCTGAAAGAGAGTGAAAATCTCTAAACTATCAGCCAGATTCATCAAGTGAAATGCGCTCGCAAAAGGGCCAGATTCTGAGAATCTGGCCCTTTGCGAGTGCAATTTTTGCATTTGGGATTCATCATCCCAAATGCAAAAATCGCTAATAAAGAATTCGCAAATTTGCGAGGATTAGCATTTAAGGAATCTCAATTAGAGATTCCTTAAATGCTATTCAAGAAACATTTAAAAATTGTGAGTTTGCAATTTAGGACCGCTATTTACCACAAAGTCAAACCTCGTGGTAAATAGCGAAAACTTAGAAAAATGCATTTAAATGCATTTTTCTAAGTTGCATGTTACACACACACGTGTCCTTTGGACATGTGTGTGCACAACATCAGTGTGAATTCACATTTCAGGGGTGCTACAGGGTGTCCTTTGGACACCCCTGCACCCTTGAAATCGCATCCTTATTTGCGATTAGCAAATTGCTACTCGCAAATAAGGAATAACTCGCCATTCATTCCTATGGGCCTTTAGGCCCATAGGAATGAATGGGGAGTTATTCCTTATTTGCGAGTAGCAATTTGCTAATCGCAAATAAGGAATGTGTAGGAATCGCAATTTATTTAGCGATTCCTACATGAATCCCGTTTTGCAAGTCCTTAAAAGCGATTCCTTAATAATCGCTACTCGCAAAACGGGACTATGATGAATCTGGCTGTATGTTTCTGGGGGGAGTGTGTGTTGAGTACTACTGCCCTTAAATCCATGAGGTTTCCTCACTCCATGCCCTTAGGTATATGGGGCTGGGTGGCCTACTCTCTCCTCTCCCCTGTGAAGTAAGCACATTCTCGGCTAAAAGAATGCCTTCTACCTGCTTCTCCAGGGGGTGATCCCTGTGCTCTACTGCCTGCAACTCATCCTCCAAGTAGGATTGAATTTGACCAGGGGTCCTGCCTACTTGTCCCATTCGGGTGCGGACAGATACAGATGGGCTTGTCTTAGGCGCATCTTCAGTGCGCTAGTACTTTGTCCACTCCTGCCTGGCACATATGCACTCCTTCGCCCCTCCCCACCAATCAGCCCTGCTGAGCAGCAGCTGTGGTCCCTGCAGCCACTAGACCGTGTTGAGGTGGAGGCAGTGGTGTAAGATGGTGCTCTGAATTAAAATTCAAACAGGTTTGTGCCTACAATTCAACCAGATTTGAATCACAGTTCTAGATAAAACAAAGTGTACAGTTAAAAAAAGAATTTCTGAACAGATATTAAAAAATCACAGCTTTACTGCACATGTCTCCACCACCTGGAGTAGTTAAATCGTGTCTCTCATTATGCACTATGGAGTGCATGTAGTCCCTCTCTATTGCTCTGCCAAATTAATGGAGGCATACTAGCTCAGCTAGCACCCTCATTGTACTCGTTAGCCATGCTTTGCTAAAGAAATTGAAAATGATCTTATTCCGATGGCCCTGCACTTCTCCAAAATGTCTTTGTTGGAACGTCATCCTTTGCCCTGGGCACCCCCCAACTTTTTGCTGACTGGTACTGGTGGTAACTGACTCTGACTGACCCAGGGCTCTGCCTAGCCAGGTCCAGTGCCATTGCTATGTGGAAAGAGACAATCTTCGAATACATTGAAAACACCTGCATACCGTTGGTTACACTATGTGTTTGGGTACCCCTATGATTTGCATGACCTACCCCATAAGGCCCAAGTATATAATAGGTCATCGTAGTTAAGAGGCCGGAAGCCCTTTCTGCATTTGCATATGTGCACTACTGAAGCCTAAGGTCAGTTTAAAAGTGGCTCTGTGTTGTAGGACTGCTTTTAAAAAGAATATTGTGCCAAATTCTACTTTTGGGTTTGGGGCACTTAATAATGGATAACTTACAATGGTTGTGCATATTATGTACCCCCGGGGTCTCCCCTAGGTGTCCCAGAGGTAGGGGGCCAAGTAGTTATAAGTAAGCATGGGCGAATTTTGCGAATCTCGCGTTCGCGAATTTTGCGGATTTGCGAACTCGCAATTCACAAAATTTCTGCCAGTTCGTGAGGGTTTTGTACAATTTCGCAAAACGCGAACTTACCTGTCGGGTCGCAAGTTTTGTGAACTTGTTGTTTCTACGTGTCCAGCCTGTTTGGGACACTCTTCTTCATCACTGCCACTCTCTGTCACCACTGGCACTCTCTGACTACTCATGCCACCCTCTGGCCCACCCATGCCACCCTCTGTTTCATCACAGCACCCTCTGGTTGTCCAGTCAGTGTACATTATTGTTGCAAAGCACACCTTCCCTGCCTCAAGTGACCTGAATTAATTTGGGGCTAATTAATGTGTCACAGAATATTTTTTTAGCTGGCACCTGCTTCCTTAGTGCTTCCTGATTAGTGATCTTTTGCACTTGCTAAGTGCTTTCATTGTTGCAAAATTAGTTACAACACCTGCCCTGCCTCAACTGACAATAATGAATTAGGGGCTGATTAATGGATTTGAACTTCCAGCCTGGCTCCTGCTTGTCTCCCTTAGCTGTAATTCAGGACCTTTGTGGCATATGTGTAACTATTCTGAGGTTCAGAGCTGGGTCACATAATAGTTGGAAGTAGGCAACTGAACTCTGGAGGGGCCTCTCAGGAAGCACTACAGGAAATGGCTACTAATGATGAGCCTGAACTTTTGAACCTGGTAAGTAGTTTCAGTTTTGCTAAGATCTTATTTCTGCAATTTAGCGCTTATTCGCGGGGCGCGAAGTTGTACTGGGAAGCCGCAAACTCACGCGAACAGTGCGAGCAAGCCATAAAATCCGCTGCTCGCGGATTTGCAGATTTTGCGGGAGATTCGCGAATCTCGCAGATTGCGAATTTACCGAAAATCCGCAAAATCCGCGAGCGAAACGGATTTTCCGCCCATGCTTAGTTATAAGGAGGATCCTTATAGAATCTCATGGGGTTAAGTGAAATTGCAAATTGCACTCCCTACTTTGTAATAAACTGCTGCCCAAAATCGACTTTGGTGCTAGGAGCACTGTGGAGGGAGGATCTGCAATAGTTTTGCATATTCAGAACCCCTAAAGTCTCCTCAGGTGTTCCAGGGGCGGGGGGCAGAAGATATATGCAGGGTACTTATAAAGTATGTTTTTATAAGCCCTGGTGCTGGAAAAATGGCCCAAGTCATTCTTCCCATTTGCAAATCCCATGCCACATAGGTTAACATGGCAAGAAGTTATTAACTAACAACTCTTGATAGGAGAAGGCTAGAGATACCATTCAAAGACTTCCCTGAAAAATATTAATAAACTCAACATTATCATATTGTTGAATATCTCCTAAAATGTACAGACAAGAAGTTGTAAGAAGTTGTAAGACGTTCTTGTTTATAAGACAAGATCCAGCCTTCCATTGGTCTGTCCTGATTGGTCAGATTTAAGTGTATTAGCCAGGCTTCTTTGAAGAGGTGATAAAGAGCCCCTGCGGTTAATCATCTCTGCTGGTAGGGCAGTGCTTTGCCACACAGGAATGTCAGAGCATGGGGAGGAGTCGTAAACAATGGAATTCAAGGGAAGGGGACAACTCTGTTGCGTCCCGATTATGTGCCCTGATTTAGGCTTTACTAAAACATGCCCTTATATAGGCACAATTCACATTGCCTTTATTTTGGCATAACTTTCTCTGTCCTTATTTAGGCATGAGTCATGCACTCCAAATACAGGCATGGTCATTCACCTACATCCGTCCATCCCATAGGTCACAACTAAGTTCTTAGAAAAATAACCTTAAGCTCTAGGGATTTTCCCCAGTACAGATTCATTGACTTCTCTTAGAAACTCATTAAATATGCATGAACCATTATTCCCCAGGGTTAATTTCTAATGTCTTCCTCTGTCCAACATTACGTCAATGGAATCCAGCCATACCACCCTTTGCACATGCAAACCAGAGGAGACCTCTATTCCAGAGGAGCCTGTATTTCCCGGCCTGACACCCTGACCAGAGACGCTGTCATCTTGAATGCAGAGACTCCAGCTCGCAGTATTCTAACTTCCTTTGCAGGGTTTTAGAATTCGAGACCAGGAAAGAGATTTCACAACTCTCTCATTCTCAGGTATGGATATAACTAGAACCTAGAGCGATTCTTGGCATAACAAACTATAGCATACTATAGAATACCATCCTAGGGGAATATCGCACCTACTTCACAACCTGTCCTACACCTAGGTTAGGCAAATTGGGGTCGAAGAAGTTAGGGAGCATTCCATGAGTAATCGTACTTTTAGCAATACGTTTTTATGTATGCAAATGCATTTCATAAGTAGTGAACAATGCTAGAGCACTACCATTTCTTTGCGCTTGTAACACTGTGCATTTTATATATTGCATACTGTCATACGATTGGAGTAGCTCATATCTCTCACACGAGAAAAATGACTGTTCAATAAATACTTATTGAAACGCCCGTCTGTTATTTCTGTGTAACTCTGAGAAACTAAGCAGGCACGATTGGCTGAGCGAAACGTTATCTCATGTTTCCATAATTCTGAGGGATCAGGGTTGTCATGTTATGTGGTTGCCAGAAGCTATTCCCTTCTTGTCTTCAAGAAGTTTCTAGTGGCCCTGTGAGCTAGCTGGTACATGGTAAACAAGGTTAGCATACGCCAAACCTATAGTGTATGTTATCCAAAAGCACAGAGCCTATTTAGGGAAATAGGAACTACACTACATGGCACTGCCAATGTTTGGTAAGGCATTTATTTAAACATTAGATTCTGGGTAACTCAGTTGTGCTGTTCTCAGAGACCCCTACTCACAAACTCCAAAGACGTTTGGAGTTTGTAGGGACAAAGTCCACCACAGCTGAGTAGGAAACATCCTATGTATTAGCTGTTGGTTCTTATCAATATTGAAGGATGTAGTGTTCCAACATGTTGTGCACCTTATCTTGGTTTCCTTGAAACTAATTCCGTACTAAAAACAAAATGACTATGAATCCTGTAGACGCCAGGCAAGAACTCAAAACATGCAAGTTTCAAATATGGATGAAACAGATGAGGACGTTGCAATCATTCCTCCTAACATAAGGAAAGTTATCACTATCAAACATATAAAACACGGCTTATCAGCCAGAGGTGGTAGAGTAGTCTTCCTTTTGGAGGCACATGAGGCACAAACAGAGGTGTTCTATTTCTTGGCTACATTCCCAACAGCCAATGCAGTAAAACACAATTTTCACTTCTACAAAGAAGATGAAGCACCAGCAGAATATACTACTTTTGGGGAAATTGAGGTTCTGCTCACTTACAAGGAAATTAATATCTAGCTTACAGGCGCTCTACAATGCATACAAAATAGAAACAGGCTTGGTCCACTAGGTCGACCAGGAGCCGATTCTAGCCAGCTACACACTTCATCCTGACATTGAAACAATGACACAAGGTGAAATACTCACTCAACTCAAGGAGTTAATAAAAATATACAGGCAATTAGTTCTAAATGTCATGCGGACATTAAACGTCCAGCCATCGTTGGCAATACCAACTCAAACTCCTTATCAGGAGATCACACTAAAAATTACTCCACACACAGTCATGCGTAAAATACCCACAAAACATGAACAAATTCCATCCTGGATAGCTCAGGAAATCACAAAACTCAAAGACGTATTCCCAAATACTAGCCCTTATGAGAAACACAGAATTTTAACAATCAGTTTGCCAATGGTGAGCACCTCATGGGGTGCAATCTTTGCTGCCATATATACTAAAAGTCATGGTATACCATCCTTAGCAGTGATACCAGATGGCTTAAGACAAATTTAAAATGAATATGGGGCATAGCTTAGGGATGAAATTACGGAACAATTTCAATCAGGTATCCATCAGGTACCCACCAGAATATTATCCAATCTTAAAGGGGAGGCAACATCAGTGGCGATTCGCCAGTGCTTAAGGTAGTTTGATTTAACAGAACAACAGCAAGAAATACCCAGAATAATAGAAACATCATATGCAGAATTAGACAGAAACAGCTTAGGTGATAAAGCTCTTAATCCACAGCTGTTTGGAATCCCTGAAAAGGACACTGCAAAACAGAGCCCTACTTCTTCTAAAAAGAAGTGGGAAAATAACAAACAAAATGTTAAAAAGAACAGATCTCATTCCCGAGGTAGGTCTCCCCAAAAAGAGCCCTGTGAAAAGAGGTATAACCTCAGGAATATGGAAAATTTGAAGAAGCCCGACAGGTATCAGGATACTGATGCACATTACTGTCATTCCTTTCAGGTCTCATCAAAAACATCCAAACGAGGAGGAAAGTCAGAACAAAAGGAGGAACGCACAAAGTCCAAAGACAAAAAACGCGTTCAGGAAAATAAAATCCAAACCTCAATTCAACAAAAAGAAGGTAGTAAGTCTAAAAATCAGACATGCCGAGAATTCTAAGGACATAGATACTGACGGGGAATGGGCACAGGCGATGCTGGACAGTGCAGCAGAAATACCAATAGCTCGCTAGAAGCTGAAGTAATGTTTGGAGATAGTGAACTTGAATGAGTACATCACGGTAGAGACTGCTGATATAAGGGTTAGTGCTCCACACAAATTATATGAAATAACACTCCGGATGAAGGGAGACAGGCCCAGAAAAATTAAATGGCTCTTTTGGGAAAGACTATCAAGAGCTTATGATATCCTGCTAGCAGAAAACGATTGGCGATTAGTATTCGTAAGGGAGTGCCCACATGGTAAAGACATAATTATGCCTGCCTTCTCCAACAACATTCCAATTCACCTAAAATACACATATGCCAGGAAATGGGGCATTCACCCCACCACATAATACCACTAAAAAGTGAACCGACTGTACAGAGGCAGTATCCAAAAAAACAAGAAGCTAAAAAACAGGTCAAGGAAATCCTAGATCTACTTCAATACCAGGAATTGATTGAAACTTGCACCTCTTCAATGAACAATCCTTTGTCTCCTGTAGCAAAACCAGTCAATACTTATAGTCTACTTTTAGACTAAAGACATTTAAACTTGTGTTCCAAAACATTTTCAGTGCAAAATGCCCATAGTGCAGCTTTAATGAATAACATTGTGAGGAGAAATACAATACCACATTAGATATCTCAAACTTATTTTTCTGTCAAAATATAGCTCCTAAAAGCAGGTGCTTAACGGAATTTTCAATAATGGGAACTCAGAGTCAATTTAGTCGAATCCCCCAGGGGTATAAGTACAGCCCGGGGATATATTCAGCAAGGGTAAAAGAGTTAATACAGATTTATGATGATGAAGCATTTTAATGTGTCGATGATATTTATCTGACAGATGATGACTTAAACAATCACTTGAACAGGGTGAGTACCATAATATTGGGCTTCGCCTCTAAGGGCTACTAATTCAACTTTAAAAAAATGAAAATTGCCCACCTAAATGTCCTATTTTTAGGATAAGAGCTTTCAAGTGAAGGCAAATTCCTGGCAACAAATTTTTTTGAAAAATATACTCCAACCTCCAAAATCGCTGAAAAGCGTACAGTCGATACTAAGTTTCCTGAATTTTGGTAAAACATACATTTAGGTTACGCAGAAAAGGTTAAGCCCTCTACGAATTAATAAACGTGATTTCTCAGCAAAACATTGGACACAGGAACAGACAGAAATCCTGCACTCACTTTAAGTAAACATGTTAGCTACTAATCACTTACAAACACACGTAAACATACTCAATTTGGTGATCCGAATAATTCCAAGTCTAACATTTAATGACCGAAACTGTACCAATTGCATACAAATCATACTTATACACAACAGCAGAAATGCCCTTCACTTCAACAGAAAAAATTCTGACAGAAGTACAGACCACTGTAGCAAGAGAAAGAGCACTGGCTCAGGGGAAATGCATCATTGTTGTTACTCCAGTACCAGCCTTTGAGGCTGTTATGAAATCAAGCATTACTAATGCAAAAGCTTTACATCTAAGATGGATGTAATGGGTTCATTCTCTTGCTGCAACGGATGTTGAATACAGATTTGATCCAAATTCAAAAACACAAGCATTCCTGCAATTAAAACAAGAATGTCCTCTGCCAAATGAAATCCTGCCTCTGGATCAATATGCATTTATAATTTACACTGACGGCTCAGTGCAACCCTCAACATAAAGCAAGCAAGCCTACAGTGCTGCGTGCACAATTGTTAAAGGTTGCATGTGCAATAGTAAATTCTAACCCATGATCACAAAAACTCAGTCTCTAGTAGACTGTACAACTCAACTAGCTGAATTAAAATCATTTATACTGGCACAGGTAAGCATGGATCGTGAATTCCCCTTGCTCAGAGAGTGTGATTAATTTTACTGTGTTCGATCATTCAATGAATACTTACAGAATTGGGTTCAAAATGGATTCAAAGGTGGCACAATCAAGCACAAATTGCTTTGGGAACAAGTAGTTCCGTTGAGAAATGGACTACAAAAGACTCACGTGATTCATACACTGGAGTCATCAATGTGATGGCATTCATGTTGAAGGGAATTTACTGGCTGATAAAGTCGCAAATGGGGTTGTTCGCATGGCTTCCGTAGCTCGTTCAAAAATGATAATAGGCAGTGAGATATCATTGGCTGTCTATGCTTCAACCAAAGTCATTGGCGCAGAACTTCCACAAAAATTTCCACTCAAGTACTCATATATAATTGATACAAACAACGTTCCTTTTTCTTGAACCCCTGAAGTGGGGGAAAGAGTAATTCCAAAAATGGAACATAGATTAGGGCTAATCCTAGCAGCACCCGAGGGGATAGGCTCTGCACATGCAGGTGTTTCTGCACCTGTTTGTTTACTAAAACAATGTTATTGATGGCCTGGCATTAGGAAACAAACCAAGAACTATATCTTGGATTGTGATATCTGCCAGCAGATGAAAGTCTCCACAGTGAAACGTCCCCCACTGACACCCTTGTTAATTTCAGACAAACCATTAGCCTGTGTTAATCTGGATCACTTTGGTCCCTTGCAAAGAGACGGCCATTATAAATACATAATGGTTGCAGTGGACTCCTGCTCAAGGTTCCTATGGATGTGGCCTCAGCACTCAGCTGACACTCGAACTGTTATAAAAGATTTGCGACTATTTATCAGCACATACGTAGTTGGCACACTACATTCAGACCTTGGCCCTGCGTTTAGCTCTCGGGCTTACAAAGAGGCCATGGCCAGTCTTGGTGTAGCATTGCAGTACTCCTCTCCATACTATCCCGGGGGAAATTTGGTTGTGGAAAAACTAGGACATAAAGCATTCTATAACAGCTAGGGTATAAGACTCAGGAGATGGCTGGGTAAAACATCTTTATCGGGTCCAACGTTCCCTCAATAACTTGCCAAGAGCTTCTCTGGGGGGGTCACTCCATATGAGGTCCTTTTTGGAACAGGAATGTGGGTACCTGATCTTGAATGTGAAGGCACAGTGGCGGATAACAAACCCTTTGATATCAAATATGGCTTGGCTTTTTTATAGGAACTGAATGAACTAAGATTGAAACAAAGAGAGGTACTCCTGAAACCAACCGCCAGTGGGGAAGAATCAGCAGTCCCGGCAAGGCCAGTCTGGGTCCCAAAAGTTGGGGTTCCATTCAAAGAGAAAATTGTGGATAAAAAGGAATTTGGACCTTACTACAGAAAAACAGTACCTGTCTTAGCTGTCCAAGGAGCAAGAAAAGTAAGGGCGCTAGAGCGCTGTGAGGCTCCAGCCCAGCCGAGTGGGGACATATCCTTTATCCCCATCCTAAGCCACAACTACGAACATCCGACCTGACCACAAGAGACCCGATTCACTGCTGATGCTGATTACCATCTTTGCACGACTAGCCTTGATTGCAGCAGATGCAGCGACCGCCGAAACTGGGCGCAGGCTGCCGCGGTCCGCAACTGGTGTCAGTCGGCAGTCGGGAAAGGCCGCAGCTGTATGGGCCCAGACACTGGAGGATCGAACGGCGGCCTACCTTAATTCACCATCTCTGATACATGAACAACGCTTTGCGAGGTGAGAGACAGCACCTGGGGGCGAGAGATCACAAGCGCCACAGCAACGCGACTTGTACCCCACACGGGCCTTTTTGCAAAAACTCTGCACCATTGGGACAAGCCACGTACCAGAGTAGGAGGTCAATGGCTGAGCACAGACGCGGGTGTCAGTGGGAAGTTGGGGATGAGTGAAGTCTGGACTTTCTTAGTGCCGAGAGCACACCCTGCACACCATTTAAACATATACATTGCAAACCTGATCTATTAACCACAACATCTGCCCGGCAGTTACCGCTGCGAGGAAATACCGCCATTTTAGTTTGCGGAAGCCCTATGGTCCGAGGTAGGAGCAACCATTCTTAAGCGCTAATTGAGATACTGTAATGCCTGCGAGCCCGCCAGTTAACTGTTTCCTGCATCAGGCGCCCTAGCAAGAACAGCACATAGCTACTGCACTCTGCCAGCAACGAGCTACGTCCATTTTACAGGCGGCCGTTTTGGGTCATATGGACTGAAATATTGATCAGTGGTGCTCCCCACGAATGGGAACTTGAAACTACAATCCCCCTTTTGAAGAAGTGTGCCTCACGGTTCATTACTTGATATCCATCTGCCCCCTTGCTGCTTAATGCGATCCTGGGCCTCCCTGCGGGGCCCTTGTTGCATTGGACCCTTCTTACTGTTACAAGTACAAGCTCTTGTACGAGCATTTCACAGACATTGTTTGCACACACTTAGTGGGAGCCACAGTGGAGGTCTGACGCCGAGTGCACTGGCTAGGGCTACGGCCATTGCTACCTTGCACTGCGCTGATGGTACTTTCTGCCAAGGCTTTCAGGTGGTGGGTTCCGCTTTCGGCTGCCTTGAGACACTATTCAGCGCCTGACCACTGACGGTGCCTCGTATGTTCTCACCCCAAACTCCGGGTCTGCCCGCCAGCCTACATCATGGGGCAAACTGTCACCAAACAAACTAAAATTACGTTTGAAGCGCGAAAAACACCCAGATCTAACTCGACGGACCATACAGACTCTGATACCACAGACACTCCAGAGGAGGACTGGAAAGAGCTCCTGTTTGGCATGAAGCAAAGCCTCACATCCACAGATGCTAAAATAGGCACAATGTTAGGCGGATGGACTCTGCGGTTACTAAATTGGATCAACATGAGCAACGCCTTAAAGAAGCAGAAACCAGGGTGTCTGACCTGGAGGACAGTGCCAATGCAAGCAGGGGTCGGATATCACGGATGGATAGGCTGCTCAAGATCATTGCTGACAAGAACGAAGACTTGAAGGCCCACTCCAGGAGAAACAAAGTACGCATTTTTGGCCTAGCAGAATCAACCAATACAGGCCGTATGAAGGACTTAATTGAGAAGCTGTTTGCAAATCTGTTCAACAGGGACTCCTTCTCGGCGCATCTCATGGTGGAGAGGGCACATAGATCCCTGTCGGCTCGCCAACCCCGGGGGCACCACCACGTCCCGTGATAGTCAGTTTTTAAAACTATCATGACAGAGATGCAGTCCTACGCCTGGCTCGTGAAAAGAATTGAGTTCAGTATGAGAATAATACACTGGTGTTTTTCACAGGTTTTACTCAATCAGTACAGGACATCAGAAGAAAATTTGCTGCTGTCAAGAAAAAGCTCTAGGCGCAGGAAATCCCCTACGCCATGATGTATCCGGCAAAAATGAAGATAACACATCATCTGAGACAGCACTACTTTTAGAACTTGCAGCAGTCTGAGGACTACCTCAAACAAAACCATCGTACAGCATCCGGGGAAGCGGAAGCACGTGGGCGCTCCAGATCCGAATCTCCTCTATCGAACCCAGATTGAGGCACATAATTTACTGCAGAACATTTGTGACTCTCACTGGCGATCTTACTGGCGAAGAACTGACCTACATTGGTGAAGTATTGACATAACTAATGGTTTGTAATATGTCCTGCTCTGCCACTTACCTCCGTCCCTCCACGGCTGCCCGTCTTCGCAGCGGAGTAGCAGGTGGGTGCAAGTATTGAGGAGAGTGGGTGGGCCATGAGCCCCTAGTGATTTCCCTATCCGAGCGAATCCCCAAATTTCCACTAAGAAGGGAAAGTAATCGTTAAGTGATGGGATTACTGTGGGTGCGTGGGATCAAATGCCCGGTAAGTTGGGGAAGCCGGTGTGGGTGGAGGGGGGATTTTCTACTACTGAAGTGATGCAAACAACTGTTTCAAAGATGTCAAGAACTTTGTGACTTGTCGGAGGAATGAAGGTACTGGTAGGTCGTAAGCCCATAAGTGTACTTTCCTCTTGGGTGTTCTGTGGTACACAAATGTTTTTGAAAAAGTGTCTCAACCGTAGAGTTCTCATGAATTTGTAAAACGATATTGTGGTATCCAATTCGTTGGTATGATATGTAGGTACAAAACGCATGCCCTTTTGAAGTACTTTTTCTTGTATAGTAGTTAAAGGAATCTGTGAAATGTTAATGACTAGATTCTGTGGCTCCTGGTCGATTTGGCTGGTGGCAGCGAAGTGGCGTGTCCGTTGGGAACTCCTTGATCTACGGTTGGTACGGGGCCAACCTCTAAAAAAGACTCAGATTCAATATTGGTGTTGGATGTATTCCTGGGTTCATTGGGAACCTTAGAAGTAGATGGTTGCTCAGATATCTTGGTACCTGAAGATGAAGGGTATTATCTCAGTCTACCTCTAGGGAATTCTTTACGAGATTTATCCTCTGACGATGATGTGTCTGAACGAAAAATCAAAACAAGACTCACGGAACACCGTAGTAACATTCGTACAAAAAATTTGAAGTCCTGTGTTGCAGCCCATTTTGTTCAAAATGCTCACAATCCCAGCAAAATTCACTTCTTGACTCACAAGGACAATAATAAACATTTGTTACAACGAGAATTATACTGGATACACCGTCTTCAAGCTCTTCAGCCTAAAGGACTTAACAAAAGACTGGAATTTAGTTGTCACCTATGATATATCGGGGGATTCATTGATTATTCTAGTATGATCTCTCTGTTTTCATGTCAGCTGGTTTGTTCCAGCATTTTCTTTTTTCTGTTTTCATCTATTCTTTTTTATCTAATTTCATCCACACCATATTATTTACTTATCTTTCCTTTCCTCTTTATTCACCCTACTTTGCTTCGATTTTCATAATTGTATTCCCCCCATGTTTTCTTGTCATCTTCTTGCTTTTCTTTTCGAACCATTTTCCATGGCTCCACACTCTTTTCAATCTTCTTATTCTGCTCTCTTATCCATAAAGTACTATTGCTACATGCTATTTCTTGTTGAATATTTTTTGCTGTCAACTTTATTCAAGTGCATTTTGAACACTACTACGGGGTTGTTCCCTAGTTCACTATCTCCTCAATGCGGGCCTCTTTCTATGTTCACACTCAGCTTTCTTTTCTTAAGGAGCATGTTCGCATGCTCTGCGTCTACCAGGTCTGCTGTTGACACGGACCGGGTCTTGCCCTGTTGACGCGTCTTTTTTCCTCTGTGGCATGTAAGTGTTCGCGCCACTCACCAGGCACGTTTGGACTCTTTTGGCACAGTTTATCATATCTTTACTTTCAGTTTCCGTCTGGGCTAAATGGTGTGTACGTTTCCATGTACACTGCGTGCAACTCACATTTTCTATTTCGTTACGATTTTTTGTGCTGTTCCTTTGGGGTCACCGTCACATTCTGAACTGTGTTAACTACACGTAACCTTTTGTGTTCCGTATGTTTCACCTTCCGCTAACTTTCTTCACAGTACTGTGGAGCCTTGTAATTTTGCTATCACCATCCTTATTACCTTGCGTTTTATTTCACCGGTTTTACACTTTATGGGACATTTGTGTAACTTACCTTGGTCATTTTCCTCCCTTTCTTTTGCACATACCAGGTTATGTTTAACCATTCGGGTGCCTACATCATAGCATTTTCTCTCTATGAATTTCTGTATTCTTACCTCCTTTTTATCAGCAATCTACATCAGTTTCTTTTTCACTTTTGACACACAGATTGCCCCTGAAGAAGTGCAAATGCACGAAATGCATCGAGGATAATTTTACTACGGAGTATGAATTTATCTGACCATTGGATTTTTGTCATTAATGTGCTAAATATCACAATCATATGACATAATATGACAAACTGTGATATCTTTTGAAGACGCAATGATCTATTCATTAAAGATCATAATCTTTCTCATCACAATTAAAGTACTTGTATATATTCATGCACGCGCTTCGGCGCATCAAGAGTGCCCGGGGGCTGCCCTTACTCGTTGTAAGGTTCTCTTTGTTATAACTGTCTAGCACCTCATGAACCAGGAGGTGATCACTCTGAGCCCCTATAAATAATTGTACCTTCATTTAACCCCATTGAATACCTGTTTTATACTTTGGAGTGCAGCGGCTTTCACCTAGTTTAAGTAAAGATTATAAGAGAAGAAGGAATGTTGGATAACACATGTGATCTTAACAGATTGAAGGTGACATCTTGGAATGTGTGGGGTCTGAATAACCCTAGGATAAAAAGGCAGATCCTAGGTTAACTAGATAGACTCCACATCACAGTCGCTCTGCTACAGGACACACACTTGAATCCCGGAACTACACCCCAGTTTGCTTTGAGATGGGCCTCACACCATTGATTTGCATTATATTCGGGTTACTCCCGGGGAGTACAAAACAATAGTTGATGGACAGAATGCAGAACAATGTCATACATTCCCCCCAGTACAGAGATCTGGGCCTAAATCCATCGTTTATTTGCACTCCACACCACCCCAGTGCAGACATGGCCATATGCAAATCAGCCTTGACCCTGTGCCTCATGGGAACAGTCCAGCCCGAACTGCCAAGCCATGTCTTTCCTGGACCGAAATCAAGCATCCTAGGACCGGTTTCTGGCTATCAGCCGTCTTGCGGTACTGGGTTTTTCAGAACCGGTACTGATCCGGTAACCCAGCAGTGTCAGGGGCAACACCCAAAGACCTCGAGTACTTTCCTGATTCAGACCACAGAAACACGAGTCTTCTAGGTAAAGTCAAGGATCGAATTTATTGGCTGCAACCAAGTAACAAGCGTCCTAGAAGTACAACAGCATGAAGCACATGTATGTTCTCAGGAGACTGCTCAAACGTACAAAGCCAGGCTTCTCTTTTTATACAGAATATTGAGCTTCAGGCAAACATTCTTAGATTTACAGTGCAAACATTCTTAGATTTACAGTGTGCTATTCACATATTTTCACTACAAAGAAAAAGCAAAGTCATGATGACAAGTCCACATTTTAGTGTGTCCAGTTCGTGATCAATTACCCGGCAAGGCCCAACATTTTCATCAGATATCGGTGTACCCCCAATAAAACCGGGCTCCTCCTCATCATAAAGGAAAAGAAGAGAAAAGAGCAGGGCCAGGTGTGAGCAAGACTTGGGCAGGGTGTGTGTGCAATGTAAACGATTTATGGCCTGTTGTGCTTTGATGCTATCTCGTTCGGCCACTGGGAGAGGAACTGACCGAACAGGTTTGGCCTGGGGCAATGGTTCCAGCTTGGCCAGGTCACAGGAAAGTCAATTAAGGTGTATGTGTCCTTGATATCGAATTCAGCTGCAGTTACAAGCCTATGTGAAGGGCAACTCACAAAAAGGCTGCCAAGCGTAAAATGGAACCCAAAGGTTCAAAAACGAAAATGACGATTTCGAGGTGAAATCGTTACTCGATTATGACGAAAATGCTTGTGCATAATGTACTAGCCATTATGGGTCTTTTGATATAAAAATTGTTATGCTACGACAAAGTTTGTTGCACGAGTTCAGAATTTTTCAGAACTAAAAACCCTCCTTTTGCCCTTACATAGGCAATTTAACCTAATCTCATGCTAATCAGAGTCCAGGTCTATATTCCTAAAGTCATTGAGATGTTGCTGTAACATCATTCTGGTACTTAGTTCGTCTTGTGACACAGGCTTCCTTACACATGATGTAGCACAGAGGCCACATATTGCAGGAGCACACTGCACGCACAGACAGAACAGGAAAAGAATGGCTAAGACCATCCCAATGACCATCAGAATTTTCCATCCCCAGCCGGATATCAGTTCCCAGAACCATCCCATAAAAGACGAATCTCCTTTATCCACATGAATAGATTTGGAAATCTTATGCAATTTGGAGATGGCCTGGTACACTGTTGGAGCGTTATCTGGAATGAAAAAACACAGCAACTCGATTGGATCACTTTACATACCCCACCACGGTCTGCAAGTATGACATATCTAGGGCAACCCTGTTCTGAAGAGTCATAAGGCGGTCCGACTGGAGCTCTGCCGTCAAGTTACTAAGGGCACCAGCCGTTTCAATCACAGCGGGTTCAACTACCCTCGTCAATTGGCGTATGTTCCTGCTGTTCACCATAGGCCCCCAAAATGGCAGAAAACCTTTTGCGAAATCTCCAAACTCCTGTTCCGCAGTGTCGTCTTTACTCACGACACCCCTAACTGTCCTTGTCCGATGGTAATCTGCCCCGGCCGTGTAGGTGGGTGGCAACAGAAACGAGATGAAACATGTGCCCGAAAAGTCAGGGGGCAACCATGTGTATGCTCTATCATGGCAGACGAAGTAGGTACCCTTAGCTGCTAAGAATGAAGGAGATGTCTGAGACGAGAAGACATAAGTCTCGGTACAGCTGAGCTCTGGGGCTTTTGCCATTTCCCTGCAGACATAGATGACCTTGGTGGGGTTCTATCCAGATTGGGGAGGATTTCTTTGCTTGCTGGCTCTCACTCAAGAAAATTCCATATTTAGTTATGTTCCATCTACTGTACGCCTTAAATTCATCTTTGGGGATCGTTTGATACGTGTCGACATCTCTACTCATATTTCTGATTCCCGCCACTAGTGCCTTGTTGCTCGAGTTTCTTCCTGTGGGACGTGGGGGATATGGTTCTATGGCAAATAGGAACATTGTTTGAAAGCCCACAAAGAACCATAGTAGCTAAATGGCAGGACAAAATACGGGATACCCTTATCTGCCATGTGTGGCATAAGTCCACATACCCAACAATTTGTCGTGTTCATTACAGACTGGTGCTGGTGTAGGAGCTGGACGAATGAGTTATTTATAAATTCTAATCTTCTGGCAGACTTGTGTTCAGGTAGAGGGTGAAAAGAGTGCGGGAAACAGTAGGAGGAGGTGTGGGCTGTGTTGTGCGTGCAAATGAAACTTGAAAGGTGAATAAAGCATAGCCTATCAAGAACATCATTATACTACACAACATGAAAATGCATATTATTAAAAATCGTGTTTTTGCCATCACAGTGCATATTCCCGTTTCAAAGTTCGTTGATCTGGCAGGTCTCTCCATCTTGGGAAACTCCATCCTCTAAGTTGCTGCCCGCGGTGGGAGATTGATTCTGCTAAGGAGTGCTTCTGTCAGTTTAGGGCAACTCCCTTAGACCAACCAGAACTGACGACCTAACCGTCTCCAGCTGCACTCCAAAGACTGTGGCAACCGCGGCTCCAGCAGCAGAACCGGATGGCGGTTCGAAAATAAAAAAAAAGCAAGTTCCTCGGATGGGAGAGCTGCACTTTCAAAAATAGTACTTGGGGAAAAAAAATTATAAGTTCACTTTTATTAGTTTGTTTTTCTTGGCCTCAGATTATACCGTTGTCTTCCCAGTATTGTATGGTCTTGAAACAAGACTTCAGGTTCTGTAGTGTCCAATCAGGCTGATGATGGTACAGCTGGTTGCAAAATGTGGTCACTCTCTTGTTCAGTAATTGTTCCTTTTACACAAGCATCACTGAAAGGTACAAATCGTGGCACAGATTCAGTCTCTGAGTCGGCGACACCCTCCTGGATCCACCGGTCATAGGGCAGAGGCAGAGGGATCCGTTTGCAGTGGATCCCGTGGATCCAGTTCTTCTTTCCCTCCACATGAACGGCTGATCTTGTGGAAAGAAGGACGAGGTGTGGGCCGGTCCACCTGGGCTGTTCGTTCTTTGTTCGCTGAAAGTTTTTCACCAACACCCAGGATCCAGGATCGAATTGATGTCCTGGAGCTTCAGAGACCGGAGGCAGAGAGTCATGGACCTGTTGGTGTAAAACACGCAATTTAGCCGTCAATTCGTACAGGTAGTCAAGCAAAACAGGGTACTCTATCTGCTAAACCTGGTGGGTCTGGGCACCCCCCATATGTTGGCCGGACGGCCGAAGACTATTTCATAGGGACTAAGTTTCACTCTGGAGTGCAAAGTCATTCTGGTGGATAGGAGTGCTAAGGGTAGAGCGTCAGGCCATTTAAGACCGGTGCTCGCTTGAATCTTGGCTAGCTTTAGCTTTAGGGTGCCGTTATAGCATTCTACTAATCCAGCTGATTGGGGGTGGTTTGCAGCGTGGAACTTCTGTCGGATGCCTAGCCCTTCACATACTTTCTTCATCACTCGTTCCACAAATTCACTCCCATTATCACTCCAGACCATTCTAGGCATTCCAAATCTAGGGAAGAACTCTTTCACAAGGGCTTTTGCTGTGGACAGGGCCGTATTGTCCTTTAGGGGATATGCTTCTACCCATCTTGAGAAGGCACAGACAACGAGTACGTATTTTAAATTGTTGCACCTTTCCATGTGGATGAAATCTAGCTGCAGAACCTCAAACGGATATGTAGGAGGTGCAAAATGACCAGCTGGAGTTGGGGTTCCCCTACCAGGATTGTGTTTCAGACATACCATGCAATTTTTGACCAAATTCTCTGCACACTTAGGGATTCCAGCATTCTGCCATACTGGAGCCAACAACTTGCAAATCCCTTTCACGCTGATATGAGCCATTCCATGAGCCATTGTAACCACTGCAAGTACGTACGCATCGGGTAGCAGCCATCTGCATCCATTCTACACGTACTTTCTCTCCACGTGTTCAAATCTTTCTCTATAGCCTCAGATTGAATCGATTTCACACTCTCTATCGTGTCCTCACACATTCCAACATCACCAACCCATCTTGCAGGACCTGCAACATACATTCTGCTCATCACATTCCTTGCTGTTTCTTTCGCGACTTCATCAGCAAATGCATTCCCAAAACCGACATCATCAGTCACCTTCTTGTGAGCACTACATTTTACAATCGCAACTTGTAGAGGCAAGGTCAGTGATTCAAGAAGCTCATTCACCAACTGACCATCCTGGATCTTGGCTCCATGCGAAGTCAGAAAGCCACGTTCGCGCCACAGACGTCCAAAACTATGAGCCACACCGAAGGCATACTGACTGTCAGTGTACACATTTACTTTCATTCCTTTTGACAACATACACGCCCTCGTAAGTGCAATCAATTCTGCTGCTTGAGCTGAGTTATGTGGAATACGTGCAGCTTCAACGACTGTATGCAAAGTGGTGACAGCATATGCTGCAGTTGTGTCACCATTCGGAAGCTTGAAGCATGAACCATCCACCCATAAGGTACCATCGCATTCAACGAGAGGAGTATCTTGGAGATCTATTCTCCCTTTTGTTTCTTCTTCTGTTCTAAGAAAACAATCATGCTGCTCTTCAGCATTCTCTGTCTCAAATGGAGTTGGCAATAACGTGGCTGGGTTTAATGTGCTGCATCTTTTGATGTGCACATGGCTCGCTAGCAAAGTTAGTTCATAACCAGACAATCGAGCACTAGTTAAGTGCTTTGTCTTGGTTCTGTTCAATAACGTGTCCACTGCATGTGGGACCATTACCATCAATGTATTATTCATTACTAAACCCGCAGACTGTCGAATAGAAACAGCTGCTGCCGCTGTTGCTCTTAAACAACTTGGCAACGCTTTAGCTACTGGGTCCAAAGTCGACGAAAAATATGCACATGGACGCTGCTTGTCTCCAAACAATTGTGTCAACACCGATAATGCACAACCTTCTTTCTCATGGACATACAATGTAAAGGGCTTACTGTAGTTGGGGGTACCCAACACAGGAGCCGAACATAATGCTGCGCGCAATTCTGAAAAACTTTTCTGACACTCTTCAGACCAAGGCACGGGATTGGGTGTATCTTTACACGTTAATGCCACCAATGGTTTGGCCAGTAAAGAAAAATTTGGAATCCACTGTCTGCAGTACGATGTAATACCCAAGAAAGCACGCACTTCTCTCTGTGTTTTTGGCACACTTAAATTTACTATTGCCTGAATTCTTTCTGGGGTCAGTTTCCTTCCCTCCTTCGATAAGAGATGACCTAAGTAGGTCACTTCTTGTAATTTAGACAGGGACACTTTGTGATGCAGATCACACAAATGACGCAACAATGACAACGTTGCTTCTTTACAAATTTCCTCAGAATCTGCAGCAATAAGCAAGTCATCAACATACTGAATGAGTGTAGCGCCTTCAGGTAAAACAATCGTATCAAGCTGTGTTTTTAGAGCTTGACTATATATTGATGGACTTTCACAGTAGCCCTGGGGAGCGGAAGCTTCGTCCTCCTAAAGTGAAACCAAAAATATCCCTACTTTCTTCAGCAATTGGGATGCTGAAGAAAGCATTCTTCAAGTCAATCACCGAAAACCAAGTTGCAGAGGCTGGGATCATAGTCAGCAGGGCAGTAATGTCAGGAACAACTGGAAATTGTGGCACAACTATTTTATTGACCTCTCTAAGGTCAATCACAAATCTGTACACAGGTGGCTGAGAGGGGTCAGTTTGCTTCAAAACAGGCAGAACAGGACTATTGCAAACGTTGCCTCTTGTCTCTTCAATCACATCTTTTTCAATCAAATATGAATGATCGCTGACAACGTTTTTTCACCTTCACTAAAAATTTTGTATTGGGGAATTCGTGCCATCCTAACATTAGCTTTTAATGTCACAACATATAGTGGTATTTCCAAGAGGCCCACATCGTTAGGGCCAGTAGCCCAAAGAATATCAGGTAGAGACAGCAATTCTGTCGGAATTTTATCCCTTGACAAATACATTGGAGAAACCACTTTCTTACCTAGTGTAAGTTGTACTCCCACAGGAGAACCGTACAGAGTCGCATACAATCTTTTTAACAGGTCCAATCCCAACAGGTTTTCACCACAACCTGTTGTTAGAATAAGGGGTGCTTCGAATTCACAAGAATCAACAGACAGGGACATAGGACATGAAATCGGGTTCCTAACCGAGGCGCCAGAAAAACCTACAGAAACATTCATTTCGCCAGACAAAGGTGCGCCAGGGAGTTTTGAGTATATAATAGAACTCTTTGTAGCACCAGTATCCAACAGAAAAGGTTCTGACACACCTGATGTAATCACCTCAACGTATGGTCCACTCTGATCTACTGGAACTGAAACAACTCTCTCTCTTTGTCTATGGCTTTCCTAGCAATCATTACCTTCCATATACTCATCTTCTGCATAATAATCATCAGCGTAGTACTGAGCTGTCCTACCAGATGCGTTATTCTGCTTATCAAACCTATTCATAAAATCCTGAGGCGGAAGGGAGCGTGCATTCTGATGGACGTTTCCACGTCCTCGACCTCTAGGTGTTTGCTGAACACCTCTACCTCTTGTGTTCGACACACCATTTGCGCGTTGTATCAGGATAGGGCAACTATACTTAAAATGACCCTCTTCCTTGCAATACGAACACTGATTGGGACCCACAGAAACGCGTGGCTGAGCATACTCTACTCTTGGCTTTTGAAACTGTTGAGGTTGCTGATAATTATTCTGATAGTTATTCTGACCACTACCACCACGTGGCGGGTATGCTTGCTGTAACAGGACTTGTTTTCAACTCTTTAGTTTTCTTTTCTGCTCTATCTTTCTCATCTTTGTCTCTATTTTCATAATATTGCGCGGTAGCCAATATCTGTGCTGACGAGGAAACTGCCCATGTACTCTCTGAATCCTTCAACTTCTTACACAACTTTGGAAGCAGATTGTGCACGAATTTATAGACTAACAGTCGCTGACCACCTTCTGTACTCATATCTTGACCACTGTGGTCGACAAACGTTTCTTCAAACCTGGTGAAGAAGTCAGACACCGTTTCATCTTTCTTCTGCTTACACGCAGACAACTTATCCCAGTTTACACGCATCGCCGGCATTATTGTTTTCATGTAATCGATGATCTTACCAGGGAGTTCAGTAATCGAATCCTCAGGCTTAGCACCGCCTACTTGCCTATTGTCGGCATCTCTAAGATTAACCCATGTATCACCCAATCAACCACATGATCTGTAGGACGAATCTTACTCCAAATAGGTTGTGGAACAACATTGCCAAACAACATGTCGATGTCTGCCAAGTTCATAATACACGAACCCACAGTCTGAGTCAACTCTTTATAGTACCCTGCTGGGTTTTTGCGTGGATCAGGCAAAGACTGCTTAATAGCTAAAACCTCAGCACGTTTCCAGGGGACATGCACCCAAACACACTGAAAATGAGCCGGTACAGCTGGTGGAGCATTAGCCGGACCAGCAGCCACTGCTTCTTTCCACACAGGAGGAACCTCTCTCATGGGATACTGTCGCGCTTTTCTCTTAACGGATGAGTTAGGTTCAAACAACAACTGAGAAATACTCTCACTCCTAAATGACAGCAATGTTGCAACTGCTCTGTCAACATCAGAACCCACAATCGTGCCCTTTGCAAACTCGAACCGGACGCAGCACAACTCAGGCGGAATGGGCTCCAAATCATTTTCCTCCAAATCCTCATAAAGAAAAGTACACATTTTATCAAAGACATACCTCTGCTTTGGTGCTTCCCATTAGCGGAAGACATCTATAACAGACTCTAACTCATATCTTGCGGGGTCGTTAACCCATTTACACGCAAGGCGGTCCAATATTTCTTTCTCTCTAGAATGAGGCAGTCGGCTACGCAACTGTGTACGTTCTGAATCAGGGGTTGTACTATGCGACCCAAAGAAAGGGGAGAGAAGACTAGTAACAGTATTTGTCATTCTCTGTCGAACCGAAGGAGAAGTCGACAGGACAGGAGATAAAGCAGATTGAGAAGAAGCTAAGGCAGGAGCAGTAGCAGAGGAGGTAGCAAGAAAAGGTGAATAAGTTGTAGGAGGTAAAGACGAAGCAGGTAGCAAAGTTGGTGGCCCTTGAGAAGGCTGCACCGGAGGGACAGGAGCCAGCTGAAGAATAGCTGGTGGATGCTGTGGAGGAACAGGAGGCATAACAACCATGGGTTGCACTAAAGGTTGTGGAGGTGCAGTAGAATTTTGCGCATAGGGTGGTGGTGAACTTAACAAATGCGACATTAGGGGGTCTTTTTCAAGCTCTTTTGTTGCTTCCTGTCCTTTGTGCGGTAAAACTGGGTAGCACTTATCCACCGCTAACTTTTTTATCCTGGACATTTGTTCGCTCTCCTGCTCTTCCTCATTATCCTTAAATGCAACAGCCGCTTGTACCATTGACATGCCTCGTTTATTTTTCTTCGCTAATTTTATTTCTTTCTGTTTGGCTTCCTTTCGCCATAGGCGAAAAGAGTCAAACATTGCCGGCCGGGCTTTCTTCGTAAAAAGTTTAACTTCGATATTATCTAGGATTTCCGTATCAAAGCTACCATATTGGGGCCATTTTAAGACACCGTCTTTTCTGGTGTATTTGATCCAGACTTCATTGTATGTGATGGGGCCTACCCCATGTTTCACATATAGTTCATAGGTTGGAGTTCCAATCGGAGGAACCGGACACAAGTCCTCCAATCGGGAGTCCCTATTATTACAACCAAGACAAAACAAATTTCCAAGTCTGCTAAGACCAGGCATCTTCGCTCTTTAGTCTAGCTTCAAACTTCAAAGGATTATCGATTAATATATTCTCGTGAATACACGAGTCCTTCGGCTTTGGCGCTTGCGCAAGTTCCAAATCAAAGTGGTCCCAAGGGGGACACCAAGCAAACTAAGAACTGGGAGACGCTCCACTTATACTTAACTGAAGTATCGATGACGTCACCAGAAGACTCGTCTATCGTTTCGCTCTACCAAACATCAAGGGTCCAAATCAGGGCGATAGTCAGGGCAGCAGTCCTTCGTAGCTGTCGGGACGCGGGGAACCTCGCAGCAAAGACCTTCGGAACCACGACGACATACAGGAGTCGCTGAAGTGGCTGGTCGTCCTCCGGAATTTTTACACGAAGCTCCTCATGACCCACTGGCTTGGACCGGTACCGCTGATACCGCCCCACATTGGGCGCCAACTGCGGTACTGGGTTTTTCAGAACCGGTACTGATCCGGTAACCCAGCGGTGTCAGGGGCAACACCCAAAGACCTCGAGTACTTTCCTGATTCAGACCACAGAAACATGAGTCTTCTAGGTGAAGTCAAGGATCGAATTTATTGGCTGCAACCAAGTAACAAGCATCCTAGAAGTACAACAGCATGAAGCGCATGTATGTTCTCAGGAGACTGCTCAAACTTACAAAGCCAGGCTTCTCTTTTTATACAGAATATTGAGCTGCAGGCAAACATTCTTAGATTTACAGTGCAAACCTTCTTAGATTTACAGTGTGCTATTCACATATTTTCACTACAAAGAAAAAGCAAAGTCATGATGACAAGTCCACATTTCAGTGTGTTCAGTTCGTGATCAATTACCCGGCAAGGCCCAACATTTTCATCAGATATCGGTGTACCCCCAATAAAACCGGGCTCCTCCTCATCATAAAGGAAAAGAAGAGAAAAGAGCAGGACCAGGTGTGAGCAAGATTTGGGCAGGGTGTGTGTGCGATGTAAACGATTTATGGCCTGTTGCGCTTTGGTGCTATCTCGTTCGGCCACTGGGAGAGGAACTGACCGAACAGGTTTGGCCTGGGGCAATGGTTCCAGCTTGGCCAGGTCACAGGAAAGTCAATTAAGGTGTATGTGTCCTTGATATCGAATTCAGCTGCAGTTACAAGCCTATGTGAAGGGCAACTCACAAAATGGCTGCCAAGCGTAAAATTGAACCCAAAGGTTCAAAAACGAAAATGACGATTTTGAGGTGAAATCGTTACTCGATTATGACGAAAATGCTTGTGCATAATGTACTAGCCATTATCGGTCTTTTGATATAAAAATCGTTATGCTACGACAAAGTTTGTTGCACGAGTTCAGAATTTTTCAGAACTACAGTCTTCAGCCAGGATAGCTTGACTCCAGTGGTGTGGAGAGCATGGGACTCACATCTGAGCTTACCCATCCCACTTGGGGTGACAAATGCAAAACAACAGTTGATGGACAGAATGCAGAACAATGTCATATATTCACCCCAGTACAGAGATCCGGGCCTAAATCCATCATTTTTTTGCACTCCACACCACCCCAGTTCAGACATGGCCATATGCAAATCAGCCTTGACCCTGTGCCTCATGGGAACAGTCCAGCCCGAACTACCAAGCCATGTCTTTCCTGGACCAGAATTAAGCATCCTAGGACCGGTTTCTGGCTATCATCCGTCTTCAGCCAGGATAGCTTGACTCCAGTGGTGTGGAGAGCATGGGACTCACATCTGAGCATACCCATCCCACTTGGAGTTACAAATGCAAAACAACAGTTGATGGACAGAATACAGAACAATGTCATACATTCGCCCCAGTACAGAGATTTGGGCCTACATTTATTGTTTTTTTGCCCTCCACACCACCCCAGTTCAGACATGGCCATATGCAAATCAGCCTTGACCCTGTGCCCCATGGGAACAGTCCTGCCCGAACTGCAAAGCCATGTATTTCCTGGACTGGAATCAAGCATCCTAGGACCGGTTTCAGGCTATCAGCCATCTTCAGCCAGGATTGATTGACTCCAGTGGTGTGGAGAGCATGGGACTCACGTCTGAGCATACCCAACTCACTTGGGGTGCCAAATGCAAAACAACAGTTGATGGACAGAATGCAGAACAATGTCATACATTCACCCCAGTACAGAGATCTGGGCCTAGATCCATCGTTTTTTTGCACTTCACACCACCCCAGTTAAGACATGGCCATAAGCAAATCAGCCTTGACACTGTGCCTCATGGGAACAGTCCAGCCCGAACTGCCAAGCCATGTCTTTCCTGGACCGGAATCAAGCATCCTAGGACCGGTTTCTGGCTATCAGCCGTCTTCAGCCAGGATAGCTTGACTCCAGTGGTGTGGAGAGCATGGGACTCACGTCTGAGCATACCCATCCCACTTGGGGTGACAAATGCAAAACAACAGTTGATGGACAGAATGCAGAACTATGTCATACATTCACCCCAGTACAGAGATCTGGGCATAAATCCATCGTTTTTTTTGCACTCCACACCACCCCAGTTCAGACATGGTCATATGCAAATCAGCCTTGATCCTGTGCTTCATGGGTACAGTCCAGTCCGAACTGCCAAGCCATGTCTTTCCTGGACCGGAATGAAGCTGTCAGGACCATGCCGGGCCCCATTAAGAGACCTCCGTCTGTCCCTGCAGCTAGGAGAAGATTTCCTGTTTGGCAACCGTTTCCACTCTGGGGATCCCTTCAGAAATTAGCCCATGACCACTGTCAGATTGAGGCTTAGTACGCCTCCGGATTGTGCCACCATTTGATAAGGTTAGCGTTCTAGTCTTTTCCAGCAGTCCGCCATTTCCTAATCCCGCATGTTCTATGTGGCGCACTTCAACTGTCCCTATCCAGCAGTTCGATGCCCTGATTTTGGCTCCTGTCAATTCACCGCGTATTTTCCTAGTTTTGCCCCCCTTCCCAGTCAGAATCTACAGAGACTTTATTCGGAACCCCGGGAGCGTGTTTACGTTCCTTTCCCGTTGGATTCCTGCATTCCGGAGCGAAAGTCCATTTGCCGCATGCCAGTGTTCGGCTGTGCGGACTTGTCCTTGTCAGCGTTCCATGTCAGAGTTCCATTCCAGTGGGCAAGTACCTTCCCACATATCCTCATATTTGCGGTAAGAACATTCAATTCTCTTAGACTTTGGTGGTGCTATCCTTGCCCTGTGCCAGTTGGTCTTTTCGTCTGCGTCAGAGTTTTCCAGTCAGAAGTGAAGCCCGATTTCCTATTAAGAACTATCACAGTTTACGGCACATTCAGAGTTTCAGAAAAAGACTTTTGAGAGTTTCAGTCAGCTTCTGTGGTTCTACAAGTAAATGAGAGTATATATTATATGCATATGGTAATACTGTTGTCTACCACCTCTATTCATCGTATCACCACTTCCGCCACACTACACAAGCAACAAGAGTCTTCAACCGTCATATGAACTTATTTGGACTCAGAAAGAGAGCAGCTAATTCCACACGTTAACCAGGTATGAGTGAAGAGAGTTGAGGGAGTGAGAGTGTGTTTTCCCTCGTAGTGGTTAGAACGTTAGTAATGTTCTGTTCCCTGTTGCAGGTGTTCCCCAGCTACTCATCCCAGAGGTAGTTACGAAGACACCAGTGTGGAAGACTCTCTTTGTTGTTTGTTATCCACTTCCCCTTTCCCTTCCATTCCTGGGCTTGGAGCAATCCGGGTGCAGGGGTGTTTGGGAATCTGGAAATTAGCATCGTAGAAGACTGGGCCGCTCGATCCCACGGAAATCCGGATTATTCAGGTACTGCTTCTGACACAAGCACCCTAGGACCGGTTTTTGGCTATCAGCCGTCTTTAGCCAGGATAGCTTGACTCTAGTGGTGTGGAGAGCATGGGACTCACGTCTGAGCATAACCATCCCACTTGGGTTGACAAATGCAAAACAACAGTTGATGGACAGAATGCAGAACAATGTCATACATTCACCCCAGTACAGAGATCTGGGCCTAAATCCATCGTTTTTTTGCACTTCACACCACCCCAGTTAAGACATGGCCATATGCAAATCAGCCTAGACCCTGTGCCTCATGGGCATAGTCCAGCCGGAACCGCCAAGCTATGTCTTTCCTGGACTGGAATCAAGCATCCTAGGACCGGTTTCTGGCTATCAGCCGTCTTCAGCCAGGATAGCTTGACTCCAGTGGTGTGGAGAGCAAGGACTCACGTCTGAGCATACCCATCCCACTTGGGGTGACAAATGCAAAACAACAGTTGATAGACAGAATGCAGAACATTGTCATACATTCACCCCAGTTCAGAGATCTGGGCCTAAATCAATTGTTTTTTTGCACTCCACACCACCCCAGTTCAGACATGGCCATATGCAAATCAGGCTTGACCCTGTGCCTCATGGGAACAGTCCAACCCGAACTGTAAAGCCATGTCTTTCCTGGACGGGAATCAAGCATCCTAGGACCGGTTTCTGGCTATCAGCCATCTTCAGCCCGGATAGCTTGACTCCAGTGGTGTGGAGAGCATGGGACTCACGTCTGAGCATTTCCATCCTTCTTGCGTTGACAAATGCAAAACAACAGTTGATGGACAGAATGCAGAACAATGTCATACATTCACCCCAGTACAGAGACCTGGGCCTAAATCCATCATTTTCTTTGCACTCCACACTACCCCAGTTCAGACATGGCCATATGCAAATCAGCCATGACCCTGTGCCTCATGGGTACAGTCCAGCCCGAACTGCCAAGCCATGTCTTTCCTGGACCGGAATCAACCATCCTAGGACCGGTTTCTGGCTATCAGCCTTCTTCAGCCAGGATAGCTTGACTCGAGTGGTGTGGAGAGCATGGGACTCACGTCTGAGCATTCCCATCCCACTTGGGTTGACAAATGCAAAACAACAGTTGATGGACAGAATGCAGAACAATGTCTTACATTCACCCCAGTACAGAGCTCTGGCCTAAATCCATCGCTTTTTTTGCACTCCACACCACCCCAGTTAAGACATGACCATATGCAAACCTACTTGACCCTGTGCCTCATGGGAACAGTCCAGCCCGAACTGCCAAGCCATGTCTTTCCTGGACTGGAATCAAGCATCTTGGACCGGTTTCTGGCTATCAGCCGTCTTCAGCCAGAATAGCTTGACTCCAGTGGTGTGGAGAGCATGGGACTCACATCTGAACATACCCATCCCACTTGGCGTGACAAATGCAAAACAACAGATGATGGACAGAATGCAGAACATTGTCATACATTCATCCCAGTTCAGATATCTGGGCCTAAATCCATTGTTTTTTTGCACTCCACACCACCCCAGTTCAGACATGGCCATATGCAAATCAGCCTTGACCCTGTGCCTCATGGAAACAGTCCAGCCCGAATTGCCAAGCCATGTCTTTCCTAAACCGGAATCAAGCATCCTAGGACCGGTTTCTGGCTATCAGCCGTCTTCAGCCAGGATAGCTTGACTCCAGTGTTGTGGAGAGCATGGGACTCACATCTGAGTACACCCATCCCACTTGGGGTGACAAATGCAAAACAACAGTTGATGGACAGAATTTAGAACAGTGTCATACATTCACCCCAGTACAGAGATCTGGACCTAAATCCATCGTTTTTTTGCACTCCACACCACCCTAGTTCAGACATGGCCATATGCAAATCAGACTTGCGGAAATATTTGAACTTAGATTTGGAATTAGACGAAATCACGGAAGCCATAATGCAGATGAAATCGGGACGGGCCCCGGGATGTGGCGGGCTACCGATAACATTTTATAAAACATTACCTGCTGGGTTCTCTGGGGTACATGGGGATGCCTATCACCTTCCTCCACTGGGTACAACAGCTATATAGCCAACCAATAGCTTGAGTACTTTTCAATTGTGCCCAGTCCTCCGCCTTCACTATCTCCAGAGGCACACGACAATGCTGTCCATTATCCCCAATTTTATTTGCTCTGGCCATAGAACCCTTAGCTACAAAACGTCGGCAACACCATAATGATAGGGCACTGATCTACCCAACTAGACAACTTCTTATCTCCCTATATGCAGACGATATGACACTGTATGTCAAAAAGGCTCAAGACAATATCAACCCAGTGTTATGGGAGACCACTAAATTAGGCGCCATATCCGTAATACAAATAAATTGGTCTAAATTCCCCTGACGCACCAATTGGATTATCCACTAGTCTGGGAAACTGATGAGCTAAAATACCTGGGCATACTTATCACCAGAAACAGGGACAACCTGATGAGAATAAATTATGGCTCAGCCATAGATAAGATAACTGACACTATCAGAAAGTGGGTACAGCTTCTACTCTTCATGGTGGGGGGGATCTCTCTTATCAAAATGGTATTGCTGCCAAAAAAGGTTATACCTTTTCATTAATATACCACACCACCCAGGAAGTTTTTTCTTTACTACACTCAAGACTCAACTTATGAGGCTTATATGGGGTGGGAAGCAGGCACGACTCAACCTGTCTACGCTAATGCTACCATACCATCAGGGAGGGTATGATGTTTCCAATTTAGAATTCTATTATTTTTGTGCACAGGCCCACTTCGCAACACATTGGTTCCATTCACCACCCTTTATGCCTCATTTGGCGATGGAAATGGGTATATGACTCGGACACCCCTGATAAGCTATCTTTTTACAACAGTGAAGGAGCGGGAATGTGACCCGTCCATCGTAGAATGCACGCTTGTAGCATGGCGGCAGCTTGCTTGCATGCTAGGCAACCACATGTTGTAGTCCCCTAGGAGGCCAATGTTACAAAACCTTTGCTACAAGTTACTTATGAGGGGATATGTCAGATGATGCTGGAAGGTCTTGGCTATCATACCTGGGGAGACCTTTATATAGGGAAACAATTCTGCTCCAAGGAACACATTTTTGGAGCATGCATACCCACGACAATTGACACATTTATAAACACTCATCTCCTGCAAAGTGTGAAGGCTGCAATCCGTACCTTGCCCCAAGAGACAGATACACTTGCACCTCTGCAAGCCTTGCTACATGGCGAGGCTCACGTCATGTATAAACATACACAGAATGCACCACCCACTCATACTCTACGGGCCAGGCGGGAATGGGATAAAGATCTAAATGTCCCATTACCGGATGACCAATGGGAACTTAGCTGCACGCAGACAGAAGCAATTACAGGCAATAGTAGGCTACGCCTCATACATTTTAAATTCTTGCACCGCTTGTATCATACCCCGACTAAACTACACAGATTCCACCTCAGATACGATGACAAATGTGCACAGTGCGGGAGGGAGGGGGCAGACGTCCTGCATTTAGCGGGACCTGCCCTGGGTTGCAGAACTGGACACAGACTTTTGAAGGGTTGTCAAACATGATAGGAGCCCAGCTGACCACATGCTCACTTGTAGCCCTTTTGGGTTTATCTCAGGAAATAAACACAGAGCACAAAAAGTTTTTGGCAATGGGTTTATTAGCCCAACTGCAGGTAGAGTGCAGGTGGGGAAGAGGCCAGACTCCCAAGTTCAAAGACTGGATACAGACTATGTCTACTTGGCAAGATCATATGCATTATTACGCAGAACCTCCTATCTTCTCATGCAAGAAGCGAACCCAGAGGGGGACCGGGAAGGACTGGATCAAGCAATGGAGAGCGAGGTCAGGCCTATGACCCGATCCCAAACCTTACAAGAGAAGTCTAGTGTGTTATAATTCGGTACAGAGATAGTGCCACGGGAATAAATCAGGGGACCGGAAGCGATAAGGGCCTTATCTTTAGAGTCACTATGGTAGATGCTGTCCTCATCAAACCCCACTATGTGGCCAATACTGAAAGTAGGCCTTGTGGTCTCCGCCCTAGTAGCAGATGCCCTCCTTTCGCTACTATCCAAGAGGTTCAAACAAAAAGACTCATAACCATCAAAGAATCACAGTAAGAAATGAAGGACTATTCAACAACGCTATGAAACTCATTCCTCTTGAATTACAATTAACAGTTCGACCAGACACGCCTGTCTACACCAATGTAACAAGAGAACATCTAATTCATCGAAAAAATGAAAGGACAAACACAGTGATGTCTTTAAATCCTGATGCAATTCTAACAATTGATCAAACTTCTACTGGCTATTTCATAAATGTTGATACATTTTCTGAAGACCCAAGTGAATCAGAAACGTCGCCAACCACAAACTCTTACAAACAGCAAGCAAAATACTTTTTTCACTTTCTGAAAGAAACGTATCTGGTTTCACCATGGACTGAATTATGGATAATATCCGGAATATTTTTCTTTCTTTTCTGGTTAGGTTTAGTAATGACTATTAGCATGCTTGTAAATTGCAAATACATTCGTCTAGAATCTGCAAGTAAAGATGTGAACTTAATATTGAAACCACACAAATTATCTCATCGTGAAGAATGAGACTTGTCTGCAGTAAACATCACAGCCGTGCCTATACCCGATGGTATAGTATGGGACAAAGTCGATTTCGATATTTTGGGCCTGACTGATCTTTTGAAAATTCTACACCTGTTTAAAATTTCATTAAGTGATTTCATTATCTCCAGTACCTACTCTGATGTTTGGGACTTCGAAACTGTCAGTAATATTACATCGGATCTAGAAAAAAATCTGCTGCATTTTCTAATAGTGAAAACTTGGAAGGTTCATCAGAGTATGAACAAACGTACCATTATAATCATTATGGTCATTTTTTTTGCATAGATCTACAATACCTAGAAATGTGTTTATGTATAATCAATGGGAACATTGTCCAACACCATCAAAAGATAGTTAAAAAACATATGGAAATAAGTTTCCATATTGATCAGGATTCAATACAACAGATCCAGGTTCCTATTATGTTAAGAATGTGAACGAAACTGCTCAGAAACAAATGTTAACTAACACCAAACAGATCTATTCTGCAGCCTTTTAATGCCCAGCTGTCTAGACAAGGGTTTGACTTTTGGAATGACACTGTTGATACAAAATCTGTCTGTGGTTCTAGAGACTGGCAGGTGCAGGGGAAGGAAGCATTCTTTAGAACCTGACTCTTCCCCAAGCAAATAGTGTTTTTGAATGATACCGTGCAACAAACATCTTGCCTTGGACTAGCCAAGATCAAAGACATGAACATATCTTATGTACCAACACCTGCTAATACCAAAATCAATAGTACTACAGATGAGGCAGCCACCATAGACAGCATCCTACAGTACAACAGAACAGCCCCCGATTGGGAAAAATAGCAAATCTGGCACTTAGACACTAACATTTGTCAAGAAAGGTTCCTGAAAACAACACAGGGATTTACTATCAACAGGCTAGATCCCCGTTACATACAGTGACACAACATAGTATAGGGAAAGTGTGCCTTGATTGGCTACAGACATCCTCGATAGACCAAGTGAAACAACACTTATCTTTACTTGAAAGAAGATGCAGACTTTAGGGATTTCTTGCTAGGACCAAGAAAACCACGAAAAAAATGTTTCATAAATGCCGGCATTTGTACAGCCTATAATGAAGTTTGGGAAGTTTCACAGGCGAAGGCCGCAGAGGATACGTGAAATCGATCCAATTAATTTAGAGAAATCTCTCTCAGTTGTTGACAATGGTTTAAAAACTTTGTCATCCAGGATCAATTCTCTGGGCAACATTGTATCCTCTGCTATTCACATACTAAAACAGGATTTAGCCTTGTTACAACAAGACCTGTTACGTTCAGTAATGTTATTAGTCTGGACACTACAAACATAGTGTGCAGGCTATGTGCCTTGGAATTTTATCAACATGTCGTCTTTATTTCGGAATACAATCTCATAAACAGATCGAAATGGCACAAAGGGGAGCAAAGTATACAATGCCGGGTGTTGAAAAACTGATAAGATTACCATTCACGGTAGCAGAAAAAACAGCTACAGAATGGCTCATCCATGGCCATATAAATTTGCCAGTCACTTCTTTCCAATTTCACTATTGCCTTATACAATAGCAGGCAGGCAAATAGGAAAGGTTGGGTAAGAAATACATTAAGGTGTCCCGGGACATACCTTACAACTACAGATGTTGGAATGGGGGACGTGAAGTGTTTCTTAGTGGTAAAGCCTGCGAAAATGCACTGAGCAGTTCACTCATATGTCAAGTAGTTTATTTACACAGGGCATTCAACAGTTCTGTGGCAAACTTGTTCTGCCACCTGCAAGGCAGTTCAGCCGCCGTGATTAATCTGACATTCGGCCTGGTCTCTAATAGGAGTTACTTAATGTTGAATGATCTGCGTTGCTGTAGCATGCTATCAGGGATCTGAAGGACTGGGCTAATCTTAAGGCCCAGCGGTGCCATGGGACAACACCTGAAACCTTTGTGGGTTACCTGTTCCGGCGTACAAATGACAGAGACACAGGACACTTCCTTCGGCGTCAAAGATCGAGGTTTATTTACTGCAGGGCACACAGAAGTCACAAGAAGTACAACGCATGTAGGTTCTAGGAGACTGCTTCAAATTGCAATAGTGGATCGCTACTTTTATACAGATTTCCGTCATAGCACAGCATGGCGAACAAAAGATTACAACTCAGTTCCCATAGTAAACTTCAAAAGGGCTGCTTTCATGTATTCAGGATGCCGGAACAAAATTACAGTAGCATCGCCGGTTCCCAACTGTAAGTACATTATCCCAACATTAGGTACATTCCATTCCGGCCGTAAACGAGTTTTAGAGAAGACAGAAACAGGTGGAAGGAAGACAAAGATAGACAGCAGATTGGTGTAGGGGGCGATATCGGAAACACGATTGCAGGATCAAAGGAGTCGTGCCTAATGAATGCACGGCTGAAACAATAGGCCGGCACGGCAAGATGAGCCTCGAGCGGGGCCATCTGCCTTTGCGGTATCATCCCCCTCATCATAAAGACACCCTCAAAGGAACACGTGTCTTCCGCAAGAGCTTGGGGATCCCAGGGTCACGAAGCGGACAGTGTCCGTTCGCTGGCTACTTGAGGGCAAGAGACAAAATGGATACCGTATCTAAAATGGAACCCGTGAGTTCAGATGAAGAAACCCACGAAATGGAAGAAAGGTTCAGGCCAGTATAGCGAAAACGCGTACACCCACTAAACCCGTCGTTTGCGGTTCATAGATACCAAACTCGTCCATATTCGAACGAGTCGAGAACACCACTATAATTGTCACGGAACCTCAGACGCTCCTTTTGCCCTCATGTAGGCAAGCACTAGTCGATATCAGAATCGATCTCGATATTCATTAGATCATTCAGATGTTGCTGCAGCATCATTCTATCCATCAATGCTTCCTTGGTAACAGATGGTCGTCTTATACACGTCGTAGCACAGAGGCCACATAAGGCAGGACCACACTGTAGGCAAAGACAACACGTGAACAGAAATGCTACAACAACCCCAATGATCATCAGAATCTTCCAACCCCACGTCGACATCAGGCCCCAAAACCATCCTAGTAGCGTCCAATCACCTACGTCCACGTGTATGGATTCGGAGATCTTATGCAACTTCGAGATGGCTTGATAGACAGTTGGATCGTTATCAGGGATGAAAATACAACAACTCAAATGGATCACCTTACATACACCACCTCTATCTGCAAGAACAACATCTAAAACCATACGGTTTTGTAACGTCATAAGCCTGTCGGCCTGAAGCTCTGCTGTCAGATTACCAAGAGCACTTGCAGTTATATTAGCAGTTGATTCCACCACACGAGTCAACTGTCTCAGGTTCCTACTATTGATCATAGGTCCCCAAAACGGCAGGAAACCCTTAAAGAAGTGTCCTGCTTCTTGACCGGCAGTGTCTTCTTCGCTAATAACGCCTCTCACAACTCTAGTCTTGTGATAGTTCGACCCAACTGTGAAGGTCAGCAGCAACAGATTCGCAATATAACAGGTGCCCGAGAAGTCACGGGGCAACCATGTGTATGCGCGGTCGTAACATACAAAGTATGTACCCTTGGCAGTCAGAAGAACAGGGGAAGAGAGTGTTGGTAAAACATACGTTTCAGTGCAAGCACTCCTCCCAAGCTGAGCTCGCGGGCTTCGGCCAAGACCTTTCAAGCAGAAATTACCGAGATGGGGTACGACCCAGATCGGAGACGAGCTTTTAAGCTGTCTATCACCCACTGACATGCTATACTCAGCCTCACTCAGATCCCTGTATGCTCGCACATCTTCCTCTGGGATAAGCGATGCGTCAAAAATATATCTATCTAAATCAGCAATCGCTCTCGCCAAAGGCTTGTGGTACGGGCCAGGACCATGATCTGCAGTGCGTGGCTCTCGATGGGGGTAGGAATCTAGTGCGCTACGAAACATAGTTTGGAATGCTCGAGCTGACCCCTGGGAACTATAAGGAAGGACCAAATACGGAATTCCCCGATCCATGGTATGTGGCATTAACCCACACACCCAACAGTTAGTAGTGTTCATCACCAACTGATGTTGATGAAGAAGCTGGACAAAGGAGTTATTCATGAATTCTGCACGTCTAATCTGTTCATGTTGGGGCAGAGGATGAAAGGAATGTGGAGAAACAGTGGGAGTAGATTTTGGTTCAGAAGAAAAAGTAGGTAAAGCAGAAGGCAATAACGACTATAGTCCAAAATACACTCCACCCACCAGTAGCATGGAAACAGTTAAGAACAGCAGGAACACCTGAAACAGAAAGCATTTTGTTTGTATAACCCTATGTAACATCGATCTCTGGGTTAGCATCTTCTCCACTTCCGACAACTTTGAAAATTCCATCCTCTAAAAACCGTCCGCAACGTTCTTGACGCACTTCGTTCTGAGTAGCGATTATCAATTCCCAGGAGTTCCCAGGAATCGACAAAAGTACCGACCTAGTGTCAGGAACCTGCTAAACAGAAGGAAGTACCCGCACAGCCCTACGGTCAACCTGGATGTGAGGTTTCTATAATCAAAACAGTTAATGTCAATGTGAATCTCCTAGCTGTGGAAAAACATACGTGGAGAAGAACTCAAGAGTTAATGAAAGATGCAATTGTTCATAATGTTCAAAATGACAGTAAGGGGGGTAATATACATTCAGAAAGGGCAAAAAAAAAAAAAAGTTTTATTAGTCTTTGTTGTGAGAACGAAGAAAATATCTGCTTCTTCCAGGGCGAGTCTGCTCTTCAAATAATTGTTCAGATTGCGGAACAGAGTCCTGTCGATCAGACGATAGTTCAAGTCTCGAGTTCTCCAATGGAAAAGGTACAACAAATGTCTCTGACTGCAATGAAGTGTCTCCTACGAGTTGAGCATCACTGAACGGCACAAATTTTATTGGGGTCTCGGTCTCCGTCGCGGCGATTCCTGTCCTCACCCACAAATCTGCCGGTAAAGGTATAGGCACCTTTTTGGTGTGGGTGGCATGCACCCAATTTTTACGGCCTTCCAGACTAACTGCAGTTCTTGTGGCAAGGAGGACTTGGAATGGGCCCACAAATCTCGGCTCCAAATTGCGCTTCCTGCCGAAATTACGGGTAACCACCCAGTCACCCGGTTGGAGCCGATGTCCAGGACCCTCTGTCTGTGCCGGCAGTGCTTCAAAGACCTGTTGATGAATTAACCTCAGTTTAGCAGTCAGATCATGAAGATAATCAATTAACATTGGGTACTCAAGACTATCGAAGGCCCTAGGCCTCGGGACCCCCCAAATGTTCGCAGGACGGCCGAACACAATCTCATATGGGCTAAGCCCTACTCGAGAGTGTACAGTCGCCCTAGTCGACAAGAGAGCCAGAGGCAAGGCATCAGGCCATGACAAACCAGTCGTAGCTTGGATCTTAGCAAGTTTCAGTTTCAGAGTACCATTGTATCCTTCAACTAAACCTGCTGACTGGGGATGATTGGCACTATGGAATTTTTGTCGAATTCCAAGGCCCTTACACACACTCTTCATCACACTCCCCACAAACTCACTTCCGTTATCCGACCATACAATCCGTGGCATTCCATACCGAGGAAAGTATTCCTTCAGTAGGACTTTCGCTGTGGACAGGGCAGTATTGTCTTTGAGAGGGTAGGCTTCGATCCATCTGGAGAACGCGCAAACCACGACTAAAACGTACTTCAGGTTATTACATCTCTCCATATGGATGAAGTCCAGTTGAATAACCTCGAAGGGACATGTAGGAGGAGCAAAATGACCAGGTGGGGTAGGGGTGCCCTTGCCAGGATTGTACATCATGCATATCATACAATTCTTAACCACTCTCTCAGCACACTTAGCGATACCATCATTCTTCCATACAGGGGACAGCAGCTTGCAGATACCTTTTGTGCTAATATGTGACAAGCTGTGAGCCATAGTCACAACGGCTAGTACATATGCATCCGGCAACATCCATCTCTGGTTTTCCGACAAATCAATCCAACATCTGTGCGCATCTAACTTTCCCGTGCTTTCTTTCCACTTAGTCTTTTCAGTTTCGGTGGCCTCATTCTGAATCGCTTTCACGCTCTCAACAGTGTCCTCACACATACCAGTCTCTGCTGGCCACCTTACTGAACTCGTAACATACATTCGGGTTGCAAGGTTTTTAGCTGTCTCTTTAGCAATCTCATCCGCAAACGCGTTACCACGACCAACATCATCCGTCACCTTTCGGTGTGCACTGCATTTAATAATCGCCAACTGCTTAGGCAATGTAAGTGCGTCCAAAAGATCGTTCACGAGCTGTCCGTGTTGGATCTTCGTACCATGCGATGTCATAAACCCTCTTTCTCTCCACAGACGACCAAAGCTATGTGCAACGCCAAAAGCATATTGACTATCAGTAAACACATTCACTCGCTTTCCTTTCGACAAAACACACGCTCTCGTCAACGCAATCAACTCTGCCGCCTGCGCGGAATTCTGACTCAATCTTGCAGTTTCTACAACCGTACTCAATGTCACCACAGCATACGCAGTCGTCACATCACCATTCGGCAACTTAAAACACGAACCATCAACATACAAAGTACCATCGGGATCTGCCAATGGAGTGTTTTTTAGGTCAACAGGACCCTTCGTTTCTTCCTCAGTTCGCAAATAACAATCATGTGGTGGTACATCATCTGATTCCATGTGAGTTGGCAACAACGTCGCCGGGTTTAGTACATTACAGCGCTTTATTTGTATGTGACTTGCCAAAAGCGTCAACTCATAACCAGACAACCTTGCGCTTGTCAAGTGTTGGGTTTTTGTACGATTTAAGAGAGTGTCAACTGCATGCGGAACCATCACCGTAAGCATATTATCCATGACCAATCCTGCAGATTGTCGGATGGACACCGCAGCTGCCGCTGTCGCTCTTAGACAACTCGGCAATGCTCTAGCTACTGAGTCCAAGGTCGAGGAAAAATATGCACATGGACGCTGCTTACCACCAAATTGCTGCGTCAAGACACTCAACGCACAACCCTCTCTCTCGTGAACGTGTAGTGTAAACGGCTTACTGTAGTCAGGAGTACCTAACACAGGGGCCGAACACAACGCATCACGCAATTCAGAAAAACTGTTCTGACACTCTTCAGTCCATGGCAAAGGAGTTGGAACATCCTTGCACGTGAGGGCTACCAATGGCTTCGCTAGCAATGAAAAATTTGGAATCCATTGCCTGCAGTATGACGTGATACCTAGAAAGGCACGCACATCTCTTTGAGTTGTTGGCACAGTCATTCGAGCGATCGCTGCAATTCTCTCTGGGGTCAACCTTCTTCCCTCCTTTGACAATAAGTGACCTAGATAGGTTATTTCTTGACAACAATATTGTAGTTTAGAAGGTGACACCTTATGATGCAAATCACAGAGATGCTGCAACAACGATACTGTAGCAGTTTTGCAAATCTCTTTGGTGTCAGCAGCCACTAACAGGTCATCAACATACTGGATCAAAGCCGCACCATCCGGTAACACAAACGCATCAAGTTGACTCGTCGGGCTTGGCTGTATATCGATGGACTCTCACAGTAGCCCTGAGGAGCGCTTTTAAACCTGAAGCTGCGACCACCTAATGAGAAGCCGAATAGATCTCTGCTTTCCTCAGCAATCGGAATGCTAAAGAAAGCATTCTTTGGGTCGATCACTGAGAACCAGGAAGCGGAGGCTGGAATCAGAGTCAGTAAAGCCGCAATGTCAGGCACCACAGGAAATTGTGGAATCACAATTTTGTTCACCTCCCGTAGATCAATGACGAAACGATACACAGGAGGCTTAGATGGATCAGTTCGTTTCAAAATAGATAACACAGGACTATTACACACATTTCCCTGAGTTTCCTCAATAACATCTTTCTTGATCAAATCATAGTTGATCGCTAACAACGCTCGTTCACCATCAAGAGAGATCCGATACTGGGGAATACGTGGCAATCGTACATTCGATTTCAATTGGACAACATAAGGTGATATGTCCAGCAGGCCCACATCATTGGGACCTGTTGCCCACAAAGACTTAGGAAGAGAACTCAATTCCAGTGGGAGCTTATCAGTTGATAGGTACATAGGAGAGATCACTTTCTGACCCAAAGTAAGCTCCACTCCTGCAGGAGAACAGTACAGGGTCGCATATAACCGCTTCAGCAAATCCAGGCCCAAAAGATTCTCACCACAACCAGTAGTCAAAATCAAAGGAGCTTTCAGCTCACGAGGCCCAATTGTGAGGGGCAAAGGGCAGGAAACCGGATTGCTAACGGGGGCGCCAGAGAATCCAACGGAAACATTCGTTAAGCTAGACAAAGGTGCGCCAGGGAGTTTCGAATGCATGATGGAACTTTTCGCTGCACCAGTGTCCAACAGAAAAGGCTCAACTACGCCCGATGTGGCAACTACGACGTAAGGCCCTCTCTGATCAACCGGAACTGATACTACTCCCTCTCTTTGTCTGTGGCTGTCCTAGTAGTTACCGTCATCAATATCATGTTCGACGTAACAGTCATCCACATGATACTGTGCATATCTACCTGACGATGAACCACGCTGATCAAAACAATTGTTTGAATCTGATGAATTATTAGAACGCTCATTTTGATTTTGAGTAACACCACGACCTCTACCACGTGAAGCCTGTTGGGGACCACTACGACCTCCTCGAGCAGAACCAGACAGTCAAACTTCAAATGACCCTCGCCTCTACAGTACGCACATTGATTATATCCGAGCATAGATCTCGGCGTGGAAGAGTCATTACGCGACTGCGGCCTGGAAAATTGTGATTGTGATCTATTCTGCTGCTGCGAGGCATTTTGATTTGAGCGCAGAGGATACGCTTGCTGTAACAGAACTTTCGTTTTGAGATCCTTTGTTTTCTTATCCGCACAATCATTTTCCTATTTTTCCCTATTTTCATAATATTGAGCCGTGGCTAATATCTGAGCAGAAGTGGAAACAGCCCACGAACTTTCAGAATTTTTCAATTTGTTGCTAAGGTCAGGCAACACATTCGATACAAATTTGTCAACAAACAATCGCTGACCTCCCTCAGTGCTCATATCCTGACCACTATGATCGATGAATGCCTCCTCAAATCTCGTAAAGAAATCAGAGACACTCTCGTCCTTCTTTTGCTTGCACGCAGACAGTTTATCCCAATTAACTCTCATTGCTGGCATAAGCGTCTTCATTAGCGTAATAATTCTTTGAGGCAGAGCCGTAATTAACTGCTCAGGCTTAGCCCCACCAACCTGCAATGCGTCAGCCGCTACAAGTGCAGCCCAATCACAGCCTAACTCAGCTGCGTGGTTCTCTTGAAGTATTTTCGCCCAAACCGGTTGCGGAACCACGTTACCAAACAACATGTCAATGTCGGCAAGGTTCATAATAGTAGCATCCACAAGTTGGGATAACTCCTTATAGTATCCTGCTGGATTCTTGCGGGGGTCAGGCAAAGATTGTTTCACCTGCGAAACTTCCGATCGCTTCCATGGGAGGTGTATCCAAACTCTCTGGAAGTGTGGCCAAATTGGAGGGTTAGCACCAGGATTACCTGGCATCCATACTGGAGGAACTTCTCACATGGAATACTGACCAGGCGTTGCCATCCATTCCTCAGTTTCGTCCTTAAACAATGCTCGAGGTAGTACAATAGGTCGAAAAGATAGAAGATGTTCTACAGCACCTCGAACAATACTACCCACAATCATACCACTCGAAAACTGATGCTAAAGTTCAGTCACTTCAGACGGCACATTGTCTACCTCATCATTATCCATCACTTCTCGTAAACATTTACACATTTCCTCAAACACAAATCTCTGTGTGGGCTCATTGAATTGAGAAAATGTCTCAAAAATTATGCGTGGAGTATGTTTAGTGGGATACCTAATCCAATGACGCGCCATGTTTATTAACGTATCACGTTCCCTACCACCAGGAAGTTGACTTTGTCTTTGAGGGACATCAGAAACATCGTACCCAAGAATCGGTCCAAAAGGAGAGTAAAGATTAGCAACAGCATTAGGTATGCGACTACGGACAGACGGAGAAGAGGAGAGAAGTACAGGAGCAACAACATGGGGACTAAACACAGGAGCAGTAGGAGCAGTAGGAGTAGCCAAAAGAGCAGAAGTAGCGGGAACAGTAGACTGAGAAGGTATAGGCAATGGAGCAGTAGGAACAGGAGCAGGTAAGGGAATAGGAACGACTTGGGGAACAAGAGGATTCGGAAGAACAGGACCAGCGACAGGCTGACCAGCAGCTGCCGGAACGACAGGTTGAGGAACAGGAGGAACCACAGGAGCTGTAGTATCCTGTGCGTATGGAGGTGGTGACTTCAGTAGGTAGGACAACAAAGGGTCCTCTACTACTTCCTCTCCCTTCTTATCGGAACTCGACGGTAAAACGGGATAATACTTATCCACCGCCATACGTTGTAGTCTATCAAAAACGTCCTTTTCCTTCTCTTCTTTGTCTCGCTGAAACTGTTCTGCATTTCTCATCGTCGTAACAATACCTTCCCTCTTTTTTCTTTTAAGCTGTTTGATTTCTTTCTGCTTGGCCTCCTTTCGCCATAGCCGAAAGGAATCAAACATGGCCGGCCTAGACTTCTTTTTGAACAGTTTTGCTTCTAGATTATCCAAAATTGCTGTTTCGAAACTACCATGAGGTGGCCAACTAAGGACACCGTCATCTTTAGTGTAGCGGACCCAGCAATCATTGTATGCGATAGGACCCACTCCATGACGACTATATAACTCATAGACCGGAGTTCCAACTGGAGGTATCGGACATGAGTCCTCCAATCGGGAATCCGCACCACAACTTTTAAAATAATTAAACAAAGTACTACGGCCAGGCATCGTGCACACTAACCGAGTTTCACAAACTTCAAGGGTTATTGGATTACGATGTCCTCGCAAAAATGCAAAACTCTCGGTTTTTGGCAATTGCAATCGTCAAATAAAATCCAACAACTAAGAGCCAACAACTAAGAACCACAAATGCAATGGAACCATGCAAACAACCAAGCAACAACAACAACCAAGGACTCTGGGAGCGACCCACAAATACTTAACTGAAAGATCAATGGCGTCACCAGGAAGGCCCGTCAATCGTCTCGCTGTACCAAGGACTACGCCAGGCACCAAAACAGGTCGACAGTCAGGGCATCAGTCTGTCGCAGCCGTCAGGAGGCGGGGATCTTTGCGGGAAAAGTCTTCGGGCCACTTGTTTCGACAACAGGATCGATGAAGCGGGGTGCACCTTCCCTCGGAGATTTCACACGAAGTTCCTCACAATCGTCGGGCTTTGGACCGGTACCGCTGATGTCGCCCCATGTTGGGCGCCAACTGAAGGACTGGGCTATTCTTAAGGCCCAGCGGTGCCAGGGGACAACACCTGAAACCTTCGTGGGTTACCTGTTCCGGCGTACAAATGACAGAGACACGGGACACTTCCTTCGGCGTCAAAGATCGAGGTTTATTTACTGCAGGGAACACAGAAGTCACAAGAAGTACAACGCATGTAGGTTCTAGGAGACTGCTTCAAATTGCAATAGTGGATCGCTCCTTTTATACCGATTTCCGTCATAGCACAACATGGGGAACAAAAGATTACAACTCAGTTCCCACAGTAAACTTCAAAAGGGCTGCTTTCATGTATTCAGGATGCCGGAACATAATTACAGTAGCATCGCCGGTTCCCAACTGTAAAAGTACATTATCCCAACATTAAGTACATTCCATTCCGGCTGTAAACGAGTTTGAGAGAAGACAGAAACAGGTGGAAGGAAGACAAAGATAGACAGCAGATTGGTGTAGGGGGCGATATCGGAAACACGATTGCAGGATCAAAGGAGTCGTGCCTAATGAATGCACGGCTGAAACAATCGGCCGGCACGGCAAGATGAGCCTCGAGCGGGCCATCTGCCTTTGCGGTATCATCCCCCTCATCATAAAGATACCCTCAAAGGAACACGTGTCTTCCGCAAGAGCTTGGGGATCCCAGGGTCACCAAGCGGACAGTGTCCGTTCGCTGGCTACTTGAGGGCAAGAGACAAAATGGATGCCGTATCTAAAATGGAACCCGTGGGTTCAGATGAAGAAACCCACAAAACGGAAGAACGGTTCAGGCCAGTATAGCGAAAACGCGTAAACCCACTAAACCCGTAGTTTGCGGTTCATAGATACCAAACTCGTCCATATTCGAACGAGTCGAGAACACCACTGTATGTGTCACGGAACCTCAGATCCCACATCTAGTAACGGTCAATGCCAGGGTTACTTGTTGTATGCAAGTATTGTTTCCACTAGCAAACACAGTCAGGGAGTCGGCACTTTGGCCTTCGCTGAATGTTTCTTTTATATGTTTTCGATACGCTAAGCAGAATGAAAGCCATGCTTTTACAAAGGAATGTACCCTTAAACTCCGCCCCAGAGACATCTGATCTTCAAGTTGCAAGGACTGCGGCTGAGATACAGGCTCTGATAGTTCGAAACTTCCCTATACATTTCGCAGAAATGATGGGATGTATCTTTAACATGTCTGATATGAGCGGAATTTTACATTTATTTAAGACCATAGGTTCGGGACTCTTAAACACCTTCCAGACGGAAATCATTCCAAACTTCATGCATTCGGTGTTTGGTGGTCTGCCTTTAACTCTTGCAATAGTTGCAGGAGTACTTATTCTATTCCTACTGCTATGCTATGGACGGCCTTGCAATGGGCATCACTCCCAGTTACATTGTGAAGGATCTCCTGGAACGGAAGTGCTGACAGCACATAGTACAGCTCCTAGGCATTCCTCTCTTATTGGAACTTAATCAATCATGGTTCCTGACCTTCAGACCAGTTTGGCTTGACTGTATCTTACCTGTTCTACGCTGCCTGTTTTGCAGTGAAAAATGTGTGCTGGACATCTATCTAACACTTCCATCGGTCATGCCAACCAATATCAATGTGCATTGTATATCTCGCATACTGTCTTACAATTGTAGTAGCTCAGATCTCTCACACGAGAAAAACGACTGTTCAATAAATACTTATTAAAAAGCTTGTCTGTTATTTCTGTGTAACTCTGAGAAACTAAGCAGTCACGATTGGCTGAGCAAAACATTATCTCATGTTTCCACGATTCTGAGGGATCAGTGTAGTTATGTTATGTAGTTGCCAGAAGCTATTCCCTTCTTGTCTTCAAGAAGTTTCTAGTGGCCCTGTGAGCTAGCTGGTACATGGTAAACAAGGTTAGCATGCGCAATAGGGGCGTACTGACTCAATCATACACCAAACCTTTAGTGTATGTTATCCAAAAGCTCAGAACCTATTTAGGGAAATAGGAACTAAACTTCAACTCAAGTGTCATTCCCAACTCTACTCTGTTGACCCCAGCCAGATGCTAGGCTTAAGGAAGGAATGAATAGATGCAAGGGGGAGAGACTATGTTGATTAGCCAATTTAAGGGTGTGGTTAGCCATCTCCTCTCTCCCTGCAGAAAATTCTGCCATTATCAATTTGTAAGAATTGGTGCACTCTGGCCACACATTACAGGATGTGTTCAGACCTTTGGGTGGTACCCTGCAGTCCATTGGACAGGAGCGACCTCCTGGTTGACCAGAGAAACTAGAATAAGTGTCTGAGAAGGGTAAAGCCCCTCAGATCTGCTGCTTGAAACTTACGAAAGCAAGAGGTGCCATGCTGAGAAGTTTAATGTGCATTTCCAAAGGCCTGCACTCTGTAAACTGCACATTTTGCACCATCTTGAACTATAGCCCTGTGAATTACCTTGCTATAAGAAGGACTAAAGAGTGGACACCCTGCAAGATACAGGTTAACAGAGCCCACCTGGAACATCGCCATCAAAAATCCACAACCCGGAGTACTTCCAGGGGATTTATAAGGGGTTTGTCCATGTGGGTTGTGGGATATGAAGTCCTCAAATTTCAAGGACCATCATGGAGCTTTCAGACACTTGGAGTGAGTTTGAGACATTTTGAGACCATTTAAGGTACTTCATTAAGAAGTTCTAGGAGTTGGGAGAACTTTTAAACCACTTTGGAAAAAAGTTCCATAGGAGGACCGACCCAACCTGGCCAGCCAAGCCACCTGCCTTCAACCAATAGCTGGCCTGCCGTCCACGTTCCTCCCGCTGAAAAGCTTTGTAGGTCTGACTTCCAGAGTTTCACCGAGAGGAGGTGAAATCGGAGGCTGGAGAACCCTCACCAAATCTGGCCTGGTGAAGAGCAACAAGGGACCACGCGAGAAAAAGCTCCAGAAAAGTTTTTACGTCTGAAGTTTGAATATGTGACCGGGACCTACCGCTAGTGGTAGCCGAGCAGGGGTCTATCCTAGTCGGCCTGAAACATTGACTTTGAGCCAGTCTATCACAACCGGATATCCCAATAAGGTACATTAAGATTCTAAGAGCTAGATAATGCTAACTATTTGAAAATTCATATCTCCGGTTCCCAACATGGGATCTTTGTCATTTGCATGTCATTTTAAAGATAACAATAGTTCCTATTTTTATAAATTGGTGTCAGATTTTTATTATACATTGTCACTTAATTAGTTACTGAATTGATTTCATTGAATGCTTTACATACCTGTCTTTGAAGTTAAGTCAGCCTGCTCACAGACAAGCTGCCAAGGGTTGAGCATAGGAATAATTTTCTAAAACCTATTCTGAGTCCAATACTGTGTTAGTGGCCTTATTTCCAGTGGCAGATGCACATTTGCCCCGACTAATAATCCACGTTCTAACAGTCTTTCAATTTTACCCTGACTTCAAAGCAGATGAATATTGCAACACATTACATATAAGATCAATCATGCGGACATCCTGTCTACCGTAAGTAAGTAAGTGGGAAAAGCGATACACTGCAATACAGGGAAAGGATTAAGGAACAGAATATAGATTGTATTCATCACAGACTATCCAACCGCAAAAGTCAAGGCATTTACTTAGTCCTACTTTACTCTCTGGTCTCACTCTCCACCATATTTCACAATTTGCTTTTCCCAAAAATACATTTGCTTGGCAGTAAGGAAAGGAAACTAATTTACTCTACTGCAGGGTAAGTTAGGGGGTTAGGCCGGGTAAGTATGTAGTAGACGTTTTACTGATCATCCTCATATGCCTACGTTTTGGCTACTGAGTCACTTTGGTTGAGGAAAGGGAAGAATTTCAACAGGCACTAATCCTTTTAGAGAAGTCATGATGAAATATATCACTTGGCTACAAAACTCTGGCACATGCAAAGAATGATTTTTTCATATGTTTGGGAAGGCTGGGACAGAACTTGGAAAAGAATTTATAAATGCCTTGAGGAGATACGGTATATATTCCCCAGGTAAAAACTGGAAGTTTTTTTTTTAGAATTACGATAAAAATTCAGCGGAACTTGCAAATCAAAGAGTTTTGGGCCAATTGTCTTAATGGTACCATGGGTTTGTTCTGATATGTTGGGAGCCAGATATCCGCGAATGCCACGAATGGTATATGATATGGGTCCGCGTTAAATCCGCCGGCGGCGAAGCGCCTGTGGTCCCTGGCTGAATAACAGGACTGAGAAGATGTTGGAATAGTAAATCTTACTATTCCTTAAGTTACAGCGCCATCCAGTGCAAGTCGATGTAACGACTTGCGCTGTAACAACTGCATTGCAACTGCATCGCGGTGTAGTCACTGCGATGTAAAGGATTATTCCTGTATATATGTGTTTAGAGATATTTGTCCATATGGCCGGGGTTGGAGGCAGGGCATGCTGCTACTAGTGCAGCACACAGTACTGCAGCATGGGTACAGGGGTCTTTCCAACCAGGAGCACAAGGGCTTTGTACTCATTATGGCTCACGTCACCCCTGCTTCACCACCGCACATGAATGAGAAGGTAAAAAAATGTAAATGGTCTTGGGTAATTATTTACATCTGAAACTGGCTTACTGAGTCTGCTTTCTAAAGAGTGATAGGAGCCTATTTATCACTGTTAATGCGTCTATCTTGTGCCACGCAAGGGGGTTCAAGCACTATGCAACAAAAAAAGCAAGATTTCCCAAGTCACGCAAGGCCCCATTAAGTGACTTAGCAACGCAACACAGAGCCGATCGAGCAATGCATGCTTCAAAGTATACATTGCAAAAAGCTTCAATACAGTATTGGTGGGTGAGATGTCATAGATCGTTCATTTTGAATATTTTGAAATTTCTAACATTCAGCAGAATCTAAAAAATGATACCTAGCTGGCAGAAATGACTTCACTGATGCTGAATTGTTTGTTATGACTGCACAATCACAGAGTAAGAAACCTGCATGCAAACTACTCTTTGACCCTTTCCCGCTCAGGAAATGGTTTAAAATGGTTAAAAATGTATGCCAGTAAAGGACTCTTAAAATTCACCTTCCGGGGAGGGACGTGTGATGGAACATCTGTAAGGATGAAATTTCTCTAACGAAGAACTGTTTTGCTCATGGAGGAAAATCACAAATAAATAACAATTGTCCATTTGCACTGTAAATTGAGGAGTCACAGTGGGAGAATAGCAGTTGGCACATGACAATCCTTGTAGTGCACATAAAACGCTATGAAAGGCACAGTATTTCAGACATCCTACTGGGAACGCTTGTACATTCCATAACCCGCACATTTACACCCATGTATAGGAGTACTTGTACCAGTGTAATCAGGCACAATGCATGGTGGAGGCAAAAGCATTCCCTTCCATTGTCCAATGAGGAGAAGAGAGGTAGGGCAGGATCCACATTAGATAAAAAAAAGTAGACCTATGTCTTATGTACTGTGAAGTGTGCAAGGCCAGGACCAAGAGGGAGCAATTCTGGATGTGTGTGTGCCCCCTCTTCAGGATTCCAGCAAGTGAGGAACAAGAAGAGTGCTAGATCCCAGAGGATGGTGGTGGACATGGCAGGAGGTTCACCGCAAGAAATGGAGATTGTTTTGATATACTGCATAGATGTTACTAAGTACAAGCAGAGCGATAATTTCTCTCTAGTCAAAACTCAGTCCTGGCTCTCTAAAAACAACCTCAAGCTGAACTCTTTGAAAACTGAATTCCTTCTTTTCTCCCCTCAAAACAGCTCCACGCCCATCCGAGATTGGATCAAGCACCTACACGCCCTCATCTGCAAACCTACCATTATTGACTCCACGAAATCCCTTGGAGTAACACTGGACAAGAGTCTAAACATGAGAGCTCACATCTGTGCTACCACACACAGTGCTTCATTCCAACTCAAACTACTGAAGAAATCGAAACCATTTCTACCACCTTCAGACTTAAAACAAGCAGTACAAAAACTTGTAGTCTCCAGAATAGAATATGGTGCAGTGACCCTCTCAAAATGACTCTTAATGCTGCAGCAAGACTGGCAACAGGAAATTAGATGCTTTGACCACAACACTCCATCGCTTAGGTATCTAGACTGGCTTCCCCTCGAGGCAAGAATGCAATTGAAAATTGCCCCCCTCACACACAAAGCACTGCATTTTAACGAACCAAGTTACCTGGCAGAAAAGATTTGAATCTCCGGTGGCCAGCGCTACCTCAGAAGTGCTAACTCTCTCAGGCTGGAACCTCCTAGATTCAGAAAATAAAAAATGTACACACAATCCTTCTTGGGAGCGGCGCCAAGGATCTGGAACTCCTTCCCACCCATGGTGCGTTTAAACCTATCAACCCACTTTTTCAAAAGAGAAATTAAAAGATCTTAATGAATAGATTTCTTATATAGACTCTCGGAGAGCCCCACCCCAGGGTTCAAATGACAGCATTCTCGAGTTTGGTCAGATGTATGTCGTTTACAGGAGAACAAGCGGCAACACGGCTGGGTACCTGGATCTGAATAGCTCAGAGCTGCAGCAAATAACCACAATGAAGATGCTAGATCAATGTGGGCAAAGGGAATATTAATGAGATGACAGTCGTTTAATGTGATATCTGTTGCAATGGCCTATTGCGGCTCTTTACGTTTGATGTACCTGTCTATACCTATCATTTTGTTCATTCAACCCTATGTACAGCGCTCTGATACCCTTGGGTCATGTGTGCGCTTTATGAAACACTCTAAATAAAATAAAGAAAACTAAAATGAATAACTTCTCTGGCAGAGGTAAGTAACAGTTGCAAATATATATATTTGTGAAGTTTTCTGAAAAATGATTTCCAGTAAAATAAAAACCTTTATGAATTTAAATTTGCCCATCACAAGTAGATCAGTGCAGGGTTTTTATTATGCAAACTCTACTTAGGTAGGGTTTATCTCTTGCTTTCCTTAAAAAGTGAGAGGTTTTGGCAGTGGTCAGGGTTGGGGGGCATCAGGTGAAGTAATTTGTTGATTATCCAGGTGGGATTGCGATGCATAATACTTTTACCAGGAATGATAGTGATGCATATAGAGGCGTTGCTGAATAACACACATATTGCTCACAAGCACCTTTTGATGCTTTTGTAGGAATTAGTGCCCTGCCCATTGATAGGGAGCAAAGCACACTGATGACAGCAGTTGAGAAATAAAGCAAAGATGATTCTTAAAGGATGATAGAAAGAACATAATGTTGGGAAGTTTCATCCGGGGGCAAACAAAGCCCAAGTAAAACAATCTAGAGTGAGGATTGGAGGTCAGCAGTCCATGTGTAAAAACACTTACTGAAAAACTGGGTGGGGGAGTGGAGTGGGAGTGTATATACATGTATAACCAGTAGAAAACAAATGCAGGAAGCGTCACCATAGGATAAAAGTTGAGGGAAATGGAAGGGAAGTGACATTTAGGGCCACATGGTGGAGCTATATTTTTAGAGGGTGGCGATTTGGAGATGTTACTACATATTAATTCGTTAGAGGTATTAAAACATGTATGGCAAATTGTCATAGGTGTAAAGAGCCCTCTGATATCACAACAGTTATTCCGATGCCTCAGGTTTTACTCTTAGGGATGAGCAGATCTCTAGCTTGAACCTTTCCTGGGAGGACGCCAGTGTACTTAAAGTTAGCTGGTGATATCAGTTACAGGCCAGTTTACCTGTGTTTGAACTGGGGATGTCTGCATACAGTTGGTAAGTTGTAAATATTAGGAATATAAGGTCTGAAGGCTGTGCCTGGGTGGCAGGGAAGATAGGGATGGAAAAATCCCTGCTCGGTCCCTCTCTGCCCCAAAACCCCTTAGAGTGCTCATCCTTATTTATGAGCAGTTTCACTGCTCAAGGATCTGCTTCTGCTCCTTCCTTGGACCTTCTAGAGAGCAGGAGAGCACTGGGCTCTGAAGAGCACAGGCATTAGCACTCCTGATGAACAACTTTTTTCTGTTAGAGACACCTTTGCTGCCCAGCAGCATCAAAATACAGCAATTAGAGCAGCAGGACATCTGATACCCAAAGGATAAAGAGAGGCAGCAGGGCCTGGGTATTTCTTTAGAAGCATCCACACTTTCATTAAAGGCAGTTTGCGCATCATTTTTATTGAAACTACTTTGCAGTAATATCACAGACACATATGGTTTAACCAAGATTCTACTAAAAAAACTGCTATAGCGGCGTGTCACTAACAGATATGTTTAATGATTTAACAAAGAGGCTTCAAAAGAACTTAGGGGCATATTATCAAGGGTGTTTGTCTCCGCTTTTTTGGCTTTAAAAGCCAAGAAAGCGGAGATAAAATTATCTCCCTATTACCTAGCTGTCGCTAACACCAGTTAGCGACAGCTAGTAGGAGATAGAGACCCTCTTGGACCCGGCTTTGCATGTCAGTGATATTTATCACTAATGACATGCAAAGTGGGCGTGCCAAGATGTTAGCGACTGGAAACAGTCGCTAACATCACTATCTCGTATTACCAACTTTTGGAGATATTCGCGGTAAGCGCGAATATCTCCAAAAGCTAACACCTGCCCTGAGCAGTTCTTAGCCATGTTATCCAATCAGAGGTGGATAACATGGCTAAGAGCATTAGCTCGGTAATGCATGAATATCCATGACTTTTCAGCGATATTCATGCTTAGCAGACGTTTTTTATCACATTTGAGATAAACCTTGGTAATCCCAAGGTTTATCTGCGATATAAATCGCTGCAGGTCAGCGATACATTTGTGTCTCTAACCAAGCAATAGCGATAATTATCGCTATTGCTTGGTAATATGCCCCTTAGTTGGCTGTTACATACTTGTTAAACACTTTAGGCCATATGTACAAGGACTGGCAAAAACCATCGCTAATGTTAGTAAGTGGCAGTTTTCTTACAGCTGTGTACCTCTGAAAACTATTGCCATGTTAGCAATGTATTTACAAGCCGTTGCTACATAGCTTCAGGTAAAACTGCTATTAACAATAGCGTGATGGAAATAGGCATTATGGTGTTAGCAGGCAAAAAACAACTAAATGCTCATTAGCAGCAAAAAAACGCATGTTAGTCAACCAAAGGTGAGTTGTTTTTTTGCCTCTATTGGAAATTGACTTCCTGTAGACAAAAGGTAAAACAACCAATGAAATGCAGAATGGAGCAGCCAGGGTCAAGTGCAGCACACATCAACAACCCTCTCAAGCCACCCAACATCCAGGATGACCAGGATGAGAGCCTGGAAACCTCACTGGACCTGCGTCTGGAGCCTGGATGCCTCGCTTAACCTGCTTCTGAAGCCTGGAGTGGGATGCGGAGGAGCTGCGGAGTCGATGAGTCGAAGAGCCGTGGCGGTAGACTTTGAGGCACAGCGATTGCTCATTCCTGGTGGTGAAGTCTGGCAGGTCACATGGAGAGGCGTTTCTGACCTGTGTGAAAAGACATCCTTGAGCTCATTGGAGCTGTGAATGGTAGAGGCGCTCCTGCTCACCAACATAGGGATGTCTGCATCGCATACAACAATCCACCACTGCACCAGGGTGCATGGAGGGGATTACCAACTGTGGGCGACGCCTCTCGGCATCACAGGCCGGATGATATTGAGCTATCAGGACGCTGTGGAGAGTAAGGCCCCTGAGCTGCGCCAAACTTGTGTGGCGGGAGTGCTGTATCTTCATGCCTAAGGGGGCCCTCCTGCATCAGCTGCATCGGGGGTTCACTAGCGGACTTGTCAGTGACTGCTGTACCCAGGCTTGTGAAATCCCACCTGGCTGAGGCTCCTGCTGTCTGAGTCAAAGATTTGGAGAGAGTGCCGCGGATTGCGCCACTCTGCCAATGTCCGGGTAAGGAGAAGGAGGGACGTGAAGCAGAGGAGGCCGGGGTTTGAGCCAGCCAGTCCTAGCACCAGATATTGACACATCCCCAGGGGCGGCTCATCCGCTATGGTGGAAGAGCGTCGCTCCCACTGCTTTCAAGCAGTGCAAGAAGAGGAAAAATCATCACAATATGATAACTTCTCGATGTAATCGTGCTATGTTTCCTTTGCCGGAGGCAGGGTGGGTAGAGCTGCTCCACTCACAGAGCAGGGTAGGGGCGGAGTGGCATGCCCAGTCAAGTGCACAGTGGCTGTTTGGTCGGCCCACTCAGGCCGCCCAAAGCAGTCATACTTACTGTCCTGTTTGCAATGCAGCCTGCATTACAGCCTGCCAGGAGAACATGCCCACCCCTCCAGCCCCTGGCTGAACACCTTGTCCCTGCGCCAATGCCCAATCCCAGCATTGTGATTGGCTTAAGGGAGGGTGCCTGCTGCCTGCTTTCTGTTCCTGGAAGCAGACTCAGGAGATGACTCTATCCCCTTCCAAGCGCTTCAAGAACACCATCAACCTGGATGGTACCCTTTTAAAAACTGTGGTGTATTTTGATTATTTGAGGATCAGGCTGAATAACAAAATGAAGTGGGATACCCATCTGGCTAAGATGCTCCTCAATCATAGAAGGGTAGCGGGAGCCATCCTAAGTCAGCAGAAGCTCTCCTCTAGCATACCAGTAGGCCCGGCTCTCATGGTCTACGATGGTAAGGCACTGCCTTCGGCACTCTACGGGTCAGAGTTATGGGGGTTCGAGGAGGTTCGTGTGTTAGACAAGCATTGGAAATGCAATAGGTCTCGCCTTAGGAAAGTTTGAGCAATTGGTATTGTAAAGGACACTTTTTTTATTTATGTGTTGGTTTTGAAAATAGCAAAAGTAATAGCTTTGTCAGTTACAATGTCAATAGTTTTACCTTTCGCAAATGTGACACCTATAGCATTTGTAATGCAATGTGTGTTGTCTTTACGTGACTTAGATGTATTGATATTGCAAATAACAATGGCTTTTAATTTTGTAAATAATTAATACTTAAATAAAATTTATTGTAATTTATAATGGCAATAGCTTAAACGTTTGTAAATTAATTTTGTGAAGATTATGTTCAGTGTATTTTATTGTGACGAAAATCCAAGAACATTGCATTTGCACCTGGTGGTGGATGTGGTGGTGGTGGGTGTGGTGGATGTGGTGGTGGATGTGGTGGTGGATGCGGTGGTGGTGCATGTGGTGGATGTGGTGGTGGTGGATGTGGTGGTGGTGGATGTGGATGTCATGGTGGATGTGGAGGTGATGGTGGATGTGGTGGTGGATGCGGTGGTGGTGGTGGATGCGGTGGATGTGGTGGTGGATGTGGTGGTGGTGGATGCGGTGGAGCATGTGGTGGATGTGGTGGTGGATGTCATGGTGGATGTGGGTGGGGGAAGGGAGAGGTTAAGGAAGACAACATTAGATTGGCATTGTGGCGACGAAAACATCTATGCCATGCCACACTTAGTGTCATGCGTGAGGACTCAACAATGTCTAGGGAAGAGTGTTAGACTGAGTGCTCAATTGGGCAAGTCTGTGATACGCGGATTGCAAGGCCAGTAGTTAACCAGCCGATGCGAGGGGTGAAGAGATGATGTTGGTTTAAAAACTGTTTACAACTGTAGAATGAGGAGTGAAGGTAACTTGCCGCTGCGAGTGGTGAAAGGATAGTGATCTAATGTTCGCTTTATAACGCCGACAAATTGTTACAAATGTACAAGAGCTGGTGTCAAGGAGAGTTCGGGCAGTGCTGTGGTAGACAACCATGCGTAAAGGATTCTGGATGGAGCACAAACCTCGGGCAGTGGGCGGACCGCAAAACAATGGAAACGTGTCACTGAACCGGTCTTCACAGAGACCTGAAGACCGGTACGCAATTACTTGGAGGTATCAGGCGAAAGTGGCGGGAATTACAAACAGCACTCGTCAATCAGTGCTGCGCCACATTCAAAGTGAGGACTAGTGCAGGCACTAAGAAGGGGGTAAAAATTCAAGGTTAGGCATTTACCTTGTGGAAGTTAAGTGAATAAAATGAACGCAGAAGAATTGCGAGTGTGCGCTCAATTTAAAGCTTCAAGATAAGGAGTTACTGTTCTCAATGGAGCGGTGTAACAATGCCATTCTGAACTGTATGCTTCATGTTGCTAGACGATCACACGCAGTGTGCTGATACACTGCAAAAACAAGCAAGGCATATAAGGAAGGGTCAATTACTGGTTAAAACCTCACGGAATTCTCGGGGGCCAACAACAACGAACGCTTACCAGATAAGCCGCAGTATGCCTCAAGCGATCAAACCGACTGACGGGGTGTGTGTGTGCCGTCCGTGCCTATACACGATCGTGATTGTGCACTATACCGCAAACTAGGCGTCAAGGGGCGCCATCTTGGGTGAGAAAAAGTGAGATAGAACAAGGTTGTGCTGGGAGAGAGAGAGTGGTGAGGAGAGTAGGAGGAGAAGGGGGGAGGAGAGTAGGAGGAGGAGGGGGGAGGAGAGTAGGGGAGGCCTAGCGGCCGTGCAACCAAGAAGTGAGGGGGCGGAGCTGGGGGAGGCTGTAAGAGAGAGAGTGGGGAGGAGAGTAGCAGGAGGAGGGGGGAGGAGAGTAGGAGGAGGAGGAGGGGCCAAAAGAGACAAGACGGAGGGAAGGCACTGAAGGGGAGGGGGGAGGAGAAATGCGACATGGCTGGCAGGGGAGGGGGTAGAGCGGGGGTGTGGGAGGAGTGCGCCTGAGGGAAAATACATGCAAGGCAGGCGGCTGGGGGCATGTGCACGCACTTTTAGGCTCAATGCGCATGCGCATTGAGCTTGAATTTCACGGGCACTGCAAGGAATCGCCACGATTCCTTGCAAGTTGGTTAAAGACTGTTTAAGCCCCCATAGTCTCGCAAGCTCGATGCGCATGCGCATCGACAGGCGAGACCTAAAAAATCAGAGAACAAGTACCTTAGAGGGCTTGTATCTCTTCCACTCTCCACCCCTCTGACTCCGTTCTGTAGAGACCTGGGGAAGCGGTCCCTTACTAATATCGTTAGACTACGCCCACTATTGTTCTCGATACGCCTAGGAAGGACCCCTGAACTAGCCAACTATGCGGCTGCCCTGTCGGAGATTATTAATCTAAACACGGGGAACAAGATCAAGTGGATTGCTAAATTAAAGCAGTTGGCAATTGATATTGGGTTCAGAGAGGCCTGGGCCACCCAGACAGTCCCAGCCAAGCAAATCATTAAGAAGGCATACTGGGAATGGGTGAATGGGGTGGAGGAACAAAAATCCAACTGGGGGACCCTCACTGAACAGTTTTTAATGCACAAGCCGGTTGCAAAATTTGAGCACTATTTTGATTTTATACAATCTCCTCGTGATAGATTGCTATTTACAAAATTTAGATTTGGGATGCTCCCACTAAATGATTTGGTAGCAGGATGGAGGAACCATAACTTGGCTTCTGTGAGCCGCCCAGGTTGCCAAGCTCCATTAGAATCACTTCCCCATTTCCTTTTCGCATTTCCCGCTTATAAGTGCTCCAAGGAGGAAATGGCTGAAACATGCATGCAGAAACCTGGGGTTTACCGATTACAGGGTAGCACTGCGCACGTTCAAATCAGACACCTCGTCCCTTAGTATGATCTGTGCGGTTGCAAAATATTTGGGCAGCGCTTGGGTGCTACGCTTAAACCTGTTAAAACATAGTAATCGTTAATAACCTCTGGGCCAAAATGTTCGTAACTGCCGCTTGTAAATGAATCTGTTTTTATTGTGCACAGTGTAAAAACTTGTTTTATATCTGGTTTTAATGGATTTCATACAAATATTTTCATATGTTAACTGTTGTATGAATTGCTGTACTCTTAAATCCTAAAAAATACTTTGTTCAAGCTTTTATGATATTTTATATCGAATAAAGTACATACAACGAGACTCAGGAGAGCAGGAGCAACGAATATAGGGGACCAGGCCTCGAGGTAAGATTTCTCTCATTTAAATATTTACAAAACCCGCTCTCACACATAGCCCCCCCCGGACATCCACACCCATCTAGGGTCATTTCCGTGGTTTCCCACCTCCCAGCTGTCCATTCCCCCCTGCAGCACTGATCAACGGCGGCCGCTGTGTGGCCATGCGCAGCGGGTGTACCACTGGTCTGCCAAAGGTATATAGGATAATATGACTCATACCATTACATCACATTACATTACAATGCATACTAATACTAGTAATACTGCACCAGTAGGGAAGGTGTTGGATAGCAGACATGTATATATTACTATTCCCACTTCAGTGTGTGCAACCTTAAAACTAACCCTTGCGCCCCAAAGCAAACTCTAAACCCTAAAATTCATCATTGAGCCCCCAAAACACACCGAAATTCCAATCTTTACTCCTAATACATCCCATTTTATATCCAACACCCGAAACCCATACCCGCCAGATCACTTAAAAATATCCCATTACTAACCTCACATTGCATTGTAATGGAATGCGATGTAAAGGCACCTATGTTGTTGGGGTTGCGTTGTAAAGGCATTACGATGTAATGCCTGCATTGTAATGGATGTCTCTTTTTCAAAAGGCAAGCCCATCTGCATCCCTCTGCCCCTGCGCTCAGCATCAAGCACCCTTCCTCTCGGACACTCCACCTCAAAAATGCCTACACCCTCTTCGCCATCAACCCTGGATGCCACATCGCCTGCCAGGACCAACATCTGTTCCGAACAGGACATTGCCATCTCCATCACTGATGGCTACTAAATTACCTGCAAGGACCACCCTGACCATCCAGGAGGGGGCATTGCCATCACCTACAGGAGCTCACTCTGACTGACCATGCACTCTAATGACCCAACATTGACCAAGGAACACCGCAACTTCCAGATCTGGACCAACCCCAAGCCCATCCTCTGCAGCACCCTCATCTGCAGGCCCACTGGGCCATGGACCCCCTTTCTCTGATACTATTGTAGACCTCATTGCACGCTGAAAATAATCACACACGGATTACCTGCGGATATTCACGACCAAGGTGAGGCGATTTGCGGCCACACTTTAAGGCGGGAACCAGGCAGACCATCGGCCGGCAACCCAGGAGCACAGTCACCGCTCCCTCCAGACGCGCCCGCCATACCGGGACTACATATCCCGGCAGGCTCAGCGGCGGCGTGTTCCCTGACGTGCAACACGCGCCAGGAGGGGCTAGAAAAGGACCAAGCCCCCAGCCCGGGCAAAGGGCGGGCCCTCTGTGGCCCGCAGAGGCCTGAGGAGGCTGGGCTGGGCTACAAATCTTGGTTGGGCACATATAGCTTCCAATCGTCATTCTATCTAGAATACACGGGTTATGTCCTGCCATGAAACTAGAAGCATGGCCGCTGCAGGAGTAAAAAAGCTTACAGGGACCTTGGATGATTTCATCACCCGTACACACGCATTAATCGATGAAGGGATAATACTTATGGACAGGAGAGTCTCCCAAGAACTGGCCATGGCCAAACGTTCCTCCCTTGGCCTCATTGCTCAGGCTCAGACACCAAAAACTGATCCCCGGACAGATATACAGGTCCTAGTACATAATCCAGGAGGTAACGGGGGTTTGGATGCCTCAAATATCGTTCAGGACCTGGAGGCTTCACCTAACCTCAACATCTTGACTGAGAGTGGAACGCAATGTAGCGAGTCAAACATCGGTCAAACATCGGTAACTCTACAGTCACCACAAAAGAAAGGGGCCGGTTAGAAGGGGCAATCCCCAAACAAAAACGTAAAGCCAACAAATCATCTATTCCGAAAGGAAAGAAGGCCATTACTCTGCCTAATCTCCCTAACACTGAAAAACCTCTAGTCGCTCCACCTAGTTCCACAGAGGGTTCACTTCCCAACAAGCCTGGTTTACTACTGAGCCTCCCAGATGATACCATAATTGACCAAAGTCTGGAAGAAATTTTGGAACTTAGTGGAGCCATAGGTAATTCATTAATAACACCACCACAGGATGAGTCCGGTTCAAGCATAAATAACATCGCAATTTTCAATATGCTAAAAGTATTGCTAGAACCCATAGAGGTAAGATTACGCTGCTTGGAAACGGTCTTAAAAAATATACATAAGGACATAAGTGCCCCCAGCTTCACTTTAAATAATAAACCCACCCAGGTCACTAATCCAACTAAATCCGCAAAGACCCCGGTGGTTGCCAACAAAGTGTTGAAGACTAATAAAATGACGGCTAAGAAACTCAGTAACACCCCAAATCAGGCTGGCTCTAAATCTAAACCCCCTGTAGCAGACCAAACTAAGAAAACAGACTCAACACAGATTCCATCCAAAAATAATCCAACCCTCCAGGCCACATCCAGTGATGGTTTATCTCAGGCCCCAAAACTTGACACACACGATAAAGCTAAGGGTATGGCTCGTAGAAATATTCACCTCCCCCCGGATGCCGCGCCCTACGTGGTCATTCTCACTGGAGTCACTGAAATCCCCTCATTAGAAGAAGAATCATACCAGGCTCTCAAAAATAAAGTATGTCACTGGCTAGCTAACAATTATCCCCTTCCGCCAAACATACCAAGCAACATCCTAATGATAGAGAGGGCTCCATGGGTAGGAGGCAACAGAAAGAATCTGCCAGGGGATTGTGTGGTGGTTACTTTTGAGAATCCGGAGGTTGTAGACTTTATCTGTAGTAGCGGGGCCCCCAGATATCAGGCGAGTACGGTGACTGCTAGACCTCTCTCGTACTTTTATCTCCCCCACAATCAAGCGGACAATCGCTGGAGCTGGCTTAAAGGTCCACACGACCGCATACCCAGACAGAGACTCAACTTTCCCTGGGACACACAACCCCCTGCCAGGGAGGAGGGCTGGGATGGGGGATGGAACTTGGTGAGGAGTAGAGGAGGTAGACCACGGCAAGGCGGTCCCTTTTACGGTCCCCATCTCATCCAACCCTACCCATACCACCAGCCGTTAAATGGTCCACCTAACCCCTTGCACTTCCCTATAGCGAATCGCTTTGAATGTTTGTCAACCACAGATTGGGTGGACTGACATACACAGGGCTCCCTAGGGGGACGGAGCACCCGGACTAGTTCAATCTCTTCTCGCAAGGTTGCTGCTACGGCGGACTTGACCATAGATAATTCATCTTTTACACCCGGAAACAGCTTGGTGGTGAGTGAGAGTCGGGGCGTGGTTATGCCCATTGCCCCTAACACAGACTTAGCACTATGTAAAGTCCTCACCTGGAATGTGGCGGGATTAAACGCAAAGGCTTTAGACCCAATATGGCAAGGATTTATTAAACAACATCATATCCTAGGAATCCAAGAAACATGGGATACCACATCTAGTTTCTCTTTGGATGGTTTCTGTAGCTTTTCCACGCCTGCAGTACCAGGAGCAAGAGGGAGAGCAAAGGGTGGCCTACTCACATTGTGTTCCCTGGAACTGGCAGGGGTTTTTAAAAAATTAGATACCGCACCAACTAACACGCTAGCGGTGGAGTGGACCCTACCTGATTCAAAGACTTTTTTAGTGATTAATTTTTATAATTCCAAGGAGTCTTCCACCGTGAACGAACATTTGACCTCTTTGTTAAATTTTCTGTCAGTCTATAGGCTTGATTGCACTACCGTTCCAGAGCTGGTTATCCTGGGGGATTTTAACATTCACCCCTGTGAGGGTGGTTGTTTTAACGATAGATATGGGGGCACACCGACTGAAGCCATTCCTCACTTCGAGCACACAAATGAGGGCGAGTATCTTGAGTCCCTCCTAGCTAACCTAAACCTCTATGAATTTGACCAAAGTATCAATGATCCTAGAGCCCCAACCTTCGTCGGGAGAGACGCTAACACCGTTATAGACTACATTTTTGTCTCAAACGGGGCCCTGGCAAAGGCACGTGAGTACAGGGTGGTCACTGTTACTTCCAGTCATCATTATCCTGTCCTCCTGACTTTGGACCTAGACTGTTTCCGGACTGGCAGACCGACAGGCGTGGCAGCTCCAAAGGACCTGAAGTCTAAAGATCAGGGAAGGCGCCTAAAATGGGAGACGATTGTCCCTGATCAATTCTTTCATTCACTTGCCCAAGAGTCTGAGGCTAATATGGCAGTGTGTCTAGATTCAACCGCCCGGGGCCCCGATGTCTTAGCTGCATATGAGGAGATCTGTGTAAGGATCTCCAAGAACCTGGAGCGAAGGTCAGTCGGGCAAAGGAACACGAAGATCCATAAATGGTTTAATAATGAATGCTCGCAAAAACATAGTGCCCTGATGAAAGCCATAAAACAAAAACCCAGAGATAGGCTATTAGTGGCCAATTTAAGGAAGGAATATAAAACTGCAGTTCTTAATCGTAAAACCTGAATCAAGGAGGAAGCTTGGGATAGCCTGTTATCCATGGATGTGTTGAGAGACAGCAAAAAGTTTTGGGCCATTGTAAATCAGCCTTTTTTTTCTGAAAACGGGAAATCGGATTTAGACTGTGTCATAGAGGACAATAGATGGCTAGCCCATTTTGAAAAAATCAATGAATCTACAGTCCCTGCTTCACCTGCCAATGTCCATGATCCATCCAACTTGGTTATGGAGTTTAACACCATGGAGGTTGAAAGGGCGATAAGAGACACAAGCAAACACAAGGCCCCGGGACCTGATGGGGTCCCTGCAGATCTCTACATCCAGTACCCACAATTTTGGTCAAAGATTTTAACCAACGTTTTTAATGCGATACCCGTAGCTGGCTTCCCATCTTCTTGGTCCACCTCCATAACTGTGCCCATATTTAAGAAAGGGAACAGGGGGGACTCGGCCTGCTATAGACCAATCTCCCTTCTGGGCTCTGCCGTTAAGATCTTAGGCAGAGTCATCTTACAAAGACTGGGGGTTTGGCTGGAGGAGAGCGGGATCCTTTCAGACTTACAGTATGGCTTCAGAGCACATAGAGGGACGATGGATCAATGTTTAAACCTTCATCTTATCATTAGCAAATACACCGTGGTGAAGGGGGGGCTTCTTTATTTGGGGTTTATGGATTTATCTTCCGCCTTTGATTTGGTCAATCGCTCAAAACTGTGGACTATTTTGCGTAACCTGGGCTTGGACACCACCTTGGTTAATTTTCTGCATGACCTCCATTTAAATTTGTTTGCGTCTGTTAGGGTAACGAGGGAAGGAAGGTGTACAGCTAAGTTCAGATCAGGGAGAGGGGTCAGACAAGGCTGCATCCTGGCCCCTCTCCTCTTTACACTGTACATCAATTCCTTGGGGAAATCTTTGAACTTAGCCACCCTGGACACGCCGCGTATGGGGGGGTTACCTATTCCGGTCCTCCTATACGCGTACAACGCTGTCCTTATAGCTCGGACTGGCACAGGCCTGCAAAGACTTTTGGACCATTTTGGCCTCTTCATGGAAGCCCTCGACCTAAAGATTAACACCGCTAAATCCCATGTCATGGTCGTAGGCTCACGAAAGAAACATACGAAGATTAGATCCTTTAGCTGTAATAACGCGCCGATTTCGAGGGTCCCTTTCTTTTGTTACTTGGGCGTCACTTTTGACGAGAGAGGAACTTGGAAGGCCTAATGAAACTTAAGGAGAATGGAGTCATCAGATCCACTACAGCACTTCTGAGTTTTTCCAATAGACTGGGCTCGAGACCTATGGAAGCCATGACCAGGATTTACAGAGCCAAATGCGTGGCAATCGCATCCTATGGGGCAGATATATGGGGCTACGTTTCAACCCCAAAAACAACAAGTGATGGACCGAATGTGGATCAATGTCACACATTCCCCCAGTCAAAAGATCTGGGCCCAAATCCATCGTTTTTTTGCACTCCACACCACCATGGGTTAGACAATGGCGATATGCAAATCAGCTCTGACCCTGTTGCCCCATGGGAACAGTCCAGTCCGAACTACAAAAGCCATGTCCTTCCCAGAACGGAATCAAGCATCCGAGGACCGGACCGGTTTCGAGGTAACACCTCTCATCAGCCCGGCTAGCTTGACTCCAAGTGGTGGGGAGTGCCTGGGACCCACGTCTGGGAATCCCCAGCGCACTTAGGGCGGCAATTGCAAAAAGTCAAGCTAGCCGGGCTGATGAGAGGTGTTACCTCGAAACCGGTCCGGTCCTCGGATGCTTGATTCCGTTCTGGGAAGGACATGGCTTTTGTAGTTCGGACTGGACTGTTCCCATGGGGCACAGGGTCAGAGCTGATTTGCATATCGCCATTGTCTAACCCAGGGTGGTGTGGAGTGCAAAAAAACGATGGATTAGGACCCAGATCTTTTGACTGGGTTGAATGTGTGACATTGATCCTCATTCGGTCCATCACCTGTTGTTTTTGCAAACTCGCTATAAGTGTACTGGGGATGCCCAGACGTGGGTCCCAGGCACTCCCCACCACTGGAGTCAAGCTAGCCGGGCTGATGAGAGGTGTTACCTCGAAACCGGTCCGGTCCTCGGATGCTTGATTCCGTTCTGGGAAGGACATGGCTTTTGTAGTTCGGACTGGACTGTTCCCATGGGGCACAGGGTCAGAGCTGATTTGCATATCGCCATTGTCTAACCCAGGGTGGTGTGGAGTGCAAAAAAACGATGGATTAGGACCCAGATCTTTTGACTGGGTTGAATATGTGACATTGATCCTCATTCGGTCCATCACCTGTTGTTTTTGCAAACTCGCTATAAGTGTACTGGGGATGCCCAGACGTGGGTCCCAGGCACTCCCCACCACTGGAGTCAAGCTAGCCGGGCTGATGAGAGGTGTTACCTCGAAACCGGTCCGGTCCTCGGATGCTTGATTCCGTTCTGGGAAGGACATGGCTTTTGTAGTTCGGACTGGACTGTTCCCATGGGGCACAGGGTCAGAGCTGATTTGCATATCGCCATTGTCTAACCCAGGGTGGTGTGGAGGGCAAAAAAACGATGGATTAGGACCCAGATCTTTTGACTGGGTTGAATGTGTGACATTGATCCTCATTCGGTCCATCACCTGTTGTTTTTGCAAACTCGCTATAAGTGTACTGGGGATGCCCAGACGTGGGTCCCAGGCACTCCCCACCACTGGAGTCAAGCTAGCCGGGCTGATGAGAGGTGTTACCTCGAAACCGGTCCGGTCCTCGGATGCTTGATTCCGTTCTGGCAAGGACATGGCTTTTGTAGTTCGGACTGGACTGTTCCCATGGGGCACAGGGTCAGAGCTGATTTGCATATCGCCATTGTCTAACCCAGGGTGGTGTGGAGTGCAAAAAAACGATGGATTAGGGCCCAGATCTTTTGACTGGGTTGAATGTGTGACATTGATCCTCATTCGGTCCATCACCTGTTGTTTTTGCAAACTCGCTATAAGTGTACTGGGGATGCCCAGACGTGGGTCCCAGGCACTCCCCACCACTGGAGTCAAGCTAGCCGGGCTGATGAGAGGTGTTACCTCGAAACCGGTCCGGTCCTCGGATGCTTGATTCCGTTCTGGGAAGGACATGGCTTTTGTAGTTCGGATTGGACTGTTCCCATGGGGCACAGGGTCAGAGCTGATTTGCATATCGCCATTGTCTAACCCAGGGTGGTGTGGAGTGCAAAAAAACGATGGATTAGGACCCAGATCTTTTGACTGGGTTGAATGTGTGACATTGATCCTCATTCGGTCCATCACCTGTTGTTTTTGCAAACACGTTTCAACCCCAGGCATACAAATTGCTGAAAACAATTTTATACGAGCCCTGTTGTCACTCCCGAAATCTTCTCCCACACATTCAATCCACAATGAAATAGGCATGGGATATGTCTCTGATCTCCTAAAAATGTCCCCAGTGTTATGCTGAATTAAAACCTGGACAAACGAAGAAATCAGTTTGAATCATTGCATCCTTAAAGATTGTATGTCTCTGGACAAAGCTCACAATATACCGTGGCTGGCGTATGTTAGAGCGGCATGCGCGAGGCTAGGGCGCCCGGAAATGTACTCTCTTCCACAAAACCTTAAAAAAGAGGATGTAAAGTGGGTGAGTTTTAGAAGGAGTGAGCGACCCGGAATACCCTTGAGGGCTTGGGTAATACAATTGAAAGGGTAAGTTTGCCTTCAAGGGATTTATTCAAAATATATTTTGTTTGATTAAGGTTATTTCTGAAAAGGATCAATCACTTATCCTTATAATGAATCCATCAACAATTTTGTAATTCAACACGAGCAATATATCAACATATAACATGTAAACATGAAGACAAAAACACAAGGTGTATACGAAAAATATGATTTTATCAAATAGCTTAATCAAAGAAATCAGCTACATGTACAGATCAGTAAGTGAATAAAATTAGGGCTGTAGGTACACATATAAGTAAATTATCAAGTGACACAACAGAACCTAAATAAGACACCTATCCCAAAACATATTGAACCAAACAAAAGAAAGGGATAAAGTGTGAAGTCGACGTTTCGGTTTCTCTGACGTTAGTTTGCTGAAACCATCCTCAGTACTGTTATTGAATTATGGTCTGTAAAGAGATTGTAATCTGTAAATCAAAAGAATAGTTCATAGTTTACAATCTGAAACTAAATATTAACGTAACACCTTGGTAAAAAAGACATTTAAGACAATTTACTACAGAGAAGACACACTATATACATAGGCAAACATTTTACACATGTGTGAGATATTTTCAAGCAGTCACTATCAATTTAAAAGTTTTAGTCATTTTGAGAACAACATTTCTTAGTTCCAAACAAATTACTACTAAGAGGTAAAAGGAATTTCTGTTTACAGTCTTTTCTATTGAACATATATCCACTTTAAATGAAGACTTTATCTAAAAAGACAGCATATATATGCAGTGGCTTTGAGTGTGGCCCGTACGTTTCTGTATATGGTTTCATATTAGACATTTATCATATGAATTTGATGTGTTCTCACAGAAAACATGAGTTCTACTGATTGGACCATTATAGGGTCCATGATTGGAGTCCTTGCTTAACTGAATAACACAGACCTTTAGATCATAGTGAACACCTCAAACAAGACCATCTATTACCTTAACATGTATTTTAATACGGATGTTCTATGAGACCATGTGGGATTAGGAAAAGAATACCTGTATCACAGGATTGACTGCATCCCGTTGATAGCTTGTCGTCAAAATGATTTAGTGATTCTAATGGAAAATAAGGATTCGATTTCAAGGTCTGCGTTCAGAGGAAAACATAGGATAAAGATATTTTAAGTGAACACATACCTATATATTATTGATTGGGAAACTATATTTGATAGTTCACGCTGTCGACGGGTTGTTCCTCATCAATATTCAATCGAATGCAATGGTAGCAGAAAAATCTGCAAGGATGTAATAATCAATGTTACTGACTTTCATCTTTATCTAGGTCAACTGACTATATATTATATGGGGATGGTTCTTACCCTGTATGTATGAGATTGTAGTTTCAGGATGTCAAATTCGGGTAAATATCGATCGGTCGATGATCAATAAAGCAGTAGTTAATTCTGCATCACCTATCCTAGGTAGATAAGACACATATGTATATAACTAACTCGGGTTTCTCATGAACCAGCGTCACAATGTTAATCAATATCAAGCGTCTGTCTAAACGGTATATATCCGAAATTATAAGTGCCGCCTAGAACGCTCTCTTGTGGGGTTTAAAAAGAGTCGGTTGTCTTTATCAGAACGCAGCTTTAGAAGTTAATCGTGACTAATATATAATCATTCTAGACATATCATTTAAGCTATAGAGATTTATCAGCAAAGTGGTTAAAACGGCGTAATGCGCCTTTTCTAGGTGACAGAGGCTGCAGAGCACGTTACGCAACAATGAGCAAAAGTGGTTTCAATGTTTTAACAAAAAATTGGAAGTCTACACACAACGTTATGCGCTTATTGGAGAATTATTAGCAAAGCGGTTTAATGCGCCTTTTCTAGGTGACAGAGGCTACAGAACACGTTACGCAACAATGAGCAAAAGTGGTTTCAATGTTTTAACAAAAGTTGGAAGTCTACAAACAACGTTGTGCGCTTATTAATGGAATGCTGGCTGCAAGGGGCATTTCGCAAAGCTGAGCCAAAGTGTGCTAGAGAGTCACTTACAAATTTAAAAGTCTACGAGAAAACATTTTTTTATTTACCTAGTCATTGAGGCAACGCAAGTTGCGGGGGGCGTTACCCACAACAGTGCCAAAATAATTTATGAATATCCCACTTTCTTATTGTTTAAGTATAACGTTATTAAAGCAAACGTGCCCCTAGCGATGACGCCTCGAGGTGATACGAAGGGGATAAATTCTGAGCTAAGCAATGTGTAGCCACATATCACGCAAGTCTTACCTTGAATTCAAGCGGAGCAGCCTCAAAGCACGTCTCGTCTATACGGACTAGCAAGTGGTGACTAATCACTGACTCGTATTTAAAGCTGAATTGTTTGGAGATAGAGATAGGACTGATCTTGGCAGCCATCTTAGACTAGTCAAGAGTCAAGGAAGTTAATGGGTTTCTGAATTGTTTAGAAATAGAGATAGGACTGAGTTTGGCAGCCATCTTAGACTAGTCAAGAGACAAGGAAGTTTATGGGTTTATTCATATAACATCCGTTTCTTACATAGTGTATCAAAATAGAAAGATGACAACAATTAATCACATGAACCGTATGTAACATTAACATTTCCATTTAGAAAAAGAAGGTGCATTTAGGCAAGTATCAGTTCATCAAAAAAGTTGTAGTTTCATAATAGTGGAACTCCTTGCGGTCACAATATTATTCTTTTAAATAAATGGGTAAACATTATTCAGGTCAGGCATGCCAATGCATGCCATTCTGTTGCTGAGTTAAGGCCGTATTTGACCGTGTCGGTGAGGCATATAAGCTTGCCTTCTCGTAGAGTAAGGATTTTATCGCTATTGTTTTGCCTTTTATTTGGTTTTATCACTTCCAACACCCACCAGGTCATTTCAGTTTCCTTGTGGCCCAATCTCAGAAAATGTTCCACTAACGGAGCTGTTTCCTTTTTACAACGAATGCGCGACTGATGTTGTAGAATGCGCTTTTTTACAGGCTGGATGGTCTTACCTATATAATGTAAGAGACAGGGGCATTGAATGCAATAAACCACATTGGTGGTGTTGCAATTCGAAAAGCTCTTGTTGGTAAACTTAATGTTGTTAATAGTGCATGCTTTGACTGTTCTGGTGGTGGCACAAATGATACCAATATAGTCTGCATAACCACCTTTGGAACGCATTCAAATGCAATTAAAAAAATCATATTGAAACAGTGGAATTTACTACATTCTTTCCCTGAACTAAAGCAGAAGCCCCTTTTTGCTTTCAAGAGAGGCACGAATCTTCAAGATAGATTGATTCATGCGTATGAAAACCCCTCCACATTGAACACTGTAAACAACATGCGTCAATTAAGCCCAGTGGTCGGCCACTTCAAATGCAATAATTGTACCGCATGTGCAACCACCAGAACAGTCAAAGCATGCACTATTAACAACATTAAGTTTACCAACAAGAGCTTTTCGAATTGCAACACCACCAATGTGGTTTATTGCATTCAATGCCCCTGTCTCTTACATTATATAGGTAAGACCATCCAGCCTGTAAAAAAGCGCATTCTACAACATCAGTCGCGCATTCGTTGTAAAAAGGAAACAGCTCCGTTAGTGGAACATTTTCTGAGATTGGGCCACAAGGAAACTGAAATGACCTGGTGGGTGTTGGAAGTGATAAAACCAAATAAAAGGCAAAACAATAGCGATAAAATCCTTACTCTACGAGAAGGCAAGCTTATATGCCTCACCGACACGGTCAAATACGGCCTTAACTCAGCAACAGAATGGCATGCATTGGCATGCCTGACCTGAATAATGTTTACCCATTTATTTAAAAGAATAATATTGTGACCGCAAGGAGTTCCACTATTATGAAACTACAACTTTTTTGATGAACTGATACTTGCCTAAATGCACCTTCTTTTTCTAAATGGAAATGTTAATGTTACATACGGTTCATGTGATTAATTGTTGTCATCTTTCTATTTTGATACACTATGTAAGAAACGGATGTTATATGAATAAACCCATAAACTTCCTTGTCTCTTGACTAGTCTAAGATGGCTGCCAAACTCAGTCCTATCTCTATTTCTAAACAATTCAGAAACCCATTAACTTCCTTGACTCTTGACTAGTCTAAGATGGCTGCCAAGATCAGTCCTATCTCTATCTCCAAACAATTCAGCTTTAAATACGAGTCAGTGATTAGTCACCACTTGCTAGTCCGTATAGACGAGACGTGCTTTGAGGCTGCTCCGCTTGAATTCAAGGTAAGACTTGCGTGATATGTGGCTACACATTGCTTAGCTCAGAATTTATCCCCTTCGTATCACCTCGAGGCGTCATCGCTAGGGGCACGTTTGCTTTAATAACGTTATACTTAAACAATAAGAAAGTGGGATATTCATAAATTATTTTGGCACTGTTGTGGGTAACGCCCCCCGCAACTTGCGTTGCCTCAATGACTAGGTAAATAAAAAAATGTTTTCTCGTAGACTTTTAAATTTGTAAGTGACTCTCTAGCACACTTTGGCTCAGCTTTGCGAAATGCCCCTTGCAGCCAGCATTCCATTAATAAGCGCACAACGTTGTTTGTAGACTTCCAACTTTTGTTAAAACATTGAAACCACTTTTGCTCATTGTTGCGTAACGTGTTCTGTAGCCTCTGTCACCTAGAAAAGGCGCATTAAACCGCTTTGCTAATAATTCTCCAATAAGCGCATAACGTTGTGTGTAGACTTCCAATTTTTTGTTAAAACATTGAAACCACTTTTGCTCATTGTTGCGTAACGTGCTCTGCAGCCTCTGTCACCTAGAAAAGGCGCATTACGCCGTTTTAACCACTTTGCTGATAAATCTCTATAGCTTAAATGATATGTCTAGAATGATTATATATTAGTCACGATTAACTTCTAAAGCTGCGTTCTGATAAAGACAACCGACTCTTTTTAAACCCCACAAGAGAGCGTACTAGGCGGCACTTATAATTTCGGATATATACCGTTTAGACAGACGCTTGATATTGATTAACATTGTGACGCTGGTTCATGAGAAACCCGAGTTAGTTATATACATATGTGTCTTATCTACCTAGGATAGGTGATGCAGAATTAACTACTGCTTTATTGATCATCGACCGATCAATATTTACCCGAATTTGACATCCTGAAACTACAATCTCATACATACAGGGTAAGAACCATCCCCATATAATATATAGTCAGTTGACCTAGATAAAGATGAAAGTCAGTAACATTGATTATTACATCCTTGCAGATTTTTCTGCTACCATTGCATTCGATTGAATATTGATGAGGAACAACCCGTCGACAGCGTGAACTATCAAATATAGTTTCCCAATCAATAATATATAGGTATGTGTTCACTTAAAATATCTTTATCCTATGTTTTCCTCTAAACGCAGACCTTGAAATCGAATCCTTATTTTCCATTAGAATCACTAAATCATTTTGACGACAAGCTATCAACGGGATGCAGTCAATCCTGTGATACAGGTATTCTTTTCCTAATCCCACATGGTCTCATAGAACATCCGTATTAAAATACATGTTAAGGTAATAGATGGTCTTGTTTGAGGTGTTCACTATGATCTAAAGGTCTGTGTTATTCAGTTAAGCAAGGACTCCAATCATGGACCCTATAATGGTCCAATCAGTAGAACTCATGTTTTCTGTGAGAACACATCAAATTCATATGATAAATGTCTAATATGAAACCATATACAGAAACGTACGGGCCACACTCAAAGCCACTGCATATATATGCTGTCTTTTTAGATAAAGTCTTCATTTAAAGTGGATATATGTTCAATAGAAAAGACTGTAAACAGAAATTCCTTTTACCTCTTAGTAGTAATTTGTTTGGAACTAAGAAATGTTGTTCTCAAAATGACTAAAACTTTTAAATTGATAGTGACTGCTTGAAAATATCTCACACATGTGTAAAATGTTTGCCTATGTATATAGTGTGTCTTCTCTGTAGTAAATTGTCTTAAATGTCTTTTTTACCAAGGTGTTACGTTAATATTTAGTTTCAGATTGTAAACTATGAACTATTCTTTTGATTTACAGATTACAATCTCTTTACAGACCATAATTCAATAACAGTACTGAGGATGGTTTCAGCAAACTAACGTCAGAGAAACCGAAACGTCGACTTCACACTTTATCCCTTTCTTTTGTTTGGTTCAATATGTTTTGGGATAGGTGTCTTATTTAGGTTCTGTTGTGTCACTTGATAATTTACTTATATGTGTACCTACAGCCCTAATTTTATTCACTTACTGATCTGTACATGTAGCTGATTTCTTTGATTAAGCTATTTGATAAAATCATATTTTTCGTATACACCTTGTGTTTTTGTCTTCATGTTTACATGTTATATGTTGATATATTGCTCGTGTTGAATTACAAAATTGTTGATGGATTCATTATAAGGATAAGTAAAGTGGGTGAAGCAGCATTTTCGAACTTTGATGGAATGTGAAAGGGAAACGGTTGAACTTTGTAAGCCTACGGTGAGATCACTTTTCCAACTTTCCACATCTGCAGCTATGGAACCCTATTTAAAATATGTCACAAAGCCTTATCATCGCTTCCTGCTCATAAGGTTCAGATTCAACCTGATCCACCTTGTCCTTGGCTCGCATACAGAATGGGGCACCCCAGAAAATGTTCCCCCCTGTACCTGTGATTGTTTTTCCACACAGGACACTCTGCACCTAGTCATGTTCTGTGAGCACTACCTGGTGCCTCGGAAAAAATTTCTTGTTCCTATCTTGAAACTCTCGAATTTTGTCCAGGTACGGCCAGCCTTATTATATCTTCAGATGTTGAACTCGGTGCAGGTCACATACGGTGTAGCTTGTTTTTTGGTAGCAGCTTCCAGACAAAACAAACTAAGAGCCGCCGCTTTACCTAATCACCAAATCTGACTCTTGTATAAACCTTGGTGAGAATGTTTCAAACATGCTGATATAGGTGTTCCCCACATCTATCGACTCTTTTTAAAAAAAAAGAACGCGTCTTTTTGTGTTTTATGAAGGAGTAGCAATCAATTCTTTATACCTGTTTAATTGTATTTTTAACCTGATTTTATGTATCATGTACTGCTTTTATGGTTTTAATTAACCGAATAAAGTTTTTTTGACTGACTGACTGACCTCATTGCAACCCAGGCTCTCCCATCCACCGGTGACATCCTACTTAGTGAACACAAGTTCCACGTCGACAACCCCAGTGACCAGAACACCACGAAAACCACGTGCAGCGTCCACGCACAGCGTTCGCGCCCCAGTCGCGCCGAAGGTGCGCCAAAAGTAAGCCCGTCTACGCCCGTCCGCGCCTGGACCGCGCCCAGCGCCAGACCCCCTGCCCCTCGTACCACCCACCCACCCCGCATTACATACGATGCCACCTCCCTCCTAGCCTTTAACACCGGCCGCTCCCCCAACTGCGCCCAAGCCGCTCCTGGATATACCCATGGACCCTTCTCGTGCAACTCCTGCAAGTTCGACGGCACCATAACCTACTCCTCATCCACCAGCGCGACACAGAGACCCGACAACAACCACCTAAAATGCATCCTGCTCAACACCCGCTCAATCCACAGACATGCCATCGACCTTTGGAATCTACTAGACACCATCTCACCAGACGTCGCCTTCCTAACAGAAACATGGATGAACGCATCATCAGCCCCAGACATCACCACTGCCATCCCAGAAGGATACAAGATCATCCGTAAGGACTGCGTCAAGAATACAGGAGGAGGCATCGCCATCGTCCACAAGAATTCCATTCACATCTCAACCAGCTCAGATGACAACCTTGCCAGCGCCGAGCACCTCCACTTCCGAATCCACACCGACCCCAAAACCACACTTAGAGGCACCCTTCTCTACCGGCCCCCGGGCCCCCGGGCGCAATTCAATGACGATATCACTGACTTAATCACCCCACACGCCCTCCCCTCCGAGAACTACATCCTATTGGGAGACCTCAATTTTCACCTGGAAAAGAGCAATGACAACAGCGCCACCACCCTTCTGGACAACCTCGCAAACCTCGGACTTAAACAACTTGTCACTTCCCCCACCCACATTGCAGGTCACACACTCGACCCTATCTTTACCTCCAGCAAAAACGTCTCTTTCAGCCACACCACAGCTCTTCATTGGACGGACCACAGCTGCGTTCACTTTCTCTACAATAAGCCCACAATCCACTACCACCCTCAGCCCACCCTGTGTAGAAATTGGAACAAACTCACCATCGACCAGATCTCTTCATCGCTCCTCCAAATCCCTCCTGTCCACTCCTCAAACCCCGACCAAGCAGCCATTAACTTCACCCAATGGCTATCCAAAAGCGCCGACATCCTAGCACCGTTGAAAAAACATCAAAACAAACTAAGCAGCAAGAAGGCCTCCTGGTTCAACGATGATCTTAAGAAATCCAAGAAACTCTGCCGCTCCCTCGAGAAAGCATGGAAAAAAGACCCAAACTCCAACACCAGAGACGCCTTCAAAAACGCCACCCACATACACCACCAACTAATCCGGTCTGCCAAAAAAGCCGCCTTCAAAGACCGACTGGATAACAACGCCCACAAAAGCAAGGAGCTATTCAACATCGTCAAAGAATTCACCAACCCATCAGCCAACTCCAACGACATCACCCCCTCTCAAGCCCTCTGCGACTCCCTAGCCTCCTTCTTCCACAACAAAATTGCAGACATCCACAACAGCGTCGACAACCGACCCGAAAACCTACCCACCCAACCTTCTGCAGGACCTTCTCCCCCCTTGAACATCCTTAACGACTGGAACCCAATCTCCACTGAGGACACCATCCGCCTGATGAACTCCATCCACTCAGGATCCCCAACTGACCCATGCCCTCACCACATCTTCAACAAAGCAGACTCCATCATAGCACCACGCCTCCGAGACGTCATCAACTGCTCCCTCAACTCCGCCACCTTCCCGGAAAGCTGGAAACACGCAGAACTCAGCGCCCTTCTGAAGAAACCCACAGCTGACCCCACCGAACTCAAAAATTACCGCCCCATCTCGCTCCTTCCTTTCCCGGCCAAAGACATCGAGAAAGCTGTCAACAACCAGCTTTCCGCCTTTCTCGAAAGCAACAAATCCCTCGACCCATCACAGTCCGGATTCCGAGCCAAACACAGTACTGAGACCGCGCTCATCACAGCAACAGATGACATTCGATCCTTACTGGACAATGGAGAAACAGTCGCCCTCATCCTCCTTGACCTCTCCGCAGCCTTCGACACAGTCTGCCATAGCACCCTATTACAGCGCCTCAGCAACATCGGAATCCAAGGAAAAGCTCTGGAATGGATCACCTCTTTCCTCACCGGAAGAACTCAGAGAGTCCGACTCCCTCCATTCAAATCAGAGGCCTCCGAAGTCATGTGCGGCGTGCCGCAAGGATCTTCACTCAGCCCCACCCTCTTCAACGTATACATGAGCCCCCTCGCAGCCATCGTTTGCCAACACAATCTCAACATCATCTCCTACGCTGACGACACCCAACTGATCCTCTCGCTCACCAAGAACCCCAACACCGCCAAAAACAACTTACACGAAGGAATGAAAGAAGTAGCCGATTGGATGAAGCACAGCCGTCTGAAACTGAATTCAGACAAAACAGTCCTAATCTTAGGTACATCCCCCTCCGCCTGGGACGACTCTTGGTGGCCAGAGGCCCTTGGAAAAGCACCCATCCCGACGGACCACGCACGGAACCTGGGCGTCATCCTGGACTCCTCACTCTCAATGAGCAAACAAGTCAACGCTGTCTCATCGTCCTGCTTCAACATTCTTCGCATGCTCAAAAAAACTTTTCGCTGGATCCCCACCGAAACTAGAAAAACGGTCACTCACGCACTTGTCACGAGTCGCCTGGACTACGGAAACACCCTATACAACGGTACCACCGCAAAACTCCAGAAAAAACTCCAACGCATCCAGAACGCCTCAGCCAGGCTCATACTTGATATCCCGCGTAAAGAACACATCTCTGGTCACCTGAAAAACCTCCACTGGCTCCCCGTAGATAAGAGAATTACCTTCCGCCTATTAACCCACGCACACAAAGCACTTTACGAACTTGGACCCGAATGCCTCAACATACGATTGTCCTTCTACACCCCCTCCCGTCATCTAAGATCCTCCAACCAGGCCCTGGCCACTGTTCCCCGCATCAACAAAGCCACCATGGGAGGTAGATCCTTCTCCTACCTGGCAGCCAAAACCTGGAACTCTCTTCCCACTCACCTTCGGCTTACTCAGAACCACCTAGCATTCAGAAAGCAACTTAAAACTTGGATATTCGACAAGTAATTTCCCCCCTTCCTCAAGCGCCTTGAGACCCTATGGGTATGTAGCGCGCTATATAAATTTCTGACTTGACTTGACTTGACCCCCTCCTTAGGAAGTTCCCCATCTTCAGTCTCAAGCAGCTGGTCACCTCAGCAAGCCACATAGGAGGACACATGGTCAAGCACGTCTCATCCGCCAGCGGGAACTTTAACTACAGCCACACCACGGGACTCTCCTGGACCGGCCATCAATGTATACATCACGTCTTCACTATGCCCACCATACACCCCCGCCATTATCGCCCACCGCGCAGCTGGATCAAGGCCACCGAAGAACATCTTGTCAACTCCCTCAGCACCACCACTTCACCAATGCTTACAGACAATGACACCGCAGCACGCAACTGCCATAGATGGATCTGAACTGCCCGGCACCCTGACACCTCTGAAGAACGGCACTGCGTCAGTACATTATGCCTCCCTAATGGCAGGCTTAAGGGTGACGCAGTGCCACAGGCATAGGCTGGCCCTTTGCATTGCTGGAGTTGCGTCATGGTTCTGACATGACTGCAGCAATGCATGACTTTAGCGCAGACAGATATGTCAGGATTCCAGACGTATCTGTCATTGCTTGCGTTATGGAGCGCTGTCTAGTTAAAACAGCACATCCATGGTGTCACAAGAAGCAGGTTGTGAAAAGTGTTGCAACAGTGTCTTGTCACAGCGCTGCAACACTTTTCATGACTGAGGTCAAGGAATACGCATGATGGTGCGCATTGCTGCCCTGTAGTTTTGTTGCAGGGCAGTGCAGCAACATGGTTATGCACTCCGTTGGAACATCATGGATCCTGAGGTAGTAAATAAAACCCTAATCATGAGGTGTAGTTCAGATATTGACATCTGCCTGAACGAATTAGCATCCCTAGAGAGTATACTGTCATCATTTCCAAATGTGTTAACTTAAACTGCTGTTGTGCACATTCTCACCTGAAACAGGAACTGCACAATGCTCCAAGGAACATTGTCAATATTAGACAGGCCAGAAAGAGCTATAGATTGGCTCTCCAAGAAAGGAAGAACGCCCTTAGAAAAGGGGCATGGCAGAAGCTTTCAGAGTCTGCACACGCAAAAGATAGTGCTGCCTTTTGGAAAGCGGTGAAAACACTGTTTCTGACCCCAGAAAGGGGTCCAGCGATTGAAGTAGCTATCTCAGAGGGTCAATAGGTCGAATATTTTTCTAAAATATATAATGGGACAAGCATCAGCAATGGTCAAGGCAGCGAAAACCTAGAACTTATTGATCACCTATTAAACCAAGAATTTAGAATGAAGTGACCAGGGCTCTCTCCGCAAGTGCAGGGGGGAAGCCCTCTGGGCCAGATAGGATTCCCGTGGACTTGTACAAGTCCAATGTCATCTTGTGGGTTCCAGTAATTACACAAACAATTAATGCCAGTTGCAAGGCTGCTTTTCCATCAACTTGGGTGGAATCCATTATCAACCCCATATTTAAAAAAAGGGGACCAGCCAGGACCCATCTTGCTACAGGCCCATTTCTTTATTGGACTCCATGGCATGGGCAAGGTTGTGGGACATATCATTTTATAACGCCTACAGCTTTGGGCTGAGGAAAATCTAATTTTATCAGACATTAAATATGGCTTCTGAGAAGATTTAGGAACTGTGGAGCAGAGCTTACACTTAGCGATTTCTTATGGGAAAGTACAACAGGGCTAAAAAGGGGAACCTGTACATAGCCTTTGTAGATCTCTCGGCATCTTTAGACTGAGTAAGGCATTCAAAGCTATGGGAGATCTTGTTATCACTGGGGGTTGACAGAAACATCATTCAATGTATCCGTCTCCTTTATAATGGAGCTAAATCACTTGTACAATTTGAATTAGGAACAGAGCGTACTGCCTCCTTCCCAACTGGAAGGGGAGTCAGGCAAGGCTGTGTCCTAGCGCCCTTTCTTTTTCACCTTTATATTAATGGGCTAGGACAGGCACTCCTTAAAGTCGTTGATGACTTCCTGCAAATAAGAAATCGCCATATTCCAGCTTTGTTATATGCGAACGATGCTGTGATCATGTCTCGTACCCAGATCGGCCTGCAAAAAACCCTAAATAATTTTCATAACTTCATGAAGGGTTTGGATCTTAGAATCAATATTTCTAAAACTTTCATAATGAGATGTGGTCATAGGATTCATAAGTGTAGGGATAGTTTTGTGGAAGGAAACCGGATTACTGCCACTAAGAGCTTTTCTTATTTAGGTATCCTATTTAGCCATAATGATAGCAGTTGCAGCTAAAATGCTGGCACTAATTAGAACTAGATCTGCATTAGCCAGCTTTGCAAAAAAAGTGGGACACAAGCCACCTTTAGAACTTTTTAAAATATATAAAGCTAAATGCGTAACAACTGTTACTTATGGAGCAGGGATTTGGGGTTTTGCGACTACTAATTCAATTCAATTAGTTGAAAATAATTTTTTAAAATATGTTTTATCAGTCCCGTCTAGTATCTCCACATATGTTTCTCATGCTGAACTGGGTCTCTCACACATATCCGACCTTATAAAAAAAAAGCCTATCCTCCTGTGGCCCAGGATTTGGTCACGTGATGAGGCCATCCTCAATAGAGAGTTATTGCAGGATAGTCTTAAATTGGATGGTGCACAAAGAATACCTTGGGTTAAGTTTATTCAAGTTTTTATAAAAGATATGGGCAAATCAGAATACTTCACCAATCCCAGCACTATCACTACGGTTTCCAGGAACATCCTTAGAAAAGAGGCACTCTTATACCTGAAGTCCCAAAGACTATCAAGGAAAATAATCAAGCCCAGGATGATGCAACACCAGATGGTTCTTACAACTTTTAGCTTGCAGCCATATCTAGTTGTTGTACCAGGTGTTTATGGTTTTTATTAATAAGATTCAGACTGGGGACAATACATAGACTTGTCTTTTTCCCTACATTGAATGATTGGGCAAGTGAGTTACACCCTTGTCCATGTGACAACTCGTCACCCCAAACATCTATACACATTGTTTCATTCTGCAAAATATATTGTGAGGTAAAAAAGGTCTGGATCTTACTGATTTTATGGAAATGGGGGCTGAGACAATGCCGTCTTGCTTTTATGAAGTTCCAGCTTCTGGACAATGAACATGTTGCTTGGAGATTATCCATGTTTTTAGAAGAATTCTCAACCAGAGAAAGAGTATAGTTATTTAGAACTCTATACATGCACTAATAATTAATTTGGATTATTCCTTTTAAGAATGTGAGATGTATTTTAATTTACGTAATTCATATATTTTATCTGTGACTTTCATGTTTGTTGCTTCAAAATCAAAATAAAGCTTTGTTCTGATTCTGATTCTGATTCTGATATATATAAATTATTTTCAGGGAAAAAACATGAATGTACTACCGAGAATGGGCTTACATTTAGCATCTGCCACAAAAAGGTAACATAATGGGGAGCCCCGGCCATCAGTCAAAAGGTAAAAGGAGCCGCAATTTGGAGAAGTTTGGGAACCACTTTAATAACTGGTCACAAAGCAACAAACCATTATGAGGATAGTAACAATAATAACCACAACACTAGTCTGTTGTTATATGTGTTTGGCAGCCATTGTCAAAAAGCCTGTTACACAACATGTCTGCCTGTCAGGGTAAGAAACTATTCATTTGGCACAAAAGTACATAACAGAATACTAAAGTTGAGTAAGACCCAAAATACTTTCCTGTTAGACACGGAATTCAGTTCACTAATTTCTAGAATTATTGTAGAGCTAGTTCCCTTATTGCCCGAGAGAGGGTAGAATGGAGATACATACCAGGGGGGTAATCCTTGCCTCCACGTCCTTAATAGGATTGAATATTTCCTTCATGCTACCTAGGAACTTTTTCATTGTATGTTAGGACTGGAGGCGAGGATTATGCATGTTTAAAGCTTACCTACCACCAGTGCGGCTGAGTAGTAGATTGGTTTAAATAAGAACCTTTTGAAAGTGGAGTCTGAAAACCAATCTGCCTCATTCATGACATCTTTGGCATTGCCCACTACCTTGACAGCCTTGGAGTCCATAGCCCCCCTGGTGTAATGAGCTCCAAGTTCAGTAATATCAATGTCAGCCTCTGCCATGATCCATATCACCCATCCTGCAATTTTCAGAGAGAACATAGCCTTGTAAGGCTTTTTGATGGCAATTAAGAGTTGCCGTTGGAGCTTGCCTCGTCGTATGACACTGCCTCCTCTCTCTCCCCTAAAGCCACAATCCAAGTCATTACAGGATTTAGAAGAGACAATCTACCTCCCAGAGTCCCAAGACCCCCATCCTTCCTCACGAACATCCCTAGGTCCCCCTTAATGAAGAAAATCAATAAGGAGTTGCCTTCCACCAAGTGCATGCTTATAAACTGCAGATCAGCGATCAAACATGCAACATAGCTGGCAAAAACCATCCTTACTCACGGCATTGACATCACCTTCATCGCCGAATCATGGCTTAATGAGTTCTCCTCCTCATTCATGAACTTACTTGTTCCCCCAGGCTTTGCGATCATCAAAAAAAGACAGAAAAGTCCAGCGAGGTGGGGGTGTAGCTATCATACACAAGACCACCATACTTGTGACGGAAATCAACACCTTCAACTGCAACTCCTTCGAATGTCTAATCACAAACATTAAGACAAGAGATAACAAACCACTTCTCTGCCACCTCCTCTACCACCCTCTGCCGCATTCAGAGAACATTTTTCTGACCTGATACCCCACTTTTCACTTCATGACAACACCAACAATTCTAGGGGCCCTCAACCTCCACTGGAATAACAAAAATGACCCGCTGATCCAAACCCTGAATGAACTTCTTCACAACAACAACCTCACCCAACATTGCAAAGAGGAAACCCACAACGGAGGAGCAACCCTTGATGCCATTATTGCCCATCTGGACACAGTCACTATCGACCACATCCTGCCAGTGGACTGGTCCGATCACCACATCATCCTATTCAACATCTACCAAGTGCTCCTAGGTCAGCCCCTCACGCGTGGCCCCCTCTCAATGGGAGAGAAATCTAACTCAGATCCCCCTGGCAGACTTGGAAGTCAAGATAAGTTCTCTCCTTCCCATCCCCGCAGAGGATCTCACCACAACAGAACTCACCTTCCACTACAACTCCACTATGACTGTCATTCTAGACGAAATAGCGCCCCCTGAAACAAAAAAGGGTTATAATCACCCCATCCAGATCCTGGTTTAACACAGACATAAACTCTGAGAGAAGGCAACTAAGAGCTGCTGAAAGACTCTGGTGAAACAACCCTTCCTAAATCCTCCAAGAACAACTCAAAATAATAAGGGGTATGTACAATAAACACATCAAATAGGAAAAGCCTTCTTTTTTCTGCAACGCTTTAGACAATGCTAAAAAGAGACCCAAGGATCTCTTCAAGATCATTCGCCAACAAACTTCCAAACCCCCAGCACCCTCAGTTCTGGCTTCCAAAGACTTGTGGGAGATCTTCGCTAACTTATTCAACGACAACATTTCCAAGATTGAGCTCTCCCTTGATGTCACCTGCAGTCCCCCACACAAGAGTTCGCCCCTAGGGATAGGAGCTGCCACTCACGAGCTCCCACCTACACACGCTAAAGTTTTCAACCCCATCTCCGAAGAAGAGATAGCCAAAATGATCTCCTCCGCTAAACCCTCCTCTCACGACTCCGATCCTATTCCGGCCCAGTTAGCCAACAAGCTCAATCTCTCCTTAGCCCCGCTCTGGACCAAGATCATTAACAGTTCCCTCTCTACAGAATCATATCGGACTGCCTTAAAGTCGGCCAAGTCACGCCACTATTGAAAAAAACGGGCTTAGACACTAAAGACTTAAACAACTTCAGACCCATGTCTAATCTTCCTCTCCTAGCCAAAATCCTGGAAAGGTGCTTTCTCCTCCAATTGACTCAACACACTGACAACACTAACCTCTTAGACACTCACCAATCAGGCTTCAGAAAAGGTTGCAGCACAGAGACAGCGATCCTCAATGTCATTGACGACCTACACAAATCTCTGGATGCAGGCCAATGCTGCCTACTCATTCTCCTGGACTCCTTTGACACGGTAGACCATAACCTGCTCATCCAGTTACTTCATGAGAGGGTAGAGGCAGAAGATGTGGTCCTAAAGTGGTTCTACTCCATTCTCCAGAACCGCAGCCAAAGAATAAAGAGTAGAAGCTGTTCATCAGACCTCCACCCTGTCAACAGAGACGTCCCCCAGTGCTCAGTTATATCACCACAACTGTTCAACATCTACATGGAACCCCTCACTACCATACTCAAAAAGTCAAACATCCCCTTCCACCTGTACGCGGACGACACCCGGATCTACCTTGAAACTTCCTCCATTGATGATATTCACAGACTCAATGTCACTCTAAGAGTCTGGTTATCACAAAACCACCTGAAACTCAATAAAGACAAAACAGACATCCTCCTCATCTCTAACAAAGAGCAGAACCCCCAAATCACAATGGCTAAACTCAATCGACGCCCTAAACGACAATCCCACCCTGGCGGATTCCGCAAAATCGCTCGGAATCACCCTGGACCCCAAACTTGACATGACCAAACACATTAAGAACACCGCCAAGAGCGCCTTCCTTAACCTGAAGCTTCCTAACAAAATTAACCCCTTCATCCCACCTAAGGACATCAAACTGGCCACTCAATCCCTGGTGCTGTCAAGACTAGATTACGGGAATGCTTTCCTCACAGGTACTAAAACAACAATTGTCCCTAGCGAAAGAAAAAATGGACTGAGAAAAAATAAATAAATAAATACCCAATCAGTGCTGTATTGGAAAAAAACTTGACCAGCCGGACAGAGTTTCAATGTTCAATTTAAAGACAGTGTTTTAGGATTCAACGCACAGGGATTCTGAAAGTGGGACACAAGCCTGTGTCCTACTAGAGAGACATTTAGGACATACAGTTGGGGAACAGGGAAGAAAGAAGGCTTCAGGTAATGCTCACGGTTTGTTTTCAACACAATTGGGCAATAAAGCAAACAAATCGCAAGAAACAACTCTACAGATACAAATAATAACATCAAAAAGTATATGTATGAGAAGTTAATGGGGGTCGACGACGTTTCGATCTGAGACCATAATACAAAGATCATCTTCAGGACATTCAGATATGCATGCCTGTAGTTAAGTGCCTATGTGAAGTTAAATGCAATTGCAAAAATATATAACAAAAAGCACATTATGAGGGGAGGGGGAGAAATAGCAGAAAGAAGGATATTAAAAGCTGTAAACTCCACTTCATATGTTGTTAAGTAATACATGAAATGGCTAGCAAGTGAAACATTCCCCAATGGGGGCACTGGACATTGTCTTAAAATTAACTGGCAGTTTTTAGCAGGAGCGAAGTGTGGGTAGCGCGGTGCAATCTTAATACAAATTGACAACAGTAACACTATTAGCTATTCAAGAACACAGTTTGCAAAAATAATGAGACCAACAATGCAGAAACAGCGCAGTGACTTAGTGAGGGAAGGTGGGACTAATGGTATTACTCCTTGTTGTAAAAATTATGAGGTCAACAATGTAGAAACAGTGCAGTGACTTAGTAAAGGAAGGTAGGGTTACTGGTACTTTCTCCTGATTAACAATTTAAGCTAGCCGGGAGCAGTGAAATAAAAAATAACGGGTGAAAACCTGAGAGATTAAACGGCGCAGTGACTTGAAGATGGAAGGGCAGGTATAGGGGTGTGTGGGAAAACTGGTGCAATGACATGGGAACAACGCGGTTAGCCAGTATGGAGGAGTCTTATTTGTGGAGCAAGAGAGAAAGTGAGGAAATGCTTACTTCTAGGAGTTCAATACTAGGAAGCCGCTGGCGGACATCGGGAGGTTTCAGCCGGTATGACGGGTCAAGATAAAGATGCCTTGAAAGGTGAAGTGGGGTAACCGGGCCCGCTTCCTAGAAGGGGAAGGGATATTCTGCAATTAAAATGAGGAGGGGGAGCGGATATCGGGAAGGAGGCGCAGTGGTAGTTAGCTCACCTGTGGGTCCCGGACAGTGACAGCAGGGTCGGAATCGTTTCAGACGTGATCTTGTTGCGGCGAAGTAGCCTGCAGAAAAATAGCCAGGGGGTCAAGGCGGGCCATGGGGGGACAGTATTGCGAATGCTCTCTCAAAGGTACAGCAAAATCCCACCTGAGCCCCCTCAGATCTACGCTTAACGCAGCAACCAGAATGGTCACTGGAGTGAAGAAGTTTGATCACATCTCGCCAGCACTCAGAGAGCTAAAATGGCTTCCAATTGAATTGAGTGCCAATTTCAGAACGGCCTGCTTCATGCACAAAACCTTTCATACAGGGACACCAGCCTACCTGGCCGCCAAACTCAAGAAGGCTGGTCAGTCAAGAACCCTCAGAAGCTCCAATACTCTTCTCCTCATCCCGCCGAAAACCCCCAAACAAAAAACTGCTGCATGATCCTTCTCTGGAAATGCCACCAAAATATGGAACTCCATCCCAGTTCATATCAGGACTACCCCCTCCTTTCTACAATTCAAAAGACAACTCAAAAACCTGTTCCTTAACCGGTCTTTCCCGAATGGATAATCGCTGCCGAAACACCATAGCCTGCACTTTGCAGGACATAACCCCGGTCTCACCAAGACTTATGGCTCCCCCTCCCCCCCCTGGCTTCTTTTGCTCACTATTGTGCCTCCCTTTGTTTTCCTTTTCTGTAATGTTATTCAACACACAGGTCTTCCAGTTATGCCTTGATTCAATGTGTTTACGATCGCCTTAATATGTTGCCTCAAACCATGTTGTGAAGCGCTCCGATACCTTCGGGTCTGGCTAGTGCTATTCAATATTCTACAATAATAATAATAATAATAACAATATATCCTAGTATGCCTTCAGGCACCTGACCACTCACAGTTTTGGGTTATCTGGAAAAGCTGGATAAGATATGACCTGGTACTTGTCTGTGTCCTCCTGGAGATGTGGAAGTTGACCATATTGGGGGTAAACATTCTAGCTGGGAGGTCTAGAGCCCTGACATCCGAAGTTCTCTTACATTAAATGAGACAGAGCAGCATTCCCAGGTTTGCTGATATTTCCTTCCTAGAAAGGTACTGCTTGTCCTGCCACGATCAGGTAAACGCAGAATAGATTGACACCTCACCAGTCCGGGTATTAGGGCTCCGGGGGACAGGACAACCTGATACTTTTTAGGAGTTTATAAAGAAGAGGAAGGTTCACCAGAATGAAGTCAGTGATCTTCTAATGTATTCCAAAATATATCCTTTATTGTAGTATCAGTTTAATATTGGGGATATCTAGGAGTTTACTTACCCAGGGATGTTCCCCCATCGGAACATTGTTCAGTGGGACAAGGCCTGCTGAGATAACCGACCTGCAAGAGTTGATGGTGCACTGTACCAAACCCTCTTGGAAAAGTACTGCCAGGAAACTTACAATGTCGGTAACGATGGTGCCCACATGATCCAGGTGTTTCTCCACACACCAACAAACCCACCTTCTCCATGCTGGTTTGTTACTCTTGGTAGTCCCTGGGCCCATACCTATTGGATGAGGAATTCAGCTCCTTGTGAAAGCCTAACATCTTGCAAGCGTCACCTGAAATCCTCCATGCCATGAGATGAAGGACGCCCTGGAGAACCAAAGGATGTGGGTGGCCCAAGGGATCGGCCAAGATCGAGGGTAGCCGTACTAGAGTGGCCCATGTTAGCTCCAGGAGAAAAGGGAACCATGCTTGTGAGCGCCAGATTGGAGTGATCACACAAGAGACACCCGCTGACGCCTGACCTGAGCCGCAACTTGCTGGATAAATAGGAAGGCAGGGAAGCCATAGGCTTGAACCGTTAACCAATCCTGCAGAAAGGCATCCACTGCCTCTGCTCCGGTGTTCAGTCTCCAGTTGACATAGCGAGGAAGTTGGGTGTTCCATCTAGAGGCAAATAGGTCTACCAGGCAAGGACCCCAAAGCAACATAGGAGCCTGAAATACTCCTGGGCGAGTCTCAAGTCACTAGCATCTCTGATTTACTTGGAGATCCAGTGTGCCACCGAATTCAGCGCTCCTGGGAGGTATTCCGACGTCGCTGAAATCTGTCATTGGTGGCAGTAATGCTAGAAGTTCTTTGCTAATTCTGCGGGAACAAGTGAATGGGTACCATCCAGCCGATTGATATATTGCCCTGTTGTTGTGTTGTCTGTCCTCAAGAGTCCACAGCATGATACTTTGCCCCTTGTGAAGGATTGAATAGCTTGAGACAATTGATGTGGATGGTCAGTCCCACCACCATCCACATGCCTCCTATGGAGATTGAGCCGCATCTGGCTCCCAACCCAGGCTGTTGGTGTCCGATTCTATCACCAGATCTGGGTGGGAGCCGAATATTGCCCGCCCGTTCCATTTCTCCACGTGGTTTATCCACCACTGCATCTCCGTCCTGGCTTCCGATGTCAACTTCACTAGTTCCGAATAAGTAAACCCTTCCAAAGATGAGCTACCTTCAGCCTCTGGAAGACTCTGTAGTGTACTGGTCCCTGAACGATGGCTTGTATCAAGGAAGATAGTAAGCCCACAACCCTGGCCAGTTGTAGTTGGGAAATTCTGCCCCTCCTGAGAACCTTCTTCAGTTACTTTTTTCATCTTGGTTATTTTCTGGCCCGGCAACCTCAGAGTCGCCACCCTGGAGTCTCTGCAGAACCTGAAAAAGGTCATGGTCTGTTGAGGCATCAGATCCGACTTCTGTTGGTTTATGAAAACCTATGTCTTGAAGGAGAGATATGGTTGTGTGCCGTGATTGGTCCATCAGCAGGACGTCATCCAGGTAGATTATTAAACTGATGCCCGGACTTCAGAGGTACTTCACTACCGGTTTGAGGAGCTTTGTGAAGCACCAAGGTGCCGAAGATAGGCCGAATGGCAGGGTCTGGAAATCAAAGATCTTTACTCTCCATTGGAAGTGGAGGTACTTGCAATGTGGAGAGAAGATTGGAACCATTAGGTAGGCATCCTTGATATATAGATGTGCTAACCAGTCACCCTTTAGAAGCAGATCCCTAAGGAGGTGAATACCCTCCATCTTGAAATGGCTGTAAGCCAGACACTCATTGACAGACCTGAGGTTGATCATTGGGCGGAACCCCTTCCCTCTTTTTGACCAGAAACAGATTACTGAGGAAACCCTTGGGGTAAAAGTCTGAGAAGCATATTGCAATTCTTTGCCAGAAGGTCTTGCACCTCTCGGTCTATCAGAGAGATGTCTGGAGTGGAAAAAGTCAGAGGGCGGGGTTTCACTGTCTGAGCTGGAGTTTCATAGAACTTTATGTGACACCCTTGGATGGTCTCCAGTACCCACTGATCTGCTGTTATCTCTGCCCAATTGTGTGCGTATAAGCGTAACCTCAACCAAAGCGAAACAGTGATGACAGAATTGGGCTTACCTTTGTATCCATTGTGGTTGTTGACTCCTCCTCAGTCTCAATTATGCGTCCCTCTACTGGCACCGTGGAAGGTACAAAGGTTCCCTGATGGCCATCGTGCCATCCTCTCACTTGGGGTCTGGTATTCCCTTGGTTGGACTGGCAGCCGGAGAAGTGACCCCTGCCTCTTCCGGCTCCTCCAGAAACCTTCCCCGGAAATATCTTCACCAATGAAGACTTAGCCCTGTCGCGTGCTGAGAACATGGAGACAAACTTTCCCAGTTCTTTGACGAAAGGCTTACAGAAAAGGGTGCCCTGCGCTACTGGACCTGCCTCCGAGGATGACATTTCCCCCAGCTTGGGGTCAATTTTGAAAAGCAGGGAACAACGATGTTCCGCAGAGAGGGTGGAGTTGGCATTGACAAGGAGGCAGATCGCCCTCTGTGCTAAGCCCACTACATCGTCTGTGGTGACAGGTCTCCCTGGCTGTTTAGCCTGCTCCCCCAGTTCAATTATCTTGGTTAAGGGCCCCACTATGCAGAGGAAGTTTGTCTTGGCAGGCTCGCAAGGACCTCTCTATCCCCTTCTTGGGGTCTCTCAAGTATTTGGCGAAGAAGGTGCATAATTTCGGGTCTATATCCTGGTTCGCTGTGACCTTATCGCCTTGGAGTGGTCAGGGGCACTCCACCCATAGACGGGCCCTAACCTCTTTACTAGTGGGTTGGCAGAGCTTGCTTGCCACATATTACGCTACCTTTCTCTCAGGGACCCACTTTGCGTATCGCGGTCAATATATTCCCTTAGATCAAACATGGCACTATGGCAGGGTCTCCCTCATATGAATCTGAGTTGGCCGAATGTGGATGCCAGAATCTGCCCAAATCATGGGCATCATTGGAGGAAATGTCATTGTCCTCTAAGTCACCCTCACCCAAACTGGTGAACCCCTTTTTGGGATGAAAATCCATTGCGAAGCCGTCACCAAATACCCCAGGTGTTTCTTCCTCCCAGTTGGCTGCATCCTTCAGAGTGTGCACACTCTTACTGAAGACTTCAGTCAGTCGGCTATAGCCCTCCAGGTGCCCTGCATCACTCTTGCCAATTTTGTGTGTGTGGACTGAGGTCATCCCACTAGTCCCAGCCCTTCCATCCCACAGTATCCCTGTGTCTTTCCATACTTGGGTCAACAGTTTGGCGACATGCTCCTGCAGAGGAGCAAGCGCCTGAGAGATGGCCTGGGTCTGGAGCTTGTGACCTCTACAGTTAGACATCGCTGGTGGGGGGCAAACCTCCTCGGAGAAACATGATGGTAAATAGTCGTGGTCCTTCTGGGACTGCATTTTTAAGGGTGAGAGCACCACTACACCCTGCCTGAGTTATTATTATTATTTTTATTATTAACTTGTAAAGCGCCAGAATCACTCCCAAAGGGGTAGGTGAGAAGCGGGTATTTTAGAAAACTCGGTTTTAACCCCTTCGCTGCGTCTGTCGGCCAATGTCCATCGCAAGCACTACCTCCGTAGTGCTGCACACATACGTTGGCCGACGCGGCTCCGCCCACCTAATGGAACGGATCACTGACATAATATTGAATACAAAAATATAGAATTACCAAAATATCTATGAAAAAATATAGAATGCAAAAATATCGAATTCCTATCTACAAACAGGTAAGTACAAAAATATCGAATCAAAATATCGTTTTAAAAAATATAGTTAGTGAAAATATCGATTTTTTTCAATGTCTTAAAAGTAATTTAAAATTAACGAAATAATAAATATAATTAACTAAAACATAATTACAATTTTTAAATAATTAATGTAAGTTATAAAAAAAATACAATTTTATATTTAAAACATCTATATATATTAACATAATATTAATAAATAATATTAATACTGTTCCCACTCCAGAGAGTGCAACAGTATGGGAAAGGTTGGATTGCGTAAGGGTAACAATTACTATTCCCACTCCAGAGAGTGCAACAGTAGGGAAAGCGTTGGATAGCGCAGGGATAAAAATTACTATTTCCACTCCAGAGGGTGCAACAGTAGGGAAAGCGTTGGGTAGCGTAGGGGTAAAAATTACTATTCCCACTCCAGAGAGTGCAACATGTGGGAAACGTTGGATAGTCTATGGGTAAAAATTACTATTCCCACTCAAATGAGTTTAACAGTAGGGAAAGTAATAATTTAATATATTAATAAAAATAAATTAAATCTCAATACCAATAAAAAAATAATTAAAAGTAATTACCTATTTAATAGTATGTAATAATTAATCAATTAAAAATACAAATACATATTAGTTATTACAATTAATTACCTATTCATAATTAATTAACAAATAATTAATTTTCAATTACAAAAACGAATTAATAATAAAATAATACCAATCAATAATTAATTAAAAGTAAATTAATTATCAATACACAAAAAGTATTTTTAATATGTAATTAATTACAACTAAATTACTTCCCACCCTAGTCCCCTATAAACTCACAATCCGCTACAGAAAATAAATTAATGCAATTATCGTAATTATCAATTAATGAATTAATACAAATTAATTACCAATTAATACAAATATTTTCCAATTAAAAATAATTAACAAAAATTAAAAATCAATACCAATAAATAAATAACAATGATTTACTTAATTACAATAAAATTACTTCCCACCATATTCCCCTATAAACCCACAACGGAAAATAAATAATCAAATTAACATAATTATCAATTAATCAAATAATACAAATTAATTACCAATTAAAAATTAATTATTAATTAATTCAAAATGAATACCAATTAATAAATAAAAATATTTATTTAATTACAATTAAATTACTTCCAACCCTAATCCCCTATGAACCCACAACCCACTACAGACCTAAAATGCAAAATTCAATTAAAAATAATTAGTAATTTCTAAAAATTAATATTTAATATAATTAAATTACTTCCCACCCTAATCCCCTATAAACCCACAACCCGCTACAGCAGTGGTTCCCAAATCTTTGACTCCTGAGGACCCGAATTGAGTCACCACTGTAAGCCGGGGACCCCCAAGCAATTTGTATGAGTTACATTTCAAATATTAAAACAGTAATTTGAAAAAAACACATGTGCACACAAACCAAATACTCAAAGTACTAAGGATTTTGGGGCCAGATGTACGACCATTTCATTTAGCGCCTCGCAATTGGCGACACATTGCAAGTCGCCAAATGAAATCTACAACAGTGTGTTTAACACTATTTGGGATTCCCAATGGGGTCGCAAATGGCAAGGTTCATTAATATTAATGAGCCTCTAGAAATTTGCCAGCCCATTGTGGATGCCAGCCCTCCCGGGGATGGTGGCTTGCTAGGCTCAGCAGACCACCATGTCTGGGACTGCTTTTAAATAAAGCAGTTTTCTTTTTAAAAATGCGTCCCGTTTTCCATGCATTTTAAAAAATAGAAAATGAAACGTTTTCGTTTCATTTTTTAGGTGCAGGCAGTGGACCCTTGGACCACTGCCTGCTCTTGCATTTGCAAAGGGAAAGGGGCCCCCTGGGGACCCCTTCCCATTTGCAAATGCATTACCATCTACTTGAAGTAGGTGGTAATTGAGAGTGTTTTGCGACCACAATTGCAGTCGAAAAAAATGTATACATGGTTTTGAGCCTCGCTATTTGGAAGGGAATTCCCCTTCCAAATAGCAAGTTGCAAAACCTATTTAGCGAGTCGCAAAAAAATTGCGACTCACGAAATAGGCTATGTAACTTGGCCCAATAGGTTTTTACATGCTCAAACGGGTTCGCCAACCCATTTTGGCATATAAAAACGGGTCGTACATCTGGCCCGTAGTATTTTATTTTGAAGGAATAGCCCCTCTGTCACATGTATTTAATTTGTTTTATAGCATCTCTCATACCATTATTAGATGTCAGAGCACTTTACATCACACAAATATGGAGAGAATGAATCATACATTGAATGAATCATACATCAATCAATCAATCAAAGACATTTGTAGAGCGCACTACTTACCCGGAGGGCTCAAGGCGCTTGGGGGGGGGGTGCTGCTACTGCTCGAACAGCCAGGTCTTGAGCTTCTTCCTGAAGGAGAGGTGGTCTTGGGTCAGGCGCAGGTCGGTCGGGAGGGAGTTCCAGGTCTTGGCGGCCAGGTAGGAGAAGGACCTTCCTCCTGTTGTCGCTCTTCGGATGCGGGGGACGGCGGTGAGGGCGTGGTTGGTCGATCGGAGGTGGCGTTTGGGAGCGTAGAAGTTGAGGCGGTTGTTGAGGTAGCTCGGGCCTTGGTCGTGTAGGGCTTTGTGTGCGTGGGTGAGGAGACGGAAGGTAATTCTCTTGTTGACGGGGAGCCAGTGCAGGTCTCTCAGATGTCCGGAGATGTGGCTGCGTCGGGGATGTCGAGGATGAGTCTGGCTGAGGCGTTCTGGATCCGCTGGAGTCTCTTCTGGAGCTTGGCGGTGGGTCCGGCGTAGAGGGTGTTGCCGTAGTCCAGACGGCTGGTGACGAGGGCCTGGGTGACCGTCTTCCTGGTCTCGGTGGGGATCCACCGGAAGATCTTCCGTAGCATGCGCAGGATGTTAAAACAGGACGTGGAGACGGCGTTGATTTGTCTGGTCATGGAGAGGGAGGAGTCCAGGATGAAGCCCAGGTTGCGTGCGTGGTCTGTCGGTTTGGGTGCGGTGCCCAGGGCGGGGGGCCACCAGGAGTCGTCCCAGGCAGAGGGCGAGGAGCCCAGGATGAGGACTTCCGTCTTGTCTGAGTTCAGTTTCAGGCGGCTGGTCGTCATCCACTCGGCTACGTCTTTCATCCCTTCGTGAAGGTTGGCTCTGGCGGCGGCGGGGTCGGTGGTCAGGGAGAGGATCAGCTGGGTGTCGTCAGCATAGGAGATGATGTTGAGGTTGTGTTGGCATGCGATGGCCGCAAGGGGGCTCATGTAGACGTTGAAGAGGGTGGGGCTCAGCGAGGATCCTTGAGGGACGCAGCAGATGACTTCGGTGGCCTCTGACTTGTACGGTGGTAGACGGACTCTCTGTGTTCTTCCGTCGAGGAAGGAGATGATCCATTCCAGTGCCTTCTCCTGGATTCCGACGTTGCTGAGGCGCTGCACTAGGGTGCGGTGGCAGACAGTGTTGAATGCCGCGGAGAGGTCTAGGAGGATGAGGGCCGCTGTTTCTCCGTTGTCCATCAGGGCTCGGATGTCATCGGTGGCAGCGATGAGGGCGGTCTCGGTGCTGTGGTTGGCTCGGAAGCCAGACTGTGAGGGGTCGAGGGATCCATTCATCTCGAGGAAGGCGGCCAGCTGTTTGTTGACGGTCTTCTCGATGACTTTGGCTGGAAACGGGAGGAGCGAGATGGGGCGGTAATTCTTGAGTTCGGTGGGGTCCGCTGTAGGTTTCTTGAGTAGGGCGCTGAGTTCGGCGTGTTTCCAGCTCTCCGGGAAGGTGGCGGTGTCGAAGGATGTGTTGATGATGTCCCGCAGGTAGGGTGCGATGACAGCGTCGGCTTTGTTGAAGATGTGGTGAGGGCCGGGGTCGGTTGGAGATCCGGAGTGGATGGAGTTCATCATGCGGACGGTGTCTTCGGTGCTGATCGGAGTCCAGGCGCGGAGGGTGGTGGTGGGGGGCGGTGGTTCGGTCGTGGCGTGCGTCGGTTGAGTGCTGAAGCTGTTGTGTATGTCTGCGATCTTGTTGTGGAAGTAGGAGGCGAGGGAGTTGCAGAGGTCTTGCGATGGGGTGATGTAGTTGTTTCCGGCGTTGGGGTTGGAGAGCTCTTTCACGATGTTGAAGAGTTCCTTGCAGTTGTGTGCGTTGTTGTCCAGCCGGTCCTTGAATGCAGTTTTCTTGGTGGCGCGGATCAGTTGGTGGTGCTTCCGGGTGGCAAGCTTGAGGGTGGTCATGTTGTCCGGTGTTGGTTCCCTTCTCCAGGCTTTCTCGAGGGCTCGGCAGTTCTTCTTGGAGCTCTTGAGTTCGTCGGTGAACCATGGGGCCTTCTTGCTGCCGGGTCTGCTGGGCGGGGTCCTCAGTGGGGCGAGTTCGTCCGCGCAGTTGCTGATCCACTTCGTGAGGTTGTCAGCGGCCTGGCTCGGGTTCGCTGAGCTGGCGGGAGGGTGCTGGCTCAGGGAAGTGGCGAACTGGTCGGCTGTGATCTTGTTCCAGCTTCTTCGAGCAACCTGTTGCTGGTGGTGGTGGATCGTCGTTCTTTTGAAGGTGAAGTGGACGCAGCTGTGGTCCGTCCAGTGGAGTCCGGTGGCGTGGCTGTAGGCGATGTCTTTGCTGGATGAGAAGACGGCGTCGAGTGTGTGTCCGGCGAGGTGGGTGGGGGTGGACACCAGCTGCTTGAGACCGAGGTTGGCGAGGTTGTCGAGCAGGGTGATGGTGTTGCGGTCGTTGTTGTTCTCCAGGTGGAAGTTGATGTCTCCCAGGAGGATGTAGTCAGCGGAGGGGAGGGCATGCGGGCTGATGAAGTCGGCGATGTCCTCGCTGAATAGAGTGCGAGGTCCCGGGGGTCGGTAGATCAGGGTGCCTCGGAGGGTGGTTTTGGGGTCCTGTGCATCTGGAAGTGCAGGTGTTCGGCAGTTGTCAGGGTGTCGTCGGTGTTGGTCGTGATGCGGATGGTGTCCCTGTGGATGATGGCGATGCCTCCTCCTGTGTTGTTGATGCGGTCCCTTCGGGTGATCTTGTAGCCCTCCGGGATGGCGATGGCGATGTCGGGCGCTGAGGAGTCGTTCATCCAGGTTTCCGTGAGGAAGGCGACGTCAGGGGCTGTGGTGTCGAGGAGGTTCCAGAGTTCGATGGCGTGTCTGTGGACGGAGCGGGTGTTGAGGAGGATGCACTTCAGGTGGTTGCTGCTGGTGTTCGGCTTGGCGGGTGTTGGTGCAGGACAGGTCCAGATGCAGGTGAACTTGCAGGAGTGGCAGCTGAAGGGTCCGTGGGTTCGTCTCGGGGTGGCTCGGTAGCATCCCGGGATTCAGCCGGTGTTGAGTGCGTTGAGGGTGGCGGCGTCGTAGGTCCGGCGGGTGGGCTAGTGTCTGCGGGGCCAGGGGTCCTGGCACTGGGCGCGGTCCAGGCGCGGACGGGGGCAGACGGGCTTACCTTTGGCGCACCTTTGGCGCTCAATCGGTGCTCCCGCTGCGCGCGTCCGCTGCGCGGTCGCTCAGGGGGCGTCATAAGAAGGGAGCCGTGAGGGAGGGTCAGCTGGGGGCGGGAGCGTCTTAGCCAATCGGCTGGCGGGGGGGGGGCTGCAGGCAGGCAGCGGCGGCGGGAAAACCGGGTGCGGGCTTCTCTGGCGGCCCTGCGGCGGCTGGGGCGCCGGGAGCAGGCGTCGCTGGAGATCGGGCGTCACAGGCAGCAGGAGGGCACAGGAGCAGGAGCGGGGATCGTGGGGCGACCAGGCCGGTAAGGGCGCAGTGGTAGCTCCTTAGCGGGAGAAGAGGGTCCCCTTAAGAAGGGAGCCGTGAGGGAGGGTCAGCTAGGGGCTGGAGCGTCTTAGCCAATCGGCTGGCAGGGGGCGGGTCTGCAGGCAGGCAGCGGCGGCGGGAAAACCGGGTGCGGGCTTCTCTGGCGGCCCTGAGGCGGCTGGGGCGCCGGGAGCAGGCGTCGCTGGAGATCGGGCGTCACAGGCAGCAGGAGGGCACAGGAGCAGGAGCGGGGATCGTGGGGCGACCAGGCCGTAAGGGCGCATTGAACGCAGCTTTCAAACCCAAAGAGATCTATCGAATAGCCAAAACCCTCCTGCAACTTCCAGAACCGGCAAAGCACCATAACAACACTCAGATCCACTGTGAGGAAATAGCTGACTTCTTTCACCAGAAAATAGAAACCATCAATTCTTCTTTTCCCTACCCCGGCACTCTACCCACAGATTTCGTCAACACAGGGTGTACGATAGTCCCTTCTCACGATCTCAACAGCTTTCCTCCTTTAGATCTCACCAAGCTGGAGAAACTTATGGGACAGGTTAAATCTGGATCACCTACCGACCCAGCACCTCCCAGTACCCTCACCCAGATTACTCATCTGATCTCGCCCACCATTCTAGACCTGCTCAATTCCTCACTCCATACTGGTATTGTCCCTCCTCTATGGAAGAGAGCAATGGTCAGAGCTCTATTAAAAAACCTAATCTTGACCAATCTAACCCCGCCAATTACCATCCCATCTCCCTCTTACCATGGCTCAGTAAACTCCTCGAGAAGCATGTCAACTCCGTTCTCACCGACTTCTTAGAAGCCAATAACATCCTAGATCTCTCCCAGACCGGCTTCAGGCCCCGTCACGGAACGGAGACGGCACTGATTGCAGTTACGGAGGAGGCGCGAAGGATCTTGGACGATGGCGGATCCACGGCCATCGTCCTACTTGACGTAAGTGCCGCCTTCGACACTGTCAATCATAATATCCTACTCCAGAGTCTTGAGGGAATAGGACTGTTGGGGACCGCTCTCAGCTGGATGAGATCTTTCCTGACTGACAGATCCTTCAGGGTTTTTGAGAAGGACTTTTCCTCTGCCAGTAGACCTCTTAATTGTGGAGTTCCTCAGGGCTCCTCCCTGAGCCCCACCCTTTTTAATGTCTATCTGCGCCCCCTAGCTGATGTCGTCCGCCCATTTGGTGTGAAAATTGTCTCTTACGCGGACGACACGTAGCTAGTGGTATCATTGGACTCCCCCCTAAACTCTCATCACAGCCTACACAAATGCCTGGAAGCAGTCGCCACCTGGATGTCCGGCTCTTGTCTCAAACTTAACGGGGACAAAACAAAGATAATGCTCCCTGGAAATAACATCGCAAAAACCATTGATTCCTTCTGGCCTCTCTGTTTAGGTAATCCCCCGCAACCCAAGGAGCAAATCAAGAGCCTAGGCATCTGGCTGGACAACACCCTCTCTTTCAACCATCAGGCTACCAAGCTAGCTGCCACTTGCTTTGGGTTGATGAGACTGCTGTGCAAAATTCTACCTCTCCTCCCATTCCATTCGAGACGAATTATGGTTCAAGGACTGATCCTCTCCCGCCTCGTTTGTGGAAATGCCCTATACCTCGGAGCACCCCAATCCACACTAAACCGACTCCAGGTTATTCAAAACTGTGCGGCAAGAATCCTCCTGAACGTTCCTCGCCGAACCTCAGTAAGAGCCAGACTGAGAGACCTTCACCTGCTCCCGGTGAGAGCCAGAATCGAATTTAAGAGCATGTGCATTGCACATCGCTCTTACTGGGGAACAGGCCCCCTCATCAATTCCCCCCTGGTGAAAGCCTATCAGCCCACCTGCTCTCTCAGATCTGCGACCTCCCACCTCGCCTCAGTACCACGCATCAGGAAGGCCAGATGTGGTGGTCAAACGCTCTCCTACAATCTAGCCAGGATCTGGAACTCCCTACCTCTCCACATCAGATCCGAACTTAACCTCCTCACTTTCCGGAAAACTCTCAAAACCTGGCTATTCAGCAAAACTTCAGCTTAAAACCTCACTCCGCCTCTCCCCTCCCACCTCTCTGAACCAGTTCAAGCTCTCTACAGCGCTGGGACGCCCCTGGGTAGCCAACGCGCTCTACAAAACCTCATTCCATTCCATACATGTAATTCAGTGTATAGAAAATGTTACGTAAGGTAAAGGGGACTACAAGGTGTAGTATTCACATGTCATTCATACTGGTAGGCATTTTTAAATAGTGCTTGGTCTGGAAAAGCACAAACTCAGGATTCAGAACATAACAAAATGGCTGGCACTGACTTTAGCATTAAAAATGTATTTCCACCCAATTAAATCTTTTTAAGCAGCATCAGGATAATGAATGACTGGGAAAAAACATACGTTACTAACTGGTACCATGCAGTTTACAAGCAGCTCTTTGATGGCAGTTTTGTAGGTCCCTCTGCTAGATTACGATTGTCACTTATGAAGTGCACTGTAACAAAGAAATCTCTGTGACAAAAGCAGTAACTACGGACCTATGCACATAAAATACTGCTTTTTAAAATGCATGTTACACGTTCTTTGCAGTAGGCACACTAACTCTCTGTGCTACATTAGTTAAGTCAAATCTCCTACTGAACAAAACTCTTGTTCCTCTCCAGCAGGTACAATAATCACTGGCATTATCTTGACACTTTTATTGTTGCTTGAAAGCTGCTAATTTTACAAGAAACGTTTCTTTGCTTTTAAAACTGGTTCTTACGGACCCCCTAGGAATGTGTCACGGACCCCTGGGGTTCCGTGACCCCAATTTGGGAAACACTGCGCTACAGAATTAAATTAAATTACGCAAAAATTAAATAACATAAAATTACTTACTTAAAATAAATTACAAAAATTATATACACTATTTACTAACATACAAACCACTTTAAAAAACTCGATATTATAAAAAATTCTATATATTTTAGTACCTATATTATACACTTTCTATATTTTAAAAATCGATATTATATTACTTACCTTCAATTCGATATTTTACACCACTATATTCTGTCCATTCGATATTTTGTCCATTCTATATTTTGACTTCGATATTATGGCTATTCTATATTTTGAATTCGCTATCATGTCTGGTTACCAATGTCCCGCACCACTGGGGAAATGCCACCGCGGTTAGGGAGTTATGGAGCTTTCTAAATAAAAGGTATAGCCAGGACCTTTACCATTTAGTGCTCTATGCACAATGCACCATATCTTAAATTTGACCCGCTAGCATATTGGAAGCCAGTGTAAACATTGTAATAGAAGGAGAGAAGCTGTTCTGGCAGGAGAGTTTGAGACAAGGCGAGCCGTGGTGTTTTGAACTACCTGAAGTCTACTTAGGGAGGACTCATTCGCTGAACTTGTATAAGGCCATCCCCCATGCTGGTGCTCTGAGATGGTGTTTGAGGTCTTACTCACCTTCGAGGTGGGAAGCTTGCCGTTCGTGCCACCCTCGCAGTGTGTCACCACCAGAAAAACCACAATTTTGGACTGAGCCCTTCAATCGTACCGCCTCTGCAGTGTCAGGCGAGGCCTGGAGGTAAGAGGCACAAAGCGGGAAGACCGCTCTAACTTCCTGAGTGCTGACTAACCCCGGGCGGCAAACTCCGCTCTGTTAGTGGAGTTTGCAGAGTTTTGACAACTCTGCGCTTTGATGGGAACTCAGAGTTCAGGTGAAACTTCAACTTTATGGCAGAGCGGATTTAGCCCCTGCGCCAGCGGGCCCGAATAAAAAAAGAAAAACACTTACATGCTCTCTGGTGTCTGGCTGCCCTTCTCCTCATGATGGGGTCTTCTCCTTCCTCGCCGTCCTCATCCTCGCTGTTAACCCCTACATTTGGAGTCTTGCGTGGACTATGCCGGCGCAGTAAATTCAAGATATAAAACGTAGGGGTTTGCAACCGGCGATGTGGACAAGGACAGCGGCAAAAAGGAGAGACCACATTGAGGAGGAAGGTAGCCTGGAGATGCCAGAGAGCACGTAAGTGTTCCACTGAGTTTTTTATTAAACTCCGTGGAACTCCGCGGAGTGCCACTCCACCTACTCCGCCCACCCTAAGTGCTGACAGAGCTGCTCCACAGCGCAAGGAATGCATTGGGAAGTGCAAAGGAGCGCCACCTAGTGCACTCATGCAGTAAAAGAGATGCACTTGGCGGTTTGCCTCCTACGCAGAATGAAGCAATTTGCTATCAAGATATTGCTTAAGACAAAGAACGAGCGCTCGCTGTCAACACACATTGGGGCATATTCTCAAGGAACTATCACAGAGTTAACGGCCCTTTATCGCAGCCAAACTCGTGATAAAGTTACTTCCCCATTCACAAGCCAGTGCTAACAGCCCATATCACCAGTTTTGCGGCGATAAGGTTCTCAAAAAACATCTCTACAGATGACCCCGGAAACTATCGCTAATGAAATGCAGAGTTGGCGTTCCCGTGCAGAAAACCTCAACAACACCACTCCAACATTCTCAATGACCAGCCAGATCGGCAATAAGAACACTAAACATGCAATAAGGCTTGTTAGCAGCATGAAATTAACACCTGCTCTGACCTGGTGCAAAGTCGGACAACAACCGGCACCAGACAAGGGAGCACACCAATAGCCAAGCATGAATAACAACAGATTCCCCTGGGCTACTGAACATGCTGGCCGGAGCCCCAATAGGGCAACAATACCTACCTCCACCACTCTCAGGACCCACCCCGGACCACCCTTGCCCACCACCCTGACAAACACTGAGGCAGCACAGACAAAGACATCAACCAGCTGAGAAACACCGAGCTCACAGATCCAACACCAGGAAATGTCACTGCCCACCACAGGCTCAAAAAGACAACCATCCTATGCATCCTGACCACCATAACTGTCTTGGATGCCAACATCATCTTCGATCAATATTCACTATTCAAATCTGCGATCATGGGTGAAAACTGATGTGCCTGTCAATATGCCATATGTTAAAATGCCATATTTAATGGGTCAAGTAACAATCTAGGGTGGGCGGGGAATCAGAGTTATTTCAACTTTGATAAAACAAATACGTGTCTGAAACATCCATGCATCAAAGAAAGGGCCGGAAAGTATTCTGAGATTAGTAGTTTAAAACATCGTAATTAAGGTGATTGGCAGCTGGAAGGGGTGGAGAGCTGGCGGATACTGTGAAAAAAGAGGGAGGCAATAAGTGTGAGGTTCACATATCGTTTGGTACATCGTAATAATGAAGGCACGAAGCGCGAAAGGAGGGCGTTTGAAGTAAGTAGGGCGAAAGTTGGTGGTTGTAAAGGGAAGCCACTTAAGGGAAAGACGTGTAGAAATTCATAGCGATGTCAGAAGGGGAAAAGCTTAGTGGGTTGTAAAAGTTTGTTGTGGTTTAGGTTTTGGTGCAGAGTTAAGAAATTAGAGGGAACATGTTAAATATGAGCGATTCAAAAACGGCATGCATAAAAATTGGGATGTATTTAGTAACAAGCGTCATAACCGAGGTTCTGAGTATTTGAGTTAACACCGTGTTTTTTAAAATTTGTAGTGAATCCCTGACGAAGGGCGAAGACTATGCCCGAAATGCATTGGATACATTAGCGAGGATGTTTTAAATGTATTGATCGTGTTGCAGTAGAAAGGTCTGTATTTGCAATCTGCAATGTTCTAAATACAGCAACTGTCACACATGTGAATGTGAAAAACTGGATTGAAATCGTTCTGATCTATGGATTAACTGGACATTAAAAGAAGTGAATTAACAGAACAATGGAGTTACCCTTTCTTTAAGGACTGTGGCTGTGCGTTCGATAGGAGCAGCAAGGCGCTCCACCTGTGTTGATTATTCATTCGAGTGGATAAATGGGCAAGACCACTAAATCTGGACTGAGCGCAAAAAAGTTTAAATACAATTTTAAATCAAAAGCATTTAGATAAATAATAGTGTGCATTTCGTCATTAATGTGCGTAATATCAGCATGGCACCACACTACCTATCCTTCCCTCATACTGTGCAGGAACAGCTGGAGACCAAGCAAGGGGTCAAAGCCATAGCTGGCTTCCCTCACATGTCAGGGGGCAATTGAATGCATACATATCCTACGTGTGTCCCCTGGTGACACTGCACACAATATCTGCTACCAAAAGCACATGCATGCCATCACTGTTCAGGCGATAGTGGACCACCAGTGAATCTCCACCAACGTAATTGCCAACCACCCATTCCAAGTGCATGAGCCCTACATCTTCCAACAGTCCATCATCACCCAGCGCTTCCTGGCTGGCACCTACGGAAATGCGCTGCTCAATGGCAAGAACCAAATGAACACACCACACACCTCAACTCCACAATCATGCAACTCGCAACACTGGGAATGCACACTTTACAAACTCACATACAACATGCCAAACAGCATTCCCACCCACCAGACACTACAGCACATCTTACTCTGGTAACTAGGCCAGCCATTCACATAAGCCATCAACTGCATGGCACCTTAGCCACACGATAGCAGATTGTGGGAAAAGGTGGGGACTAGGCATGTGCAAAGGAGGCAAGTGACCGATGAATGAGAATTTACATAATGCCAAGTGTGGCGTGGAAGTGATGGCCAGACTGCAGTCTGCAGACCACACACATATACATGTCGACATACACCGCTGGTGTATGGAGTGCAGTGGACAGTGAACGCCACAATGCCCCTCCAGCCAGTGGGAAAGATCCTGGAAATGTAGCTTGTTACGTCCCCCCCTTTAAGCGTGAGCGGAGTGGGCTGGACAGGCATACGCCCGGCCAGTGTAGGGGCGTTAATTAAAAACACATAGCTCTGGGCGTGTTCCTCTTCCGCAATGCCCTACGTCTCTGCCAGGGCAGCGCACCTCACCCCGCCTGGAAGCCAGCACCGGTGCCGTGAGCAGTGTTGCCTATGTTCCTGTGAGTCTGCTGCACCCCGGCACGCTGGACCCAGTACCAGTGAAGTAGTGTGGCTCACTGGTTAGAGGCGGCAGACCCGAGAGCAGAGGACGGCCCGGGACCAGGGTTCGATTCCCGGCGCGGCAGGTTTCTGGACCAGGGTCAGCGGACTCGATAATTCTCTCGCCTCGGTGCCCACTCTGATCAGCGATCACACTCGGCAACTCTGGGCATTAGCTTGCCTCATCTTCACTAACGGCCCCACCAGACCGCCGGGGATGCCTGGTCTCACCCTGGAGATACCCATTAAGGGACCATCTCTCAGGGAAGCCAGGAAGGGTTTCGCAGCGGTCGAATCGCCTTGGGACCCTACGGGTAAGTAGTGCGCTATATAAATGCCTATACATTTACATTTACAGTCCTGTCAGGCCCTGCGCACACAAGCCACAATGCCCAGCTGCCGACACCAGCGTGTGTCGACGAGGGCCCACCACATGCTGGTGAAAACTCCAAGCCTAAGTGCCGCAACCCTGGCAGCCTCCTCAGACTATCACGGCTTCCGCAACACAGGCCTGCAGTACTACCTTTTTGTCGGTGTACTCCACCGGCATACACAGCGGACCAGTAGGTCACCCATTTGGAACTGAGTCTTGATTACACCATGGCATAGAATGTTTATTATGGTTGCTTTTATCTCACTATACTCCCTTCGATGTGGTGACACCAAGTCTGTATATAGCATTCCAACCACACATCTCTGTGTGCTCACGCGTACAACTGCCCTCGGGCCACACAGCGCTGGAGTATGTCACACATTTGAAACTGAGTCTTGATTTTCCAAAGGCAGAGTATATATCATTGCACACAAGGAGAGGAGTAAGAAGATGATGCGATTCAGTCTGGAGGGAAAAAGGATCATCCTTACAGAGGTGATCAGACACTACTGACAACTGCCCTGGTGTCACTAACTCTGTGCCTCGCAAGCCGACGACACATGACTGTGGGCCCCTGCTGACCTCTGCCTCCATAGGACACACATTTCGAATTCAATCTTGATTTATTTATGGCTGACCTGATATCATCATACAGGCCTCATTGCAGACTGTATCCCCTTTCAGCTCTGGTGCCACTAAGTCTGTTCCTCGAGATCAATGGACACTTTCTTGTTGAACTTTGCTGGTGACTGAATCCATGGACTGGGGGTTTTTGTCACCATCATGTCAGTTATACTGACTGTGTGGCAAAAACGAGGCAGTAACATTCCATTCCTCCATTTGCTGGTTCTGGATGGCTTCTAACCTCTGCATCATACCCTGGGGGGCATCTTCCACTGTCCCCCGCAACCCTCCACCACATACACCTTGGACATCGATGAGGACCCGCCCTGCTCACGTGGCCCATCTGACTGTACCGCAAGTCACCGTCCCGTGGCGGGGTGCCTGTTCCGGCCGCAGTGCATCCGGGCCACTAACTCAAGTCAAGTCCGTGGCCCTGAGATATTGGATGGCCTCCGAGACGATGGCCTTGGGGTCATTGATGCCATGTGTATGTGGCCCTGCACTGCCCAATGCCTCTGGACTCAACTGCATTACACCATGACTCACACATCACGTCGAGTCCTGACCGGACCAGATGACGCATCACCGCAGGAGGCACACACCACCTTAGCCAGGTCCACCTCCAACGGATGTACGACGTTACAACACGTACTTTTACAACGTGTGCCGTTACTACGCAGCTTTTACAATGTAAGTCGTTACAACGACTTGCGTTGAGGGGTGCTGGACAGTACATTTTTTTATTTACTATTCCAACTCCAGTCCCCGTGGATAGTAGGGAAGGATTTGGATAGCAAATTAAGCTATTTACTATCCTGGAGCGCCCCCCAGCGCAAGTCGTTGTAACGACTTGCGTTGTAAAAGTTGATGGTAACAGTACCGCGTTGTAAAACTTTCTTTGTAAAGGTTGTTCCCCCCTCCAACTGCCAACTGCTGGAGTCAAAACATTCATACTGGCAGACTGACAGAGTTGCTCACACCTGCGGTCGATGCCATAATCTGCCTGATACCCTGTTCTGCACTCTATGTGCCCCAACCTCAGTGCACTGTAACTCACGGACACCACTGTTTGCATATTGGAAGACCTCTTTACTTGCTCCGGCTACGTCCATGATGCTCCGCAGTTGTCTATGATATGATGGTGTCTTCTGTTTACATTTTACTGGTGTTCACTGTTCATGTTTTTACCAGCACCAACTACTCCTTGCCGGCTGTCTTACCCTCACCCCACACAACCAGCACAGGCTTCACTGTACAAGTGGTCCTGCCAATAAAGGGGCCGGGCACACGTGCCTGTGGCCACTTCCACAAACTATCCTTGGGCCCCGTGACCAACATTACATTGTGTTGTGTACTGGGGATGCCAATATGTCACATCAGGTAGTGTGTTAGACCTTGTAAATGTAGCTTTATTGTCACCCACTCAATACGTAAGGGGAGTGTGCTCCGCTATAGTACGCAGGTCTTGCATGGGTGTGTGGATGATAATTGCAAGCCTCTGGGCATGGTTCAGTACTGGAAATGAACCTTGGAGATGCCTCTCCTTGGCATCCTCCCTTCCTGACCTCAGCAGTCTTTCTCTTGATCATCAGGCCGTTGCAGTCAGCAACTGGTTATCTTCTGGTTGTGATCTAGTTGCCCCTCTTAAAATAGTTCAGTCTATTCGCCCTCACGAGGCCCATAGATGGTTCAATTCTGAACTTAAGGTCCTTAAACTGGAACTTAGACGCTCTGAGCGTCTTTGGCGCCGCAGTTATTGCCCCGATCTTAAGGCCAAATATAAACGTCTTCTTAATGATTACAAGAAAGCTATTCTTGTGTCCAAGACCAAGTACTTCTCTGAGCAGGTAGCATTATCTGCTAATAAATCCAAAGAGATCTTTTCCTTGGTCACTAATCTGGCCACTTCTGATCGTGTTTGTCCCAAGCTTATCCCTTCCCAGGCCCTCTGCTCTTCTTTAAACGACTTCTTTATCGAGAAGATCGCAAAAATCAAGTCCAACATTCCTACCACACCCTTCCCTCTTCCCCATCCTGCCCCTCCTGTGTCTAACTCTTCTTTTGCCTTCTTTCCACCCATTTCCTTGGACTCCTTCTTAGCTTTACTTACCAAAATCAAGTCTGGCTCCCCTGCTGATTGTGCCCCTGCCCGCGTGCTGAGAACCCTCTTCACCTCTTGCCCCACTACTCCTCTTTCCTTTCATAATGCTTCCCTCTCCACTGGTTTGGTCCCTTCTTCATTTAAATCTGCGATTGTTTTCCCATTCTTAAAAAACCTGGTCTTGATTCTTCCCTCCCTTCTAATTTCAGACCTATTTCTCTTCTTCCTTATCTTGCTAAAATCCTCGAAAGCTATGTTACCTCTTGTCTCTCCTCTTATATTGAGCAGAATCATCTCCTTGCTTCCCACCAAGCAGGCTTCCGCTCGGGCCACTCGACCGAATCAGTGGTGCTTGCGGTTCTCGACGAGTTGAAGGCAAAGGCTGACACCAACTCTCCTCAAGCTTTGGTTCTCCTGGATCTCTCCGCTGAGTTTGACACGGTCGACCATACCATCCTTCTTGACCGTGTCAGCGCAGCGGGCATCCGAGGCTCCGCTCTTTCCTGGATCACGTCCTTTCTTTTAGGACGTTCGCAAGCTGTTCACCTTTCTGGTTTCTCTGCTTCTCCCCTCCCGGTGTCCTGTGGGGTTCCCCAAGGTTCCTCTCTCTCCCCTCTTCTTTTCAATCTTTACATTCGCCCCCTTATTGCTTCTCTTCTCGAACTGGGGGTCTCTGTGTACAACTACGCAGATGACCTCCAGCTCGTCTTTGATCTTTCTTCCTCTTCTCACTCCTTATCCTTTTTTCGTTCCACTTTGGTTTTCATCTCTGGTTGGATGAGCGCCAATCACCTCAAGCTCAATCCAGACAAGACTGAGCTTGTCCTGACGGGTGGCTCATCCAGCCCTTGGTCCTCCGCTTTCTGGCCCCCCATTTTTGGTCCCCCTCCTACCCCTGTCCCTTCCGTCAAAACGCTGGGCATTAAGGTCAGCCATGACCTGTCAATGCACGGCCAGGTCAGTTCTGTAGTGTCCTCCTGCTTTCTCTCCCTTCGTTTGATTCGTAAAATTTCCCGTTTCTTTTCCCTTGATTCCCTTAAAATTATCATTTCGGCCCTCATCACTTCTCGTCTTGATTACGGAAACAGCTTGTTCGTGGGCATTCCTGCCTACGAAATCCGTCGTCTCCAAGCAATCCAAAATCAGGCTGCCCGTCTCATCTTTCATCTTCCCAAAACTCACCATATCACTCCTGTCCTCAAATCTCTCCATTGGCTCCCCGTTCTACAGAGATCCCTGTTTAAACTAGGGTGTCTAGTTTTTCGGGCTGTTGATCGCTCTGCTCCGGCGTTCATTAATTCTTTGATTTCCACTCACACCCCTGCTCGTACCCTTCGCTCATCTTCCTTTGCCCTCCTCACTGTTCCCCGCTTTCGTAAATCCCGCACTGGTGGAACCAGATTCTCCGTCCTCGCCCCCCGGTTCTGGAACTCTCTCCCTCTCTCCATGCGTTCCATTCCCATCTTTTCACACTTCCGTAAAGCGCTAAAAACATTCTTGTTTGCCCAGGCCTACCCCCGCTAAACTCCCTCGGCCCTGTCTGTTCCGTTCAGTAGAGCTCCCAGCGCCAGGAAGCCGTTTGGCCACCGTGCGCTCTATAAATACCTTATTTCATTTCATTTTCATTTCATTTCATTTCATTTCATTTCAAATGCATGTGTCTCTGTCGCAGTGTAGGTCTCCTTTCTACGGGTCTCCTTTGTGTGGTGTAGGTGGTCCCCGAGGGAAATTAGACACCCATGCATGTGATCTAGTTCGTATTCCATGGGTTCGGACCCCACATACACCTATTCGGCCACCTTCATTAGGCATCCTGTCCCATGGCATTGGAATGCCATTTTTGGCTCAGTGAGGTGCTGGGAGCCAGCCGTGCTGGCTGGTGCTTCCTGCTGTGTGGTCTGTGCAGGGGATGGGTTCTCCTGTATGGAGCTTGGCTGCCGTGGTCCTGGTGGAGGATTGCCAGGGATGTCCATGAGCTGTTGTAGTGCGGCAGGGTCGAAGGTGTGGTGTTCTCTCCAGCATCACTGTAGAGTTGTCTTGTCTGCTCTGCTGGAGGTGTTGTTTGTCCAACTGCAATGTGAAGGGGAGATGCGTGTTGACATTGTGTTGACATGTATGTTGGAACATTGTTCTAGTTCACATGCGGACTGTATGACTGTGTACATTGTGACTGTTTGTGGGGTGCTGGATCTTTGTTGCTGGACAGTGGGCTTTTGGTCTACATGATGGATGTGTGGTTGTACACGTGCATTTCCATCTCACATTTTCCTGCTATGTTAGATGTGATTGGCCTGTTTATGCGCATGAGCGGGCCCAGTTGTGTCCTCTGTTTTGCAGTGTCAGTGTTGCACTTTGTGCCACATTGTCATTGGATGTGCTGTTAATGCAATGTGTGTGTGCTGCTGTGCGCCACGGGGTCCAGGGACATGATCCATGGTCATTGTGGGTGTGCAGTGTGCTCTATTTACCTGTGCATGTGTGCCATTGTGCCCATCTACCCCCGCCCCCAAGTCCCTGGTCGTTACTCACCCTGTTGATGTTGCGTCAGATCCTCTCTGGCAGTGTCCTGACTCCCACCTCCTTGCACAGTCTCCACACTGATGACTGTGGCCTCAGTTTCCTCCAACTCCTCCTGTGGCACAGGACTCCCACCTCCTGCTGCCATTGCTGCCTTCCTGTTGGCAGCTGGTTTGTGCTTGGTTTGGCTTTTCACATCATGCCAGCGCTCCTTTTCCTCCTCCATTGACCTTCTCGACACTCCGACTGCCTTCACAGTGGTCTAATGTTGTGTCCATTGATGGTAGTGTTCTGTTACCTCCATGATGCTGATCTGCTTTTCCTCCGGACTGCACCCCGTCTTCCTCTCACTCGTCTCCTTGGCCTTTAACTCCCTTTTATTTCCGTGGCTTTTATGGTGCATTTTCTCGCATGACACTTGGGAATTCCTGGCCTGTAGCTGGTTTTCGGTGGTTTTTGTGTCGTGATTGGCCTCATCCCAGCTCTTTTGGAGTTGGTGTCACGCATTTCTGTGGCGTCACGTTGACTTTATTGCTGTCATTTGACGCGTTATCGTGGGCATATCGCAAGGTTCTGCAGTGTTGAGAATACCACATTGAAAAGGTGTTCTTTTCCCGCAATATACTACGACGTGAGTAGTTGCATTAAGCTACTTTTGTGGTAGTATCACACGTTCTTGAGAATATCCCCCATTATTAAACATTGCTGCGCCAGAAACCTCATCTATCCCACTAACTATACGGTCAGGAAAAACCGTGGGCAATGATAGAATTTTGGTAACTACGCAATTCATTGATAAGACAGAATGTGTACAATAGTTCTGGCTCCACTACGTGGTGGAGTAAGCTACTGCACCCACAACCCTTTGATAAAACAACATTACCTTTGCATGCTAAAAAAGCACATCCCCAATTGACAAAAGTGAACTTTGAAAAGTACCACGTAATGAGAGCGGTGATGATTTTGGGATCACCCTTAACCTAGGGGAGGGCAAGCAGATGCATTGAACACAAAGAGCATATCAGGCTGAACGATTCGGTGGTGGTCCCATCCTCCTAGGACCACCCCAAGCAAAGTTGTGGACAAAAATACACTGCCAACCAAAGGCCCAGCTAAGCATTATGGGGCAAGATTCTCAAGTGCACTGAATATTATAGTATTAGCTCTCAGCTGAGCCTGGAGAGCCTGCCCCTTTAGGAATGTTTTGGTATTGGATACTATAATATCCACTGCACTCAAGAATCCCGTCCCATAATGCTTTGCCGGGCCTTTGGTTTGGATTGTATTTGTGCCCATAACTGTGCTTAGGGTGGTCCTAGGAGGATGGGACCACCACAAATCGTTCAGCAGGGTGTACTTTCATGTTCAAGGCATCTGCTTGGTTCTCTCAATCAATCAATCAATCAATCGTATAATTTGTAAAGCGCACTACATACCTGCAAGGGTTTTAAGGCGCTGAGGGGTGGGGAGGAAGGGGGTGCTGTTGCTACTGGTCGAAGAACCAGGTCTTGAGTTGTCTCCTGAAGATTAGAAGGTCTTCAGTTTGTCGTAGGATCAGTGGGAGGTAGTTCCAGGTCTTGGTGGTGCAGTGGGAGAAGGATTTGCCTCCGGCTGTGGTTCTACGGATGCGTGGGGCAGTAGCCAGGGAGAGGTCTGCGGAGCGGAGTTTCCTGTTGGGTATGTAGAAGGAGAGTCGACTGTTGAGATAGGCTCGGCCGGACTTGTAGAGTGCCTTGTGTGCGTGGATCAGGAGCTTGAAGGAGATTCTTTTGTCGACAGGGAGCCAGTGCAGGTTCCTCAGGTGGGGGGGTGATGTGGTCGCGGGACGTCGAGGATTAGGCGTGCAGAGGCATTTTGGATTCTTTGCAGTCTGTTGATGAGATTGGTCGGGGCTCCGGCGTAGAGGGCATTTCCGTAGTCGAGTCTGCTGCTGACTAGGGCCTGGATGACTGTTTTCCTTGTGTCTGTCGAGATCCATCTGTAGATTTCGCGGAGCTTACGGAGGGTGTTGAATCAGGAGGAGGAGACAGCGTTGACTAGTTTGGTACTGGTGAGTTTCGAGTCGAGGATGACTCCCAAGTTGGTGGGTGCGGGGGTGTCCCCAGTGATGCGGGCCACCAGGAGTCATCCCAAGCTTAGGGGTTGGGTCCGAGGATGAGGATTTCCGTCTTGTCTGTGTTCAGTTTAAGGTGGCTATCCTCCATCCAGTTTGGGACTGCCTTCATTCCCTGGTGGAGGTTGGATTTGGCGGTGAGGGGGTCCTTGGTGAGGGAGAGGATCAGTTGCTGGTCATCGGCGTAGGAGATTATGTTGAGGTCGTGATGTCGGGCGATGCGTGCGAGAGGCGCCATGTAGACGTTGACCAGCGTCGGGCTGGGGAGGATCCCTGTGGGACGCCGCAGATGATCTCGGAGGCTTCAGATAGGAGGATGTCCAGTCAGGGGCCATGACTCGGATCCCTGCGTCATGGAGTCATGTGCGTATTGTGTGGTGGCAGACAGTGTCGAAGGTGGCGGAAAGGTCCAGGAGGATGAGGGCCGCCGTTTCGCCGTTGTCCAGTAGTATCCTAATGTCATCGGTGGCGGGCAGTCCCGGTGCTGTGAATGCTGTGGAAACCTGTCTGTGAGGGGTCCAGGATGCTGTTGTCTTCGAGGTAGCGGGTGAGCTGGATGTTGACTATCTTTTTGATGACCTTAGCTGTGAACGGAAGCAAGGAGATGGGCCGGGCGTTTTTCAGTTTGCTGGGGGACGTCTTGGGTTTGTTCAGTAGGGTGTTGATCTCGGCGTGTTTCCAGGTTTAGGGAAAGGTCGCGGTCTCAAAGGAGAGGTTGATGATGTTGTGTAAGTGGGGGGCGATGGAGCTGCCGGCTTTGTTGAAGATGTGGTGTGGAAAAGGGTTAGACGGTGAGCCGGAGTAGATTGTGCCCATGGTCTTGATTGTGTCTTTGATGCTCATGTTGGCCCAGATTGTCAGGGGGTCATAGTCGATGGGGTGAGGTGGTTCCGGTGTGATGGGGCCTGTTAGAGTCATCCGGGGGTTGAAGCTATTGTGGATGTTGGCGATCTTGCAGTGGAAGAAGGTGGAGAGGGAGTCACACAGGGCTTGCGATGGTGGGATGTTGTTGGCGGTGGAGCTGGGGTTGGAGAGTTCCTTCACGATGTTGAAGAGCTCCTTGCTGTTGTGTGCGTTTTTGTCGGGTGGTCTTTGAAGGAGTTCCTCTTGGCAGTCCTGATGAGGTGGTGATGGTTGCTGATGATGTCTTTGTGGGTTGTGCGGCTGCCCGGCGACCTCTCGCTGTGCCATATATTCTCCAACTTCCGATAGGTGCGCTTTAACGCTAGGAGTTCCGGGATCAACCAGTTGGCTCTCTTGCTGAAGTCTTTGAGGGTTTGTTTTTTCAACGGGGCTAAGGTGTTGGCGCAGTCGTCCATCCATCGTCTAAGGGTGCACGCACCATCATCGTTGTTGGAGGGGTTGGTCGGTGGGTTGAGTGCGAGGTTTGTCTGTAGCTGTACTTCAGTGATTTTGCCCCAGCAGTGACGGGGATCTGTAGGATGCAGTGATATGTGACGGGTTTACGGAAGGTGAAGTGGATGCAGTGGTGGTCGGTCCAGGTGGATTCGGAGATGTGGCAGAAGGAGACTTGTGTGCTTGAGGAGAAGATGGCGTAGAGTGTGTGTGCGGCGATGTGGGTCGGCGATGTGACAAGCTGTTCCAATCCGGGGTTGGGGAGGTTGTCTATCAGGGTGGAGGAATTGCTGTCGTTGGTCTCCAGATGGAAGTTCAGGTCTCCGAGGAGAATGTAGTCGGTGGAGGTCCCTAAGTTAGTGAGGACACCAAAATCATCACCTCTCTCACTGTTTGCTGAGTTTTTTTCATTTTCACTTTCGTGAGATGGCTATATGCATTTTTGCATGTATTGGTAGTTACTTGTTGTATTATCAAGGGTATGTGAGGGTTTTTATTTTGTAAATTGGGGTGAGACAGAACTGAGTTGCTGAGCGGAGTTCACAGAGTTTTTCATCAATTCTGCAGAATTCTGCATAGCGGTACTCCGCTAACTACGCCTACCCTTGCTCAGGAAGCAATGAAACGACAACTACGTCCAACCTTACTCAGGAAGCAATGAAAATGTAGAGCAGTGAAGAAAGAGGAAGAACTTGGAATGATCTGTTTTATATAGACTCTCAGACTGTTACTTGATTGGGCTATTGTTGGCCATGGTTACTCCCTGTGGTTCATAGAAGTTGTAGTATTGTTGCAGTATTTTTACTTTTACCTTTGAATCTGTTGTGAATTAAGAGTAAAGAAAGTAATGTATAATCCTCGCCTCAGGTTCCTGACTTAGTATACATGATTTACTGAGAATGTCATGTATTATTCTCATATGGCTGAGGAAGATACTGCGAATTTACAGAAATATGATCTAATTTTTGCTTCTGGAGGACCTTCCATAACCTCTATGACAAAAACATCATTAATGGAATCCCAGCAGATGGTCAACATTTCACACAGAGTAAAATCACCTTAAAACTCAGCATACTTCCAAAAAAAAGGATGGTACCACTAACAAGTGACGTATATTGTAACTAATGTTGTGGCCAGCTAAAAAAGATTAATCAATAATGAGAAGTTTTAATTTTATCATGACAAGTACCACCAGATGATTTCAAGTACTCTAGTTTCTTGTCATGTTTCACAGACAACATAAGCAATCTGAGCAATGTGGTCCATTTTATGTTGTAGGAAAATGGTTTGCGGGGTGTATAGTTAGATCATCTGCTCTATAGGAGAAAAAAAAAATTTGTGTTGCTAAAAAAATCGGCTCAGTTTGATGAATCTCTATGAAACACTCCCAAAAGGTGCTACTTTTTTACTGGTTTGTGCAGGGAAAGTTTCGGGATAGACCATCAAGCGGAGGTTGAGAAAAATATTTTTCATAGACTTCTTCAGACAAGGCTACAGCAAGAACAGTTCAACGGAATTATACCAAATTTGTCAGAAGGCTGGATCTTGGTCCACAGAATGTGCTATTTGTGATTTGGTGTAAATCCTTTTAGTAATTTTTGAGAAACTGAAGTTGATAAATAATTGTAGATCTGGATGGTTGGGTCTGCGAGAGTCTCGATCAATCCTCGCGGAGCGGCAATTTAAAATAGAGCATTATGGTAGGCCAACGGAGCTTTATTTCCCTTCATTCATCTTGCTCCCGCAAGAGTCAAGCTACTGTGGGGGCGAGTGCTTTAAATGGGTGCCAGCAACATGAGAAAGATGTTGCTGCCAGCCATTAAAGGACTCAGGGATTAGGACCCATTGTCCTGAACAAGTATTAAAAAAAATATAAGAGGCAAGGTAGGAATACCCTGATCACTTAGGCCCAATGGAGGAGCCACAGAGGGAACCCTTGTAGGAAACTAGGTTGTTGTTGCAGGAGTCCCTCCACTTTTTGCCTGGTATTTGATGCAACTTTGACTGAAGCACACTGGGTTCCTACTAACTAGGTCTCAAATGCCTGTGTTCTTTCATCCCAAAAAGACAACTGGTCCCTTGATCCCAAGTGACCAGGTTATCAGCACCTATGTAAAACCCTAGTAGGTACTACCTTGGGTACCTATGGCATATGTACTAACGAGGGTTTCTAAGTAGTGCAGCATATCTTGTGCAACTCTAAGGGTCAAGACTGATTAGCTTGTGGCTTGGTCCAAATTGTCATGACACAGTCAGCAAAACAATCTCTGTACTGGGGTTGAGTGTTTTGACATTGTTCAGCATTCCGTTAATCATATTTTCTTTTTGAATTTCGTCACCATAAGTGAGACGGGTAAGCCCAGATGTGAGTCCTGTGCTCACCATGCAAACAAAGTCAAGCTAACCTGGCTGATGAAGGTTGATACCCTGAAACCGGTCCTAGGATGCTTTTTCAGGTCCAGGGAAGACATGGCCTGGCGGATCAGCCTTGACTGTTTCAATTTGGAGCACAGTCAAGACTGATTTACATATGGCTGGTTCCAAACTTGAATGGACTGGCAAGCAAAAAAACAACAATGTATTTAGGCCCAAATCTCTGTACTGTTTGTGAATATTTGACATTGTTCAACATTCCTTCCATCGTTTGTTCTTTTTGCATTTGTCATCCTAAGTGGACGGGCATGCACAGATGTGGGTACTGTGCTCAACTTGCCACTGTAGTCAGGCTGTTCTGGCTGATGAGCGGTGATACCCCAAAAACGGTCCTAGGATGCTTACTTCCTGTGCAGGGAGGATCAGGCCTGGCAGTTCAGGCTGGACTGTTCCTGTGGGGAGCAGGGCCATGACTGATTTGCTTATGGCTGGCTCCAAACAGGAAGGGTGTGGTGAGCAAAAAAACTACGGATTTCGGCCCATATCCCAGTACCGGAGGTGAGTGTTTGACATTGTGCAGCATTCCGTCCATCATTTGTTCTTTTTGAGTTTGATACGATAAGTGGGATGGGTATGAAGAGATGTGGGTCCCATGCTCACCAAGCTATCCGAAGTCAATCGGGCTGATTAGGGATCATAACCTAAAACAGGTCCTAGGGTGCTTGTTTCTGGTCGAGGAAGGCCCTAGCTTGGCAAACTGGAATTGTGGGTACACAGACAAAATATCGAGTTTTAAATTTCGATATACAATTATATCGAAGTTTAAATATCGATGGGACAAAATATCGAAGGTAAGTAATATCGACAGTCTTAATATCGATATTAGTATGATATCAGTAATATTGAAGTTTTAAATATCGATGTCAATAATATCGAAATAATAACTTCGATGTTACTAATATCAATTTTTAAATACATTTAGTGTATATTATATTGTATTTATTATGTTTTATTATTTATTTTTAATGTAATTTAATTAAATATTGTCTTTTACTACTGTAGCGGGTTGTGGGTTTATAGGGGAATAGGGTGGGAAGTAATGTAATTATGTTAAATTAATTATTAATTAGTAGGAATTATTCATTATTTAATTGAGAATTAATTTTTAATTAATTTTAATTAATTGATTATTTGATAAATATGTTCTGTAGCGGGTTATGGGTTTATAGGGGAATAGGGTGGGACGTAATTTAATAATAATTAATTAATTAATATATGTTTGTACATATTATAATTAATAATTAATTGGTAATTAATGTATATTAATTAGTGAATTAATTAATTAATTGGGAAAAAAAAATAATTATTAAATTAAATTAATTACAACTAATGTGCTAATATATTTACTTTATTGTTATTGTTAATTAATAATTAATTGGTAATTAAATAATATTAATTAATTTTGGGTAAAGGAGTATTTTTAGGGTTCAGGGTCAGTTTTCAGTTTCTGGGTAAAGGGGTATTTTTAGGGTTCAGGGTCAGTTTTCAGTTCTTGGGTAAAGGGGTATTTTTAGGGTTCAGGGTCAGTTTTCAGTTTTTGGGTAAAGGGGTATTTTTAGGGTTCAGGGTCAGTTTTCAGTTTTTGGGTAAAGGGGTATTTTTAGGGTTCAGGGTCAGTTTTCAGTTTTTGGGTAAAGGGGTATTTTTAGGGTTCAGGGTCAGTTTTCAGTTTTTGGGTAAATGGGTATTTTTAAGGTTCAGGGTCAGTTTTCAGTTTTTGGGTAAAGGGGTATTTTTAGGGTTCAGGGTCAGTTTGGGGTTTTTGGGGTACAGGGATATTTTTAGGGTTCAGGGTCAGTTTTGGGTTTTTGGGGTACAGGGATATTTTTAGGGTTCAGGGTCAGTTTTGGGTTTTTGGGGTACAGGGATATTTTTAGGGTTCAGGGTCAGTTTTAGGTTTTTGGGGTACAGGCGTACAGGGTAAAAATATATTTTTTTTACATTAAATCAATTAAATGAAATAAAAAAAAATTACATTAAATTATTAAGTGTTTTATTTATTTTAAATGTATATGTATTAGTCTTAATTTTGTTTTAATATTTTTATTTAATATTTGTAAAATTATATGCATTTTAAAATTATTTTTACATTATTATTAATACATTTAAAAAAACTATATTTTTAATTTCGATATTTTTGTACTACGATATTATTTTTTTCGATATTTTTGTACTTACCTGTATGAAGATATGACTCCGATATTTTTGATGTCGATATTTTTGTCCCGATATTTTTGTATTTCGATATTCTGTCTGTCGATATTATGTCAGACATTCGGAATTGTGTGGTAAGCAAACAAATTATGGATTTAGGCCCAGCTCTCTATACAGGGGGGTGAGTGTTTGACATTGTTCAGCATTCCATCCATCATTTATTCTTTTCATTGAAAGGAACCCAGCACAAAACCCTCTCAGACAGCCACTAGAGGGTGCGTGACAGGGTGCTCTATAAAGTGAAAATATAACATAGCAAACATTTGTGTGCCATGTCCCCTAAACCTGCAAGTAATATTCATGTCACCTCTACAGCAGGCCTTACAGCCCTAAGGTGAGGTGCATTATGTGACATCTGAGCACATATCTGCATGAGCAGATATGCTCCTGTGCTGGTCAGTTCCATTACTGCCAATACAAGTGATCAGGGAAGCCATTTAAAAACAAGTGCGGGGCACTGTTAAAACGAGTTCCCCATCTAAATGATGACCACTGAAACCAGAGATAACAAATGTCATATTAATAAACCTACACTGATTCCACTGATGTATTTATTAATACATGCACCTAGGGGGCACCTTAGTGTCAGCCTGCCCCGCATTAGAGATTCTAACCCCCCTCTCCCCCGGAGCAAGGACCTTTGTTCTCAGGTGGTCAGGAACAAAACCTGCTCTGGCAGAGGGTGTTTACGCCCCCTCTCACAGGATGACCTGTAAATTAGCATTCCAAGGCATGGAGCTTTAAAGAGCACACTGCCTTTGGTATGGAATCTGGCTTCCCTCTCAGGAGAAAAAACAGAACCCTCTAACCAGAGACCTTAGGGGGCTTAGTGACCCCAGGGGTACAAGTCCATTGGCTACTACCCTACGGTCCCCTAACACCTCTAAATCTCATATTAAGGGGAGCCCCTGGCACCAGAAAATGAGATTCTTCTGACCTGAGAGAAGAATACAGACATTAAGACCCGCAAGAACAGAAGATTAGCAACTGACTTGGCACCAACCCTGCAGGCCTGTCTCCTGTCCTCGACAATTGCACCAAGAAACTCCTGTACCCCCTAGGGTGCTCATACTTATTTATCACCAGTTTCACTGCTCAAGGATCTGCTTCTGCTCCTTCCTTGGATCTTGTAGAAAGCAGGGGAGTGCTGTGCTCAGTTGATCACAGTCATTAGCATTCCTGATGAACAACTTTCTTCTGTAAGCAAAAACCTTGCAGCCCAGCAGCATCAAACCTGGGGCCCTCCTTCCAAATACAGCAATTAGAGCAGCAGGACATCTGATACCCAAAAGGTAAAGCGACACAGCAGGTCCTGGGCATTTCTTCAGAAGCATCTGGACCTTTCTTGAAATGCAGTTTGTGCAACATTTCTATGGAAACTGCTTTTTAGGAATATCACAAATAGATATGGTTTAACTCAGAGATTATTAAAAAAACTGCTTTAGAGACATATGACTAACAAATGTGTTTAATGATTTAACAGAGACGCTTCCAAAGAATGTTGCCGACTGTTACATATTTGTTAATCACTTTGGGGCAGATTTATGATAACTGGCGCATCCCCAGGGATGCGGCAGTTATTTTGCGCCGCTGCTCCGCCACCCATGGTGCGCCGCATTTACAATGCGGCGCACCAATGGGCAAAAACGGCACAGATGCGTGACGCATCTGTGCCGTTAAGGTGGCGCATTGCTGGAGTTGCGTCGCAAGCGCGACGCAGCTCCAGCAAGGCTCGGGGGTGCCCCATCCTTACAATGCTGCGTCAAGACCTACGCCTGCTTCAAGCAGGCGCAGAGTTTTGACGCAGCATTGGCCTGAAAGTGACTGAGTGAAATCTTATAGATTTCACTCAGCCACTTTTGCAAGGCGCACCTGCCCCGGAAAGCCCACCCTGCGCCGGAACGGCCACAAGCGGCGCATGGCTTTACAACGTGACGCATCGCCTAGATGCGTCACGTTGTAAATCGATCGTAGGGATGCGCCACGTTTACGCCGCAGTTGCGTGACGCAAACGTGGCGCATTCCCAACATAAATCTGCCCCCTTTATCTTCATCTTTACCTTTATCTTCATTCTTCATTCTCAAGTACAGGGCTGGCCAGAAGCCAATTCTTCATAAATATCTGTGAATGTATGAAAGGCAGTTTGTTAGTCATTGCTAATGGAAACTGGGAGTGACTTGTTATGTTTATTGATTTAGGAAAGATATTTCCAAAGAACTTACTAAAATGTTAAATATTTGTAAATCTTTCAGTTATTCAGGTACAGGGCTGGCCACATGGCAGGTCAAAGGTTGTTATGACATTTAATTTGAGTTTTCACACAATCTGTATATTTCAGATTGGCAAATTGACCTGGGAACTAAGGGAGTACTCGACACTCCACACTCACCTGCTCATGAAAAGCCCATTTTCAGCAAAATTACAACAAAGAGAGTAAAGTAACGAATCAAGTGGCCCTAAACAAGTCTTCAACGTTCTCCAAAACTGTGCTGGTTTGTGTGGGTAGCTTGTTCTTTATTCCTTGATGCCCTCCTTGTGACACCATGGATGCGCTGTATTTAATGTACGGTGCATCATGTCACAAGGAGCGACAGATATGTCAGTATTTCTTACGTATCTGCAGGCGCAACACTGACACATTGCTGGAGTTGTGTCGGAAGTGTGATACAACTCCAGCAATGCATGGGGGAGTGCAATCTTTAATTTACTGCATCACTCTTATGCCTGTCATGAGGCAAGCGTAAGGTTTTGATGCAGCGGTTTTCCTAGAAGTGTTGCAGTGAAATCTCATGGATATCACTGCGCCAATCTTACGAGACTTTGTTGCGTGGGAACGCCCACCCTCTGTGTATTGTACCTGATGCAGTTTTATTGTGGCGCTGGGCTTTACTTGGAGATGTATCTGCCTAGATGCGTAACTTTGTAAATATGGTGCAATGTTACTCATTGTTTATGCCGCCGCTGCGTCACTAAAAGTGACGCAAATGCGGCACAAAAGTGTTGCCTGAGATTATAAATAAGCCCCCCTGTTCTTTATCTCAAAGTTGCCTTTGTCATGCAGTTTTATATTGGGAGTTCATCTAAGGGCCACAGAAAATGTACTCAGGCAGCTTAGGGCTGTGGATGCTTCAGGGGGGCCAAGGGCCAGATTCCATCGTCTTTTATTGTGATTACCTGCAATGAGTTGGTTATTACTTTCTATCAGACATCTTCTATTGGTACTAAGTTGAGTTTCTTTCGACTCATACTGTCTGTGTACAAGTTTGCTTCATTACATTTGTACAGACCTCTGCCATAATGCCCTTTTCATGTCAGATCAACTGAATCTAAAATTACTTTATCATGCGCAGTAGAATGTTTCACCAACTAGAAGGTATTTAGCAACTGTGTACTATGTGGCACGAGGTGTCTCGCTGAATTCACTTTATATTTTCATTGACCCTAGATGTGAGCCTTGCTTGAGATTTTTCTTTGACTGTGTCTCCTTATCATAGTGGCCGCTTTGTGTAGCGCACTAAAAAACTGACTACATCTGTGCAGTACTGCATTCACAGGCCACATCTCTCTAGAATCCCAGAGGCCTTTGCTTCCAAAGTGTCTGCTTCGGTAGTTCAGATCCATTCTCTTCCTTACGTTATTGGAAATCAGCATCCACCTGTCTTATACAAGGCTATTGACTCATGGATAATACCTGATCTGTCTCTGTCTTTTGACTTGTTCTGATCAAAGCCACAACTCATACAATTGACACAGCGAGATGGTGTGTGGAAAAAGGGAAGCAGAGAAAGGGCTTAAGCCAAGGCAGAAAAAATGAGAGAGAAAATGAATAAGGCTAAAATACAGAACACATGGTATAGAGAAGACTCAAAGAATAATAGCTACAAAAAGTGACACAAGTGCTCACACTATAAACACAGGAGAGGAAATATAAATAGGTACACAAAGGGGCAGGTGATGAAAGGTCAAAGTAAAAAGGGCTCCTGATGCAGAGGACTTCCACGTAAGGGCCTACCCATTTCATTCAATTGTTTTTCACAAGTGCCTTTGCGTCCATTTCACATTCTGCATGTCAGATCTGGTATTCTTTGAAATTTTGCTTTCTATGGGAAAATTGAGCAAGAAACTGAGCTGAGTCTGATCATGGGCTTCCTCGTTAGGGTTGATAGTTAGTTGATAGTTAGTAGATAGTTAGTTCTATCTTTTTTCTCGTAGTTTTAAAAAGAGTGCAAGTACATAAAGGAAGACGTAGAATATTTTAACCTAAGTAGCCAGGTTTTCAGTGATTTCCTGAACTCTGAGTAACCAGTCATTCATCATTCGTAAGTCCAGAGAAGGAAATTCCAAAGAGATGCTGTTTTATAGCTGAAGACGTGCACATCTTGTCGAGATCTCTTAATGCTGTTAAAAATTGTGGGTGAGGTGTCTTCTAATATCCCAAAATACCTGCCATATAATAGCAGGCTGTGATGTGGGAAGGGTTTCTATGGTGGTGGTGAATGAGGGAATCAGATGGTGAATCTGGATTTGGGACTGGGACCTTGACCAATCACCATCTCATTTATTTCTCTCCTTCTGGCTATTCCCAGCTGTTAGTATGGCTCACTACGGGGCCGATTCACAGAACTAACTTAAGACAAAATCCTAAACTTACTACTTTTGGTATTCACAGAAGTTAGGATTTTGTCTTAAGTTTGTCTTAAGACAGACTTAAGACAGACTTAAGTTAGGATTTTGTCTTAAGTCCGTCTTAAGTCTGTCTTAAGTCAAACTTAAGACAAAATCCTAACTTCTGTGAATACCAAAAGTAGTAAGTCTAGGATTTTGTCTTAAGTTAGTTCTGTGAATCGGGCCCTACATCCCCATCCCATCCAACGATAGTCTGACAGAGTCATAGTTTGACCCATAGCACAAAAAAGTGTCTGAACCTCGGGCTGAGTACTGTTTTTGGCCATACACCATACCTCTAGGTTCATGGCACCACCAGGGTTTGCTCCAGTCCTCTGACCTCTTCATTCCTTGTTGGCTCTGGTGGCGGTGAGCCGGGGCTCGCTATCAATGCAATGTTGGTTGTCACCGGCAGGGTTGTTTGGCTCCACTTTGTAGGCTGTGCCAGTCTTGGTCCCTATGCTCATGGCTCACCCAGGGCTCCAGTCTGCTTTCTTGACTCATCCTGTCTTGTGACATCGAGCTGGCTTCCACTCTTTTGAACCAGGACACAGGTCTAGCTACAATCTCGGTGCCACCACCAGGATACTATTCACTGTGTTAACTGTTCACAGACTGTTCGTATGGAATGCAGAACCTCCACCATGGGTATCTGTCCCTTATTAGGACGCAATGTCCTGGCTTGATGGGGGATACTTTGGCTCTCCGGCATCGTCTGGATCTCTCTTTGGTGTCTTTACTTCTGTCTTGATTGCTCTTGGGGGGTAAAATTTGACAGTTTCCACTCCTTCTTTTTGGGATGGTGTCTTGGCTGCACCAATCCCTTTCCTGTGCGAGAGGAGAGCATTTGGTTGTGTAGTGTAGCCTGTTCTGTATGCTCTCAGGAACCTTCGCAAGGCTGTCTCAGGATTCGGTTCTCCATCTGTGGTTCAGCATATACATGAGGTGTTCAATTTCCCTGTTCTCTTGTGGCCACTGGGGCACTGTGACATTCATCTTCAGGATTGACTCTAGCACTGGTCCTACTTTGCTGAATGGCGGGAATTCAATTTTCTCCACTACTGGTTTCTTGGAGTGTCCATCCACAATGACCACGGATAAGAGGGCCATCCAGGAAATTCCAAAGTCTGAGCTGATCCATTGTTCAGTCTGTGACGACAGGTGCCAGAATAATCTTGCCCCCAGTCAGTCAGCCAGCCAGGCAGCTCCTTATTGTGTTATCAAACATGATATCAATCCCAAGGAACCATAACTTTTCACTTAGGTGATACCTGGTTTTTGTGGTTCTTTGATGGCCTTCATGTGCTAACTCTACTACCCTCTCGTGTAGCGCTTTTTGTTTCATGATCCAGTGGCACCTGAGTAGCAGGTCATCTGCTGTAAGACCTCAGGGCCTCATTTATGAGGCCCCTCGCAGTGCCGGAACATCACTTTTTGTGGCATTCCGTGGCGCAGGAGCCTGCTCCATATTTACCAAGCAGCACTAAGCCACTTTTTTGTCTCCTTTAATGCAGTTTTCAGCATTACAGGGTTGTGTAAAGGGTGTTGATGGGGGTGTTGCCAGCAACATCCATGGCATTTTGACACTGCCCCAGATTTACTAGAAATCTAAAATCTAAGGCAGTGCCAAAAATGTAAAAAGGAGGCACAACAAAGAGCAATATCTATATTTCTTCTTTTTTTACATTTTCTATGTATTCTGCATTCTGAAGCACAAATGGAAAAAGGAAAAAGCCTCTTGTGATTGTTTTTGTGCATGAAGGTTTCATTTTCACCATGGTGCAAAGATGTCTGTGTTGGCGCATGGCAGCCCATTGTGCCCCGGTGCAGGGGAATGCGCTGTATCACAAATACTGCCCTTTTCTGCCCTACTGCGGCACTACCCTATGGTAAAACCTCATAAACGAGGCCCTCAGTTCATCTCAAACTCTCCACATCTGCAACACCTTTTCCTTGTCTGTTTCTTCCCACTGATTAACATCACAAAGAAACTTCCCCCACAACCCAACCTGGATGGTGGTGATGGTCTTTCGGAAGAACCCATCATCTTGTGTTAATCGGCTGATCTCAGCAGTTGTGAACACTTTGGGAATTGCAAATGGCTAATTGGCTGCATTAGTCCACTACAGCTGATTCTTTGTCTCTTTGATCAACACACAGTGGGATAGGGTGCCTTGTAAGGAAGTCTCCTGTGTTCTTTGAACCTGGTCTGTACTGCTACAGCTGTACTGCTCATCTCTCCATGTGAGGTAGTGGGTGGCAAATAACGTGACAAGTGGCTTGTTATTCATGAACACCTTGAAGTTCCTTTCACTTAGGTACAGATGGAAATAGGTGCACCCCCACCATATAGCCAGATATTCCCTCTCATTTTGGGTGATTCTGGTCTCGGTGGCTGTGACGGTTCTTCTGGCAAAGGCAAGGTGGACCCACAAGCCTGGTGCTTCTTTGTGTGTTGCCACTGCTCTGATACCGACTTGACTTGCATCCAGTATCGAGTTCTGTGGCTTTATGGGTGTCAAAGTAGGAATTTGTGGTTTTGGTCAGAAGTGCCTACTTGATAATCTTGAACGCTACCTCTTCCTTAGATTCCCACGCCCATTGGACTTCCAACTTCTTTAGGGCTCTCAGTGGCTTCGAGAGTGTTGCTAGGTTGTGCGGGAAATGTCCACAGTAGGTGACCATACCTAAGAAACTATGAATCTTCAGTGCAGTACCTTACTAGATGGCTTCAGACTTCCAGTGGTCCATTTTCTGTCTGTCTTTAATGAACATGTATCCAAAAAAAGGGCTATTTGTTGCACGACAAGATCAAACAATGATCAAACAGATGTCACAGGATTGCCTGCTGAAGCCGGGGGTGTTCCTCCAGGGTTGTTGAGTAGATGAATATATCATCACTAATGTTCATTACCCCCTGAATTCCTGGGAGAGTATACAGCATAGTGTTCCGAAAAACATCTGTAACCAACAAAACCTCAAAACTGGGCCTGAGTCCTACATATCAATCCAAGGCCTTTTATAGAGTACACAACTACCGCTGCAGAGGTGTTCCGGCACTCGTGGAAGCAAATTAGATAGAATCATGCTTGATCTGCTATTCCCCTTGCTTGAAGATTTAGGTTTTTAACGCCTTTCTGAACGCAAATTCTGAAGTCAGCATATATAATTGATATGTCAGGGCATTCCAAAGTTTGTCGATCCTAACAGTGAAGGACCTGCCTCCCTGCCTCATTTTAGCAAAGCGAGGGACATTAAGGAGATGCTGATGATTAGATCTTAATGTATGCTTCTGGTGGTAAAGGCTAAGCCAAAGCCTGTCATGGGACAGGAAGGACGTACTTGTGACTACGGGCTACGTTTCTCTAAAGGTCTCTAACTTACTATGGTTGGACCGAAGATTGGTGTGCCAGGCACCTATGACAGTGAACAGTGAACATTTGTTTGAGGTTGAATAATAACTTAAAAACTCTGATACAAGCTTTTGATATGGTCATACCATCAACAAGAATTCCACTATTCTGAGAAAAGAGTTGGATTGAACCAAGTTAGACTTTGAAGTTGGTACACAGAACTGTCACACGCATCGCGGGGTTGGAACATATATTTCCCCCACGGTCCTGCAGAACCTGATTCTTACATTCATGCCTTGAAAAAGTCTTTGAAGAAGACAAAACTTGTGTCTGCAAGTCGTGTGCTGGAAGCTTTTTAACGAAAATATTAATTTCAAAATAAAGGATACTCAACAGCAAGATAATTAAGACTGTATTCTCAATTTTGAATTATTGGTGTTGAGATTGTCTCTAAGTGAAGCTAATGGGATAATTCATACCCATAGACATGATTTACATGCTGATGACTAAATAATGACTAAATAATGCTCTCCACACCACTGGAATCAAGCTATCCTGGCTGACGACGGCTGATAGCCAGAAACCGGTCCTAGGATGCTTGATTCCGGTCCAGAAAAGACATGGCTTGGCAGTTCGGGCTGGACTGTTCCCACGAGGCACAGGGTCAAGGCTGATTTGCATATGGCCATGTCTGAACTGGGGTGGTGTGGAGTACAAAAAAACAATGGATTTAGGCCCAGATCTGTGTACTGGGGTGAATGTATGACATTGTTCTGCATTCTGTCCATCAATTGGTTTTTTTGCATTTGTCACACCGAGTGGGATGGGTATGCTCAGACGTGAGTCCCATGCTCTCCACACCACTGGAGTCAAGCTATCCTGGCTGACGATGGCTGATAGCCAGAAACCGGTCCTAGGATGCTTGATTCCGGTCAAGGAAAGACATGGCTTGGCAGTTCAGGCTGGACTGTTCCCATGAGGCACAGGGTCAAGGCTGATTTGCATATGGCCATGTCTGAACTGGGGTGGTGTGGAGTACAAAAAAACAATGGATTTAGGCCAAGATTTCTGTACTAGGGTGAATGTATGACATTGTTCTGCATTCTGTCCATCGATTGTTGTTTTTGCATTTGTCTCCCCGAGAGGGATGGGTATGCTCAGACGTGAGTCCCATGCTCTCCACACCACTAGAGTCAAGCTATCCTGGCTGACAATGGCTGATAGCCAGAAACCGGTCCTAGGATGCTTGATTCCGATCCAGGAAAGACATGGCTTGGTAGTTCCGGCTGGACTGTTTCCATGAGGCACAGGGTCAAGGCTGAATTGCTAATGGCCATGTCTGAACTGGGGAGGTGTGGAGTGCAAAAAAACAATGGATTTAGGCCCAGATCTCCGTACTGGGGTGAATGTATGACATTGTTCTGCATTCTGTCCATCAATTGTTGTTTTTGCATTTGTCACCCCGAATAGGATGGGTATGCTCAGACGTGAGTCCCATGCTCTCCACACCACTGGAGTCAAGCTAACCTGGCTGATGACGGCAGATAGCCAGAATCCGGTCCTAGGATGCTTGATTCCGGTCCAGGAAAGACATGGCTTGGCAGTTCGGGCTGGACTGTTCCATTGAGGCACAGGGTCAGGGCTGATTTGCATATGGCCATGTCTGAACTGGGGTGGTGTGGAGTGCAGAAAAACGATGGATTTAGGCCCAGATCTCTATACTGGGGTGAATGTATGACATTCTTCCGCATTCTGTCCATCAATTGTTGTTTTTGCATTTGTCACCCGAGTGGGATGGGTATGCTCAGAAGTGAGTCCCATGCTCTCCACACCACTGGAGTCAAGCTATCTTGGCTGATGACGGCCGATAGCCTGAAACCGGTCCTAGGATGCTTGATTCCAGTCCAGGAAAGACATGGCTTGGCAGTTCGGGCTGGACTGTTCCCATGAGCACAGGGTCAAGGCTGATTTGCATATGGCCATGTCTGAAGTGGGGAGGTGTGGAGTGCAAAAAAACAATGGATTTAGGCCCATTTCTCTGTACTGGGGTGAATGTATGACATTGTTCTGCATTCTGTCCATAAATTGTTGTTTTTGCAGATGACTAAATAATGACAATTGGTGTGCTGTAAAAACCCTAATTGTCTTCTTGTTTTGGATGCACATCTTGGTGTGCTCACAACACCGATTAGGTAGTAAGTGTTTAGGGTGAATCAAGCACCCGTTTGGAACATTATAGTGGACCAATCATATTTTCTCGCAAACTGATAAATGCAACTATTTAATTGAATGTGCGGACATTTCCCTGCTAGGAAACACTACTACCTATTTGTTCACATTCCTCAGCCTGAGGTAGCGGAGCCCTTGACCTGGACGGTTCTAAAGTCAAGGGTAAGGGCCTTGAATTCAGTCTTCCAGGCAACGAGGAGCCATCGGAGATGTTTAAGATGGGGGAAAATTTGCTGGCACATTGGGACCTTGCGGATGATCCTTGCCACTGCACTCTGCACTTTCTGAAGCCTGTGGATCAGGTAACCAGGCAGTTCCAGGTAGGTTTAATAGGAATAGTCAAGTTGGGAAGTAACTAGAGCATGAACCTCTCTTTAGGCAAGAAGCCTAAAAATGTCCTGATGGATCTCCTTTATCCAGTGCAAACTTCAGAAATTTGCCATGACTTATGCATTGAGGGCAAGGTCCTTCTCCCATCTGACTCACAGGATTTTAACCGAGTCTGTTGGTGAGGGTGGGAAACCCAGATCCCTACGTCACAAAAAGCCTAGCGAGGGAGACCATGGTTGGATAAAAAATAAGACCTCCATCTTACTGGTGTTAAGTATCAAGCAGTTTATGTTCATCCAGCCAGCAATGTCCTTCAGGCTGTCCTTAAAATTATCAAAGCCTGATGTTGAGTATTCTTTAGAGTGGAACACCAGCTGGGTGTCATCCGCATAAGAGTGTACCTTGACCCCTCTCCTGGTAATGATGGCCGCCAGCAGGGCCAGGTAGATGTTGAAGAGCAGTGGGCTCAAGGCAGAGCTTTGGGGCACTCCACATATAAGTTGTTTAACTGATGATAAGAATGGGTGGAGGAAAACGTGTAGACAATGGTCTTAAAGAGAAGAATGAATCTACTCAAGTGCCACCCCTGCACTCCTTAATGTTTCAGTCTTTCCTGAAAAATTGTATGCAACACTGTGTCAAATGCTGCTGAAAGATTTAACAACAGTGGCATTGGAATAGAAATTTTCACTGAATCTGCAGTCTCAGTGATGTAACCTGACCGGAATCCTGATTGAGAGTTGTGTAGAAGATCATTGGCTTACACGAAGTTGGGTAGTTGTTTCTGAGCAAGTTTCTGTAGCACTGTAGCCGATGCCGATAGCAAGGAGATTGATCTAAAGGTGCTGAGTCCTTCCAGGTAGAATTTGGGTCTCTTTAATAGTGGTAACAAATTGACTGTTTCCAAGTTGCTGGGAAATTTCTGTCCTGAAAGAAGTATACCAGATTTGGTTTAGGAAGTCAAGTACTCTAGTTTCTTGTCGTGTTCCACAGACAGCATGAGCAATCTGTGCAATGTCATTCCTTTTTATGTTGTGAGAAATTGATTAGTGATCTCAGCTAAAGTGCCCCTCTCTGAGGTGTCGCCCGTTGGGTATTGCACCGCCGACCCAATGAGGAGCAGCCCAGATGATGAAGCATGACACCTGAAAGGGTGTGTGAGGGCATTACATCCAACAAAATGGATGCCCAACGGTAGGACTCATTGAGACTATACAGTATCCAAAAATTAGTGTGACACGCACATTCACCCATTTGAGGAACAGCGCAGCCTTCTTTGTAATACTTACGACTTTAGGGCACACGCTAAGGTTGGACCTACCACTCTTGATGAGTGGAAATCACCCTATTAAACCCTCTCCACTTGTTGTAAACAATCCACTGCACGGCTATCCACCGTAGGAGAATCTCTAGGTGGATAAGATCTGTTCTATCCCCCAGCCTGTACCTTCCATCACTAGTAGTGATATCACATCATCCACATTGGGGTGGTTTTTACCTTCCATCTTATTTCCCATACATTTCCGGAGCAACCCAAAAAATGGATGGCCAAGGTCTGAGCTTTGGGGAAGATGATGCAGCAGCAATCCTTAGGACACCTTCCATCTTTTGTCTAGAAAATGACAGTGCCACAGGCAGCAATTCACTGATTGGTAAAATCTCTCAGATATGAAAAGAGAATGGGTGAGGATCACCCTCCATGGAGCACTCATGACTGAATATTTTAGGGCCAAGATCGCGCCCAAAAGACAAATCGTTAAAAACTTTCCCAGGATTTTCTGGGAAGACGGCCAGTTCAAAATAGAATGGTCACAAATATCCTGGAAGTGCATGCATGATCTCTTAATCCTGATTGTAAACACAGCTAAGAAACTAGCGGACGAACTACTAGTACGCATCCAAAGTGCAGAGAGTGCACTCAGAAGTACTCTCCCAAGCCCTAGCTTCAAAACCAAAGTAGCTAAACACAATAAGGAATTGGCTGACCATAAAGAATACCCAATGAAACAAAAAATCACGAAGTTACAAAAGGACATCCAACGCTTTGCAAAAGAGAAGGTTTACCCGTACCTGAAAGCAGACTACGTCCCACCAGGAACAGGTTCCCATTCAGACTCAAGCGCTACTTCTTCTAGGAGAGGCTCAAATAGTGACAGCAATTCGAGTGGAGATGACTGGCAGCCCCATCAACAAAGGGGAAGAAGAGGGGGAGACATGGACAATACAATTATCCACACCCACCCTACCCGGGCCCTCCCTTCTGGTAGTACCCACTGTTTCCACAGGCCCTACTTCAATTTGGCCCCCAATATCCGCCACAGTTTGCCCCACAAGGTGCTAACCAACCTTATTTAGACAGAGACTTCGGCAGAGGGCGTGGGCGAAAGAGAGGCAACGGGTCAGACAAGAGAGTCCAATGGAAGGAAGCCCCAGCGCAAGGAATGGACACCTGGAGCAAAACCAACAGGAAGTGAGCCTGGTAGTGAATTAAACAACACACCAGCTTACTCAAGATGAAGAAAGAGTCCTGCAGAAGGGACTCGGTTTGTCCCAGCCCCCAGAATGGACAGTTTCCAACAAACGTGTGAACTCAAACAGTTTTTCCGAAAAATCAGGCTCAAGCCCTTTTTTGAGGAAAAACCCAGCGAAACGGTTGAAGATTCGGGCCTTCGCAATGCATCAACTTTTACAAACCACAGTGGATTGGTCCCAAATGAAGTACTGACCTATGAGCAGGCAGTACTGAAAGATGTCAAAGCACTCACCAGCATAAAAATCACACTAACATATCTAAGATAGAGATGCAAATATTGGAGTCCCTGGCTAGTGACTCAACCATCACGATCAAACAGGCAGACAAGGTGGGAGCGATGGTTTTAATGACCACGACAGACTACAACACAGAGTGTTTTAAGACAGGTGGGTGACAGACAATACTACACACCCATCCCCTCCAACCCGAACGTCTTAGATGCACAATTTCTGGAATGGTCGAGTCAGCTGAATGCCAAGGTTGGATCAGCAAGAAGGAAGCTGAATTCTTAGTGAAGAAAGACCCGAGGGTGCCATACTTTTATGTACTTCCAAAGATACATAAGGAGACCACACCCGTCCCTGGCCACCCAAGGAATAGATTCAGTGCTGGAACCGTTATTGCAATTTTGCGATCACTTTTTGCAACCTCTGGTGAAAAATATCCTTTCTTACATCCAGGACACAATGGATGTGTTGCGTTTGTTGCAAGAGTTCGAGGACTGTGCCCAAATAGACTTCCTCATCACCCTCGACGTGGAGGCCCTCTACACCAACATCCCCCAGAGGGCCGCACTAGGGGTGATTGAGGAAGTACTTAATGCAGGTCCCTGGGATTCCCCAACACCGCCAGTGTTCATTATGGAATGCGTGACACAGGCCCTAATTGAAAACTACTTTAAATTCAAGGGCAAATACTACCATCAGACACAGGGCACCTCGATGGGGAGCACATTTTCCCCTAGTGTGGCCTGTCTTTACATGGCTGATTTTGAGGGCAAGTACATCTTCCATCAGACCAACCCATACCAGACCAACATAAGATTATGGAAACGTTTCATAGACGATATCCTGATCTTCTGGGTTTGCAACAGAGAATCATACAATGAGTTCTTAGGCTGGATAAACACACTTAATCCATACCTGAAGTTCACTATCACGGCATCCTCTTCCCAAATCGCCTTCTTGGACTTAACCATCGTGATTGAAGGGGGCCAACTTAATACAACAATGTTCAGGAAAAGCACTGACTGGAACGGCCTTCTGCATTTCACAAGTCATCACCCTAAAGCTTTGAGAGTCAACCTACCCTTTGGGCAGTTCTTAAGGGATAGGAGAAACTGCAGCAATGTAGAGAGTTAAAAAACTAATTCCACAATCCTATTCAGAAACCTGACTGACAGAGGTTACCCTCTAAGAGAAGTGGCTAGTAAGCATGGGCGGAAAATCCGTTCCGCTCGCGGATTTTGTGGATTTTCAGTAAATTCGCAATTCGCGAACGCTCGCGAATTTACCAAAAATCCGCAAATTCGCACGCAGCGGATTTTATTTTCTTGGTGATACAATTTTGAGGCGTGCGGCGTTCAATTACCGCCATTCAGCGTTTGCCGAGTTGTTTTTCTCGATATTTTGCGAGTGCTGCGCCATTTTGGATCTTGCTGCGGGATCCCGTGGGAGTATGGCGGCCGCGATTACGTAATAGCGGCTTGCCACCTTGCACTGCATGTATCGCGAGAGTTCGCAATTGCGAACACGTAGATGCGGCGAGCAGCAACAATCTCGCACTCGCGAAATTACAAAATTTGAAATTCTGCACAAGAAATCCACCAGCAAACAGCATAAACCTTCTGAAAATGATGATTTTTATCAGAATAACTCCTCAGGTTGACATTTGCCTGCACTTTTTTTTGCAAGGATTCCATTTTTGGGGGGGGGAGGAAGGAAGTGCCCCTACAGTCTCCAACTTCCTGTTCCTGTCCAGCAGGATCCTCCCAGTGCTTTCTTCATGTGCTGGTCACTTTCATTCGGATTCTTGACCTGGAAGGATTACTTTTTGTGGATGCTGCTGGATATTTGGATTTGAGGCCATTTTGACTTTCTTTGGATCACTTTTGGATTAGAAATTTCACAAGTAAGTTTGTTTGGGGCATTACAGCTGCTGCAACTACAATTTTGGAATTTTCAATTTTTGGGCTGTTGTTGGGGCCTTTTGCCCAGGGGTACTCAGTGGTGGATGGACTGAGTCTTTCTGTGGGGTCTCTTTAATGTAAACATCATGGAGGGCATGGATGGCATGGGATTGTGCTGATTTTTGTGTGTTTTTTCGATTTTTTTGGCTGCTGTTGGGGCCTTTTGCCCAGGGGTAGTGAGGGGTGCATGGACTGAGTCTTTCTGTGGGGTCTCTTTAATGTAAACATCATGTAGGGCATGGACGGCATGGGATTGTGCTGATTTTTCTGTGTTTTTTTTATTTTTGGGCTGTTGTTGGGGCCTTTTGACCAGGGGTAGTGAGTGGTGCATGGGCCTAGTCTTTCTGTGGGGTGTCTTGAATTTAAACATCATGAAGGGCATGGATGGCATGGGATTGTGCTGATTTTTCTGTGTTTTTCGATTTTTTGGGGTGTTCATGGGGACAGGCCATGTGGGTGGGGCCCATTTTGAGTGCTGGTACAGGCAGGCCCTGGCCATGTGCTGGGAGGCAGGGGGCCATTTTGAATGCAGGCAGTGTTCTTAGGTCTGCAACCATTTTGCCTAGCTTTCAACCATTATGCCCAGGGGTAGTGAGTGGTGCATGGGCCTAGTCTTTCTGTGGGGTGTCTTGAATTTAAACATCATGGAGGGCATGGATGGCATGGGATTGTGCTGATTTTTATGTGTTTTTCGAGTTTTTGGGGTGTATAACTGAACTGATGTTCCTCTGTCTTCCATTGCTTTTAGGTGCGCGTGTTAACTTGATTCACAGTAGATATTGGCTTCTAATTATTTAACATTGACTATAAAACAGCCAACCACAGTTCAAGGAAATGTACAATGATGTTCATTTTTTCATGTGTAAATTCGTAGCGCCATGTCACGGCGCATAGCGGGATACTGTCAATTAGTTTAAAGATTCTTCAAAAATTAGTTAAGTTATGTGAAATATATGGTTGGGTCATGTTAAATTCTAACAGCTATGTTTTTTTAAACTTATAGTGATCCCCTGACGAAGAGCTATAATAAAAGCTTGAAATGCATTGGGAATAAAGAAGTCACTGAAAGATGTGTTTAAAAGTATGGGCATATGACAGCAAGAGGTTAATACACAGCTGCCATGTAGAAGCATTTATACTTTTAACCGTTTACCATGTAACCAGCACGATTGAAAAATTTGTTGAAGACATCTATAATAAAAGGACTGAATTTTGATTACATTTGTGTAGTTTTGAAATACGCCTGTCGGGCATTGGCAGTGCACTCAAATTTGAGGCTTACCTGCTTCAATTCCTTGTTTAGTATTTGCACGTGGTCCCAGGACAGACCGCATTGAGTGCACGCCGAACATTTGAAGTTGACAAAAATGGAATAAACATTATTGAAAAGGGAGTGCGCTTGCATATTTCCTGTTATTGATATACTCTTGTCCTATAACAAGCTGCACCCACGATTACCAAGGAGGAAAAAAGTATTCATACACCATTCAAAGACTGTAAATTCGTACCGTTCATTCGGCAGTTGGCAATACAGCATGTTGGACTCTGATTTGTAGCAACAATATCATACTTTCTAACCGCAGACATCGGCACCATCAAGTAGGATGTTCTGATTGACAGAAGTGAAATCTAACAAGGGAGGGTGGGATATATGAGTTTAATCTGTTCATAGAATTTCTTAACATGTTTGAATTACATCACGTGCATTTAGTAGCGGGTAAACCGCGGGTCATCAGATGGTATTATGGAGGTTGTAGTTTTTCATGTGGTTCACCTATCGTTTCACCGCACATTGGTTACCACAGGGGGGAGGAGCCCCGTGTCACACCTATTAAGACCCAAGATGTTGGGTGGTCAAGTAATGATGACATTTTGGAAAGCAGGAGGCGGGCACGATCGAAGGTAGGGAGGAGAAGTTTACGCGTGTTAACTTGATTCACAGTAGATATTGGCTTTTAGTTATTTAACATTGACTATAAAACAGCCAACCACAGTTCAAGGAAATGTACGATGATGTTTGTTTTTTCATGTGTAAATTCGTAGCGCCATGTCACGGAGCATAGCGGGATACTGTCAATTAGTTTAAAGATTCTTCAAAAATTAGCTAAGTTATGTGAAATATATGGTTGGGTCATGTTAAATTCTAACAGCTATGTTTTTTTAAACTTATAGTGATCCCCTGATGAAGAGCTACAATAAAAATGATCCCCTGATGAAGAGCTACAATAAAAGCTCGAAATGCATTGGGAATAAAGAAGTCACTGAAAGATGTGTTTAAAAGTATGGGCATACGACAGCAAGAGGTTGATACACAGCTGCCATGTAGAAGCATTTATACTTTTATACTTTTAACCGTTTACCATGTAACCAGCACGATTGAAAAATGCGTTGAAGACATCTATAATAAAAGGACTGAATTTTGATTACATTTGTGGAGTTTTGAAATACGCCTGTCGGGCATTTGCAGTGCACTCAAATTTGAGGCTTACCCGCTTCAATTCCTTGTTTAGTGTCTTGAATTTAAACATCATGGAGGGCATGGATGGCATGGGATTGTGCCGATTTTTCTGTGTTTTTCCATTTTTTGGGCTGTTGTTGTGGCCTTTTGACCAGGGGTAGTGAGTGCTGCATGGGCCTAGTCTTTCTGTGGGTTGTGTTGAATTTAAACATCATGGAGGGCATGGATGGCATGGGATTGTGCTGATTTTTCTGTGTTTTTCGATTTTTAGGGGTGTTCATGGGGACAGGCCATGTGGGTGGGGGCCATTTTGAGTGCTGGTACAGGCAAGCCCTGGCCATGTGCTGGGAGGCAGGGGGCCATTTTGAATGCAGGCAGTGTTCTTAGGTATGCAACCATTTTGCCTAGCTTTCAACCATTATGCCCAGGGGTAGTGAGTGGTGCATGGGCCTAGTCTTTCTGTGGGGTGTCTTGAATTTAAACATCATGGAGGGCATGGATGGCATGGGATTGTGCTGATATGTATGTGTTTTTCGAGTTTTTGGGGTGTATAACTGAACTGATGTTCCTCTGTCTTCCATTGCTTTTAGGTGCACAAGACTCAAGAGAACCACCAGTGCCAGGAAGAAGTCCTGCAGCGGTGTGTGTGTGCAGCATAACGTCACGCGACGTCACGTCTGGCCACAGACAACTCTGCAACTCGTGCAACTGCGGCCTGCTGTTCTGACCTCTGAAGAAGATGGCCCAAAAAAAGTTTCCTGTAGCTCCTCTAGCAAGAAAGTTGCCAGTAAAGAGCCGAAGAAGCAAGTTACCAAGGAGACTGGTGTGCCGCCCGCCACATTTTTTGGGAGTAAAAAAAAAAGTACGCCTGCAGCAGCGGAATCTGCTGGGGACCAAGCTGGGAGCAGCACCCCCGCACCATTGGGCTCAGTGCCACCACCACCATGACCACGCCAACTTAAGTCCAAGCCCTTGAGTGCTGCAGAGGCACTTAGTCCAGTTGTTCAATCACCATCGACCAGTGATGTTGGCTCATCGCAAGAAAGTAGCAGCAATGTCCCTCAATCAACACAGGTTGTTGTAACTCATCTGACGAGTGTTGAACAACCACAGCCGCAACAACAACCACATGTGCAAGTACAAGCCCAAGTACTTGTGGAAGGAGAGGCAGCGCAAGGAGATGTGCAAGCAGAGGTGCATGGAGGGTCACCAGTGCCCACAATTGTTGTTCCTCCAGAAGTAGGGGCACATCAGGAAATTGACAATCAAGCCGAGGTATCAGATGAGGAAGCCACTCCTCCTGATGATCATTCATTGTCTTCCTCATCCCTAGCAAGGAAAAGATCAAGGGTGGTGTCTACATCTTCTTCAAGCCCACCTCCTTCTGATGATACGGATCAAACTTGGGAACCACCACTGCGGTCTGAGAGTGAGGCACACCATGATCTGACAAAGGTAGTTAAGCGTAAAAGGAAGGTCGTCGAAAGTCTCATAGTTATGTAGTGTGATGAGGCTCAACAAGAAGTGGCGGATACTACTGCTGATGAAGACTCTCACGACGACGACCCAGTCATCATAAAGGTCACTGCAGCCCCAGCGGGCATGCAGCAAACAGACATTTTGACCCTAGCCCGAGAAGCTGCTGAGCGTGATGATGTTGTCGATGAGGAGGCAAAGGAAACACCACAATCATTGGAGTTAACTAGTACACCAACACGTACCGCTTCCATATTTCTTCCTCGCCAGAAGGGACCTCCATCCACCTCAACCTCAATTAGTGGTGGTGAAAGTGCACAACATACTACAGTTCGGCAATCCACATCCTCCACTTCATCTGGCATTAGCAGCATGACCACCTCCACCAGTATCGCCGCCTCCTCCGGCCCCCACAGACATTTCAAGTCCACAGTTTGGGACTTCTTTAGTGTTTGCCCAAAAAAGGAAAACTTTGCCATTTGTAGCATTTGTAAGCATGCAGTTAGTCGTGGTAAGTTTGGTACCAACTATGGTACCGGAGGCCAGAGAGGTCATCTTGAGAGACAGCACTCTGTCCAATGGTTTGCGCACCTAAAGGAGATCAAGGAAGCCCGAAATGCAAGTCAAGAAAACGTTGATGTTTCATCTGATGATGACGAGGAGGAAGAAGTGTCAAACACTTCACTTACACCCAGTACCCCTGTCAGCAGCACACCCCCTGTGAGCCACACTAAGAGTGTGGGAGAGAGTGAGACACCAATGCGAAAAAGTTCATCAGCGAGCGTAACTGGGTCGAAGAAGTCATCATCATCATCATCCCGTAAAAGCATGGTCCAGGGCAACATTAGAACCATGTTGTTTTCGGCAGCGCCATATGATCGCAACCACCCACTGACGCGTCTGTATAACACTAAGCTGGCTAAAATGCTGGCTCTGGACCTTCTCCCTTTTTCTTTTGTAGACGGGGTTGGTTTTCTAGAATTAGTGGCAGCGCTCAGCCCTAAATGGAAGGTTCCTAGATGGTTCTATTTTGCCAGAGTTGCGGTTCCAGCACTACATGAAGATGTGCTGGAGGTGATTGGGGCAGCTTTGCAAAAGAGTGCTGTTCACACTATACATCTGACAACAGACATGTGGACCAGTGGCGCAGGCACTGATTACATGTGCATCACTGCACACTGGGTCTCTTTTTCAGGGGTTAAAGCAAAGCTAAACACAGGTGTTGACCCGGAACAAGTTTTTAAGCTGCTCCGAAACATGCAACACTAGCCATGTTTGGCTTGGAGAAAACATTTTGAATGAGTTTAACACAAAGGTCTTTCACTGGCTGTCCCCAAAAAACACCAGATTGGTTATGTTTCCACGGATAATGGCGCCAATGTAGTTAAGGCCATGGAGCTGGGTCACTATTTCAGAGTGCTGTGTTTGGCGCACTGTATAAACCTGGTTGTTAAAAAATTCTTGAGTGATGAAGACAGTCCAGCGTGCGAGTTAGTGGCCACCTGCCAAAGAATGTGCAACCATTTCAGCCATTCTTTTAAGGCCCGGAAGCATCTGAGGAGCCTGCTACAGGAACGTCGAATGCCAGTGAAAGCACTCATCCAGGAGGTTGGAAATCAACCTTCTACATGCTTGAGCGTCTGTATGAGCAGTATACAGTACTCGATCACTATTTCTTAACACTGGGTACAGCTCAGAAGGACCTGAGGCTAGATGCGGCGAAATGGAACCTAGTTAAAAGCCTGACAGACATGCTTCGTCCTTTTGAGGTCTTCACGCGTGCAGTCAGCAAAGAGGACTGTAATTTGGGAAAAGCTATCCCATTGTCGCGCATGCTGGGGCACCAACTGAAGGCGGTGTCTTCTATGTTTCAAAAAGACGGAGAAATTATTAGAGCGCCTACTTGGTGATGAACGTCTTAAAATGATCCACTCAGAACAGCATTACATTTGTGCTACTATTCTGGATCCATGCTACAAAAAGGCGCTGGCAGGCCGAGCATTCTTTCCTTTTTATGATGAAGATGTTACAAAGTACAAACGTTGGCTAGCCTTGTCAGCCAAGAGGTTTGAAAGAGAACGGCAGCAAATTGAAGGAAAAGGCAGTACATCAGCATCAGCAGGCCATCCCCAGTCAAAAGAATCCACTTCTGCACCTGTGGCTGTGGCACAAGTGACCTCTCAGATGTTAAAGACACCGGCAACCGGATCATCTGCACCAGACACAACAGTAACATTGGATGCAGAAGAGGATTGGCTAACTCGGCTTGGGTTTGGTTCTCAAAAGGTCACAGCAAAAAGTAAGCAAAGTGGAGGAACCTTGGAGGACCTTGAGTCGATGGTGCAGGACTATCTGAATGACTCAACAGAGGTCTATGTTAATGCTGACCCATTGGCATATTGGCATGGGAAAAAAAAATTGTGGGCACAGATCTCCAACCTGGCTATAAACTACTTGTCTTGCCCACTCGCAAGCGTGTCTTCTGAACGTGATTTCAGTGCTGCTGGTGGCATTGTAACTTTCAAACGGACCCGCCTCTCACCCAAAAATGTGGAGAGGTTAACAATGATCAAGATGAATCAGCACCTCATACCACCAGATTACAACATACGAGAAAAAACCCCGGATGAAGACGAGGAGGACAGCAACTTAGATGAGGGAATTTGTTCTCTGTTAGGTGACACTGACCTACTCCTGCCTGAATTCGCAGAGTATGAGGACGAATTCTTATTCTTATTCCCTGACACCGAGCCCTGAAAATGAGCCAATGAATACATAACTTTCTTTTTCGTCCTTTTTCTCCTTTTTCACTTTTATTCCTGTGTGTCTGTCTTTCTTTGTTTTGCGCAGTTAACATAATTAAAACTTTAATCACCTAATCACAAAAACAAGCCCATCAGCAGAACTGTCTTCACTTGTTTGCTTATTGATTTGAAGGTGCCGCAGTCTGCATTCCTCAGGTTCACAAGTTCACAAGAACGTGCTCCTCTATCCTCCTCCTCCAGACTCCTATTTCCCTCAAAGCAGAGGGCTGGATTACGCCCAATGAAGAAAGACTCTGCACTTGTGGGGGTGTTCTACTTCTTTGCGGGTGAGTTGGTGGGTCTTGGGGCCATTGCTGGGAAGCTCTAATACCGGATAAAAGTTGTTTGGACCAAATCGGAAGCAAATTTTTTTTTGCGTTTTTGCTGACTTGCTTGCCTTTGAGGTGCTCTTTGGGGGGTTCTGGGTGTTTGTGGGTTGGTTTTGGGGTCTGGTAGCACTGCTGGCACAGTCTAATTTTGATTGCATTTGCTTTTCAGGAAATCTGTGGTGGAAAACGGGAGTTATGACCTAGCTGCACAGCGCGTTTGGACCGAAGGCCGATAAATATTGTAAGTATGAGATTTTCCTTTTTGGCTGTTTGGGGGTGTTGTGCTTTTATGCGGGTGGGTTTGTGGGTCTAGGGGCATTGCTGGGAAGGTCTAATACCGGGTAGAAGTGGTTTGGACAAAATCCCTGAGGGAAAAGTTTTTGCTGTTTCTGACATTTCGCTCAATGTAGCGTTTTCGGGGGCCTGTTTGGGGGGCTTCCTGGTGTTTTTGGGTGGGTTTCGGGGTCTGGAAGCAATGCTGGCTATAGATACTTTTGATTGCAAGAGGTTTGAAGCAAATCCATGGTGGCAGAGAAGAGTTAGGGCCTAGCTGCAGAGCGCGCGCGGAGTGATTTTGGAAATTGCCATGAAAATGACTAGTTCCCCATTTTTTTTACTTTTGCTTTTTGGCTGTTTGGGGGTCTTCTATTAGTTTTTGCCTGGGTTGACGCCTCTGGGGCCATTGCTGGGAAGCTCTAATACCGGATAAAAGTGGTTTGGATGAAATCGGAGGCGAATTTTTTTTTGCATTTTTGCTGACTTGCTTGCCTTTGAGGTGCTCTTTGGGGGGGTTCCGGGTGTTTGTGGGTGGGTTCTGGGGTCTGGGAGCACTGCTGGGACAGTCTAATTTTGATTGCATTTGCTTTTCAGGAAATCTGTGGTGGAAAACGGGAGTTATGACCTAGCTGCACAGCGCGTTTGGACCGAAGGCCGATAAATAAAGTAAGTATGAGATTTTCCTTTTTGGCTGTTTGGGGGTGTTGTGCTTTTTTGCGGGTGGGTTGGCGGGTCTTGGGGCATTGCTGGGAAGGTCTAATACCGGATAGAAGTGGTTTGGACAAAATCCATGAGGGAAAAGTTTTTACTGTTTCTGACATTTCGCTCAATGTAGCGTTTTCGGGGGCCTGTTTGGGGGGCTTCCTGGTGTTTGTGGGTGGGTTTCGGGGTCTGGGAGCACTGCTGGCTATGGATACTTTTGATTGCAAGAGGTTTGAAGCAAATCCAAGGTGGCAGAGGGGAGTTAGGGCCTAGCTGCAGAGCGCGCTCGGAGTGATTTTGGAAATTGCCATGAAAATGACTAAGTCCCCATTTTTGTACTTTTGCTTTTTAGCTGTTTGGAGGTCTTCTACTAGTTTTTGCCTGGGTTGACGGCTCTGGGGCCATTGCTGGGAAGCTCTAATACCGGATAAAAGTGGTTTGGACCAAATCGGAGGTGAATTTTTTTTTGCGTTTTTGCTGACTTGCTTGCTTTTGAGGTACTCTTTGGGGGGGTTCTGGGTGTTTGTGGGTGGGTTTTGGGGTCTGGGAGCACTGCTGGGACAGTCTAATTTTGATTGCATTTGCTTTTCAGGAAATCCGTGGTGGAAAACGGGAGTTATGACCTAGCTGCACAGCGCGTTTGGACCGAAGGCCGATAAATATTGAGATTTTCCTTTTTGGCTGTTTGGGGGTGTTGTGCTTTTTTGCAGGTGGGTTGGCGGGTCTTGGGGCATTTCTGGGAAAGTCTAATACCGGATAGAAGTGGTTTGGACAAAATCCATAAGGAAAAGCCTTTTGGCACTTTTTGTAACTTAGGGTTCGTTAGGGTTAGCCCTAGCATCAGGATTGCATGTGTTTCGGGGTGTTCTAGATTTTTGCAACTGAGTTCTGGGCACTCGTGGGAATGTGTAATTTTTGTTGCAAGTGATTTGAAGAAAATCCATGGTGGGAAAGGGGGGATTTGGCATAGTTAAAGAAAGCGTTTGCCACTATTCTTAACTTAGGGCTCGTTAGGGTTAGAGTATTTGTATTGCATGTGTTTGGGTGGGGGGCTGTTTGCGGGGGGGTTTGCGAGTCTTGGAGCGATGCTGGGTATGGATACTTTTGCTTGCTTGCAAGTGGTTTGAATACAATCCACGGTGGGTAAGGGGGTATTTGGGCCTACTTTTATTTTCAAAGTACGTTTTGTTACCAGTTTTCTACTAGGCCTTGTTTTTTGATATCCGATTGGGGGTCTTCTACATTTTTGCGACTGGATTTAGTAAGGGTCTGGTTGGGAGCACTGCTGGGAAGGTCTAATTTTGTTCTAAAACACAGTTTACAGTACACCTAGCTTGAGGGGAAAGATCCGCTAAATTAATTTGCCCATACTTATTTATCCTTCAAAAGGAGACTCAGACAGAGTACGCACTTTCAGAAATATTGTACTGTCTATTAGGAAACTCAAAGTGTGACTTTTTGCACTACACAGCGTACACACCTTATATTTATTTATCAGTGGTGTTCTAATATCACTTCCTGTTTTTCCATCAATAATTACAGGCCGGGTTTCAGTCTGTGCAATGGGAAAAAAAGGATGAAGTCAGGCTTCACATTAGCGAGCCGCAATTCAGCATCCGCCAGGCAGGCAGTGGACAGGTTGTCTTCTGGTCATCAACATTAATGGACAAAGCGTCAGCTGGAATGGAGGAGTGCCGCTAATAAGAGGAATGGTTTGATGCGTGCAATTTACTTACCAAATTCAACAGGACAACTACAACAACATACAGATACAGTATCCATTGTTTTCTTCTATGAGTGTGACTGCATTTCTTGAATCTCTCTCTGCTTCTAAATTGATCCCTACAGCCATTCTATAGGTTTTACTTCGGCTATTTTTTAAACCTAATTTAATGTAAGAAGTGTTTCTCTGAGTGCTCCTCATCCAGCACCACCACCTCTGCGCTGGCCCCGCCACCAGATGTTCCACCTACAAAGTACATTTAAGAATGTAAGAATACACCACTCACTACTATATAATATTTGGTCTAGGAATAAAGAAATGTGAAAAAAACAGAAAACAATGTAATAATTTGTGACTGTCTACTCAAAAGTAAAAATGTCCCTTTTTCCAGGGAAGGCTGTTGTCTTGCTGCACTTATTGGCACAACTGATGAATGCTTGCTTTTTATTTTTAACACGCACCACTTTATTTCCTAACAGACAGAAGCTTGACTTCTAAGAACATGAGCAAGATCAAGTTCAAACCAGGTGAGAGCTCGGCTCGACCACAAGAAATGTGTTCAATTAATCGTCATCACTAAGCACTTTTCCATTTCAGTTAAACGTTTAGTTTTATGACAAACTTGATTTTAATAAATGTGTTTACTTTTAATAAAGCTTTTAAACTTAAATAGACTCTGTGGTTTTTGGTCCTCCAGACTAGAGTGGCTGAGCTAAAGGTTTTGCAATTTTTGCAAGCATGAGTCCGTGCCTCTGACACTTCTTGACTCTGACTCCGTACTCTTGTCCTGCGTTGGATAATCATCATTGGGGATCAATCATCGGTGACTTTGGGAGCTAAATGACTCTGCCACACTATCTAGTCAGTAAGGAGATTGGGGGTTCAACTACAAAGTCTGTTATCACTGAGGTATGTGGAAAGTCTAACAGCGCCTATTATAATTGATAAGCTAAGCAATGCATTATTTAGTCTCCATAGTTCTGTTTGTGCAGATTTGTCCCTGCAACAGTAGTAGAATGGATTGTCCTCCTATCCAGACCAAAAGTAAAGCAGTATCCTATTCTTTCTTGGTGGTCATTCACCTTTTTTTTAAACATTTAGAAGACTTGAAAAGACATTATGGACACTCCCAGAGGACTGCACTCAGTGCATAGAGCTATTGCTGACTAGAATGGGAGTCCAATGAAATTGCCAAATGTGCAATCTTAGTTAGCTACACAGACAGACTAATAAGAATAATCTAGTAATACCACAGGGAGTCATATTCGAGGCAGGATAAGAATTTAGATACAGTCTACAAGAAGATCAAAGACGATTTAGAAAAAATCGAATGAGGAACGCTAGGAAAAAATAGGTACTCTATATTAAAACTTAAAACTTACTGGGGCCAGCAAAGGAGCCCTCGCCTGCCCGATCCTGGCCTGCATCCTGTTGAACAGCAGCCTCCTCCTCAGGTGTCCTCTTGCCCCTGGGGAGAGCTGATGTACAACATGAAAGAAAGAAAGACCAGAAAACATGGATGATATTTGTCAACCAAATCAAACATTTCAAAAGAACAATAACAAAATATTTTGGCAAAATAGCAAATAGACAACTATTCCACGGGATATATTGACCGATCTCATGTGGTCTACTACGTTATTAGTATTGCTTGATTTGCACGCGAAGTGACAGACAAAGTCCATCGTGATTGCAGATCAGCGACAACACTAAAAAGTTTCCTACTACATTAACCAGTCATTAAAATACTCAAACTATCAATCCACCACTACTATTTCTTCTTATCGCCTTGTGTACAAAGGAAGGACTGGATTTGAGTCTGTAGGGGCTGATTTAGAAGCCCCTTGCAGCTCTTTTGCTCCATTGTTGCGTGACTTTTGTGACGCAGCGGCAGAACAAAAGAGGCGCCATGGTGCGGCATATATTAACAACGTGACGCATATGGGAGATGCATCACGTTGTAAAGCCCTGCGCCATCAGGGGGCGGTCCGGCGCAAGGGAGGGCGTTCCTGCGCAGGAACGCATCCTAAAAGAGGCTGAGGGAAATCTACAAGATTTCAATCAGTCACTTTGAGGACAATGATGCGTGACTCAAACCCTGCACCTGCTTGAAGCAGACGTACGGCTTGACGCAGCATTGGGGAGATAGGGCACCCCAGAGCATTGCTGGAGCTGCGCCATCGTTGCGACGCAACTCCAGCAATGCGCCGCCTTTACAGCACAGATGCGTAACGCTTTGGCGACGTTTTGGGCCCATGGTGCGCCGCATTGTAAATACGGCTCACCATGGGTGGTGGTGGCGTGGCGCACAATTACTGGTGCATCCCTGCTACTTTGCAGGGATGCGCCGGTAATTAAAAATCTGACCCTTAGTGTCTAGCATTACTCAGTTCTTTAAACTACACTCATACATATTTTCACAGGCCAATGAAATGAACACAAAATCGTAAACAAATAAGCATAGTAGCAACGCTACTGAGAAGGAGAGCAGTGCACCTGAAATGCACAAAACATTTTGAAATATAATTTACCTACAATGTAATCAGCAGCATTAATGCTCTTGGTAAAAAACAAAAATTTGCTATATAATAACACACAGAGCAGGAGAAAATAGAGTAGTAAAGAAATAGCTACTACTACTCACCAAGCCCGGGGATCTCAAGGCCAGATTGCGTTCCCGGTCCAGGAGATCCGTCCAACGGTGGGTGGCCTGGTTGTAGGTGCACCGGACCCGAGAGTGTTGGTACATGGCCGGCACACCTTCTCCCACTGCTTCCGGCGTTCCTTGATCCCGTACCCACGAGTGATCTTGCCGCCTGCCATGATGGTCCTGGAGAGGCGGCGCTGAACATAAAAAATTAGTGCGGCCACCTCCTCCGGCCTGAAGATCTCCCGGGGTGCGACCTGCTCCCTCCCTCAAACGCCCGCACGGGAACCGGGCACGGGGTGCGGGACGCTTCCCCTTCTTGGGATGCTTCCCGGCTCCCTTTACTATGGTCTGGGCAGAAAGGAAGCTAAATAATAAAGAAAATAGAATAGGGAAGAAGAAAAGAAAAGAGTTTAAAAAAGTAGTTTAAAATTAACTAAAAGTAGCAGAAAACACAAAAATATAGAGCTAGAAAAATAGAGGGATAGATAATAAGTAAAACAGATCAAAAAAAACTTTAAACAAGCAAATGATGGCAGAGATTCAGAGAGGATAGAAAAAGCATGCCCAGAACCATAGCAATGAATGAGAAACAAGATGGCCGCGCCCGTTCACGACCGCATGGGTAAGTTCGCGCAAGATTTTCCTCGCGAACACACGCAAAATTTTACTAGCGAGCCGCACACTTTGCGAGATTACACATCGCGCCCGGAAACGGAAATACGTCATGCAAACAAGATGGCCGCGCCCGTGAATGACCGTGAGGGTAACTTCGCGCCATTGCGCTACAAGCGGCTCGCTAAAACGCACAAAACCTTGCGAACTAACACGCCGCAAAAAAACAAATCGCATATTCACAGGAATTTGCGGCTTCCGAATTCGATCTCGCGCACGTTCGCTCCCCGCGAATCCCGCAAAATTGCAGAAAAACGAGGTTTGCAAAACTGACAGCACTCAGCAGGTGCAAAAGTTCAAACTCATCATTAGTAACCATTCCCTGAAGTGCTTCCTGACTGGGGCCCCTCCAGAGTTCAGTTGCTAGTTGCAACAATTGTATGACCCTGCTCTGACCCTCACAGCAGGCTCATAGAATAGCTACAAGTAGGCCACAAAGGTCCTGGAAAAAAAAATTGCACTGCAACAGAAAGCAAATTACAGATAAGGAAGCAGGTGCCAGACTAGAATTTTAAAACAGTGACACATTAATAAATCAACCCCAAATTAATTCATGTCAGTTGAAGCAGGGCAGGTGTGCTTGCTTTCCCCCCCCATAATCTACAGTGATGATGAACCAGAGGGTGGCATTGATGTACCAGAGGGTGGCATGGGTAAAACAGAGGGTGGCAGTGGTGAAACAGAGGGTGCTGGGAACCTGTGATGATGAACAAGACGTAGAAACAACATAGTCGCGACCGTTGCGAGCCGACAAGTAAGTTCGCAATTGCGAACTGGTACAAAACCCTCGTGAACTGGCAGAAACCCTTGCGAACACAAAAAAAATCCGCAAATTCGCGAGAATTCGCGGATTTTGCAGATTGCGAGTTCACAAATAAGCAAATTCGCGAACGCCAGATTCGCAAAATTTGCCCATGCTTAGTGGCTAGAGCCAGGAAAAGAGCACAGCATAATCACAGGGAGAGTCTCTTAGAATGTAGGATTAAGAATCCCATGGACAATGAACCGATGACATGTGTGACTACGTTCACACCAGCCTCAAATAAACTGAAAAAAAATCTTAAACGCCATTTGCAGATTCTAAACACAGGAGTCCTTGATCTTGAACCGCCCCAGTTCACATTCAAACGATCCAAGAACATTAAGGACATCCTGGTCCAGACTAGGCCAAAGAAAAAACCATCTGGGGGGCAGACCACCCTATGGCAATTACTCGCAGTTAAGGGACATTACCCCTGTGGTATGTGTAGTGCTTGCTCCTTCACAACCACGCACAGAACAATCAGGTTGACTGACTCTTTCACCCAGGAAATTAGGACTTACACAAATTGCAACAGCACAAATTGCAATCACCTCCTGATTTGCCCTTGTGAATTAAACTATGTGGGGATGACAACTCGCCCTATTAAGACACGCATTTCATGGCACCGGAGCAACTTCCACTGCAAGAAGAGTAACACAAAAATGTGCAAACACTACATAGAACACACCACACGGCCGTTCTTTAAGGTGGTTAGTCCTGAAAGTGAATCACAGAACATCTAAACAGAGCCTGTTCTACAAAGAACAAAGGTGGATACTTCGCTTATCCTCCGACAGTGCAGGCCTGAATGAAGAAATACCATGGAGTGCACTCTAGAAGGACTCCACCTAGGTAAACGCACCCCGTATTTGTCCTACTGAATAGTAGCAACACAGTATGCAAATTCATGGCTGTTGTTGTCCTAGTAAGAACCCACACTTTAACAGGATGACACAACATAACGATACTTCTGTTTATACCATAGCTAACCAGGTTCTACCCCTGCCTTATTGAGAATCACAAACTAAGTACTTCATTCATCTTAGAACTTAATACACCATGCAATATAACAGGTTTGCATGGTTTACTTTCCGCTTTGATTCTAAAGCCATTACTGGGGAGGTACCCGAATGAAAAGTCTACATTTTATTAGGATGACACAACATTAACATAGTTCCATCCATGCCACAGTCAACCAGGTCCTATCCCTGACTTGTTGAAAATTAAAAATACAATACTTCAACCACCATTGTATGTATACACCTCGAAACATGAAATAACAGATATACATGATGTATCCTTCGCTTTGATCCCCAAGCAATGAGGTTGAGGGACATTATTGAAGAATCTTCTTTGGTCGACCCTCCTAAATCATTTCATTTTAAAATTAAAATTGACTCAGCCTTGCTAAGTTCTCGCCGTATGTATGTTCTCATGAGACATAAGAGAATTTGGAGGACTGATAAACACTCTCTGATCCCTCTACTCTGTCATGGCCACCGGCTTTACCACATCAATCATGTTCTTTTTGGATAAAACTGCTTCTTATTATTGTCAAAACAAATCAGCCAACGCGTTTCTCTCCCTCACTGGGAGCTACCTCAGGGCACAGTCATATGAGTATTCAATCACTATAGACAGATGTATGGTTGTATGGATGGCGAAGAAAGTCTGAGCAGAAATTAACGCCAAAGCGGATAATGGAGACCAAAAAAAATGTTTTATTCCGATGGTTCTGCAAAATTGCTAATTATCATGTTTTGTTGATTAGTAATCTAAACGCATATATTTTCCAGGTAAGAGATCTTGTGGTGCTTAAATTTCAGACCTCCGATTCTCAACCATAAGGGCACAGATATAAATTCTCTTCCGAATGGGTGAACCGGTCCCCAAGGTAAATTTTCTTTGGGTGGTGTTATAACGCAGTGTCCCTCTATTGTTCCAGTAAATGTTCCGAACCGTGTGTAGGTGTATACGTTGCACAACTGTCGAGAGTTCCTCTATACATCAAGGAGGGCCACTTCACTTAGGCGCATTCTCATGCCCTGTCCAGCTGTCCAGAACAAATTTCCATGTAGCGCAAAGTAGCGTGGCGTGGAGGACCCGTGCACCACCCGGACCCGGCGGCGTGGGTAGGTTGAGCTGCTGGGGACACGGGAGACTAGAAGTAAGTAGCGAGCTAGAACAATGCTAAATACTGACTGGGGCGCCGTAACCAGGGTTATCTCCAAGTGTTAGATTGTGCACACATGGGCGTTCTATATGTTTATTTAAATGCGTTCTATACTTATTTGTTAACGCACTGCCGGATTAGATTGTGGGCGCCTTGCTTAGTCAACCGGGCCTTGTCTAAAATGCTAGCACGTAACCGGGACACTTTTCCAATTGGTATGTCGCATACACATTGGCTTGTTAGATATTCATTGAACGGGGGAGAGCGTGGTCTATAATTAATTTAGCATACTGCAAGACCGTATTGTAGCCGCTTCATAAATCAACCGAGGCATTGCCACGAGAATCAGCACACCATACTCTGAGTGTCGACTACCTTAGACACGACCCTGCAAGCCTTAATATCTCACTCCATGCTCCTCTGCAACACCCAGTAAGAGGACGTTCATCACGTAATCAACAACCCATTTATATCGCTATACCTTAATTGATCACGGGCATTGTTTGTAACCACAGGTCCCACTACTGAAACATACCAATTAGTGCTTGAACTAACAAACATACAACTGTTTAGTTTAACTCCTTCAGGGTGAAATAGGACATCATCCATGTTTTTAATTGATTACTAAGCCGGCGCCTTGACTATGACAATCACCACAAGATTAACACCCCTTTTATTAAAAATGTCCTCCTACACCGAGCCATATTTTGGATGTCTGAACCCGATGTACAGTCCGCCGGGTACTGTTGTTGCGTGTATACTTGACACATTAGGTGAGTCCGGTGTCCAAACCACCTACTGTATTGCTGTTGTTATTATCGTGTTTTTCCACAGGGGCATGCTCACCACTTTGCTCACTGGGGAATAGTATTCAAACTGATTTTTTTGGGTTTTAAACACATATGCTAGCTGCACCTTGTCTAGCATGACGCATGGAATGTACTAGGTCACCAATTCTTTCGTTTGTAACCATGTACCTGTTGTGATATGCTCTTTTGTCTCCCATTTTAGGCAGATGCAGCGCAACACAGGTACATTACCACATGGAGCACATTTTCCTTGTTGTGAGATTTTTAGAATAGTACACTAGATACTCAGGTAGATCCCATAAACACAGACAATTTTCCATTTAAGATACTTTCTTTACTGAGGTCCTGAAAAATCGTGAGTCATTGTACACACACGCAAGAAACATGTTGACCGTTTAGAGCACACACTAACCGAGACTCATATAGGAAACATTGAATTCCACCGAGTACCGGCTAGCCTTTCATTTTAATTAAAGCAGGGGACCCCCAGAATAAACTTGATCCTGGTACTCCTAGCTTTATTTTAACTCACATATACGTCTACGCTCTTCTGGCCCCACACCCACACTTCACCTGACGGCAGTTGGATAAAAGATCTCTGCTAAAGTGCCCCTCTTTGATGTGTCGCCTGGTGGGTATTACACCGCCGACCCAACGAGGAGCAGCCCAAATGATGAAGCATGACACCTGAAAGGGTGTGTGAGGGCCTTACATCCAACAAAATGGATGCCCAACTGTAGGACTCATTGAGACTATACAGTATCCAAACATTAGATGACACGTACATTTACACATTTGAGATACAGCCCAGCCTTCTTTGTAATACTTACAATCTGGGCAATGTCATTCATTTTAGGTTGTGAGAAATTGATTAGTGGGGTGTATAGTTAGATCAGCTGTTTTATAGGAAAGAATTGTTTTGGGTTGCTAAAAAATTGGCTCCATTTGATGACTCTACAAAACGTTCCAAAAACTTGCTTCTTTTTTACTAGTTTGTGCATGAAAAGTTTTGGGATGGACCATCAAGCGGAGGTTGAGAGAAAAGGGAGTTCCAAAAATTCAGAATTCCCATGCATTTTCCATAGACTTCTTTAGACAAGGTTACAGCAAAAACTGCACAACAGAATTTCACCAAATGTGTCAGGAAGCTAGAACATGGTCCACAGATTGTGCAATTTGTGTTTTTGTATAACCCTTTCAGTAGTTTTTGAGAAATTAGGGTTGGAAAATAATTACATATCTGGATGATTGGGTCTGCGAGAGTCTCGATCGATCCACACAGGAGCGGCAATTTAAAATAGAGCATTATGATACGCCAAGGCAGGTTTATTTCCCTTCATCCATCTTGTTCTCGTGGGAGTCAAACTACTGTGAGAGCGAGCGCTCTGATTGGCTGCCAGCAACATTAAAAAATGTTGAGGGCAGCCATTACAGGACTCGGGGATTAAACCCCCTGTTCTAAACAGTTTTAAAAACAATATTAGGGGCAAGATAGGGATACCCTGATCACCTATACACCATGGAGAAGACACAGAGGGAACCCTTGTAGAAAAGTAGGTTGTCGTTGCAGTAGTCCCTCCACTTTTTGCCTGGTATTTGATGCAACTTTGACTGAAGCACACTGGGTTCCTACTTACTAGGTCAACAGTGCCAGTGTTCTTTACTCTAAAAAAGACATCTGGTCACTTGATTCCCAATTCAATCATGAAACGAAGCTTCTAGAAAGCCTCGCCCCATTTTCATCGAGTTAACCCCGGGCTGGCATGTACCAGTTCACGTCAAGGCCAACACAGAAGCTGACCAAGCCTCTGTATTTTGGCTTAGAGGCGGAGTTTGTACATTTTTTCGAAAACATCCAGTTTGCTCTGGTCTCTGAGGTCTGAAAAACAAATGAAGATCAAAACATGCCCTCCCCACCTTGTGAAGCTCAGAAAATGGCAACAGTTAAGAAAAGGGAGTCAGTTCTGCAAGTGCTGTCATGCACTTAAAGAAGCTAAAGCAGAACTAAATTAGTATGCAAGGTAACAAAAGATCATGTCAAAACCAATAGCAAGCACTGCCATAAAGCAAGATAGAGTAAAGAACAAAATTGACAGAAGACTGTGTCAAAGTCGATAGTAAGGTCTCAAAAGAAAGGGACTCTGCCCTATTTCATAACTATTCTCACCAGGCATGCATATGCAATATCATTGAATGAAATAACACGCTACAATTCATCCAAGATGGTGATAGTCGACGGTCATCATGGGGTACTCAACCACACGAGTGGCCCATTTAGTATGGCGGGGCACTGTAAAAATGAGTGTCCCATCTAAATGATGGCTTTACTGAAACCATATTTACAACAAGGGGTGGTGACGGACAGAGTCTCTGAATTAAACAGAATACTCTCACCCAGTCAAGAGATCAGGGCTAGATCCAACACCGTTTTTTAGCTCACTGCACCATCCCAGTTTCAGAACCTGGCTGTATGCAAATTAGTCTGTTCCTGTCCCAGTGCATGATGGGAACAGGGCAAACTAAACTACAAAAGCCAATTCTTACACTGGGAAGGAAACAAGCTACCGGGGACCGGTTTCTGGCATTTCAGCCTCTTCGGCCCGGCTTGCTTGAATCCTGATGGTGCAATGAGCAAGGGACTCACATCTGAGTATACCCTTCCACGCTTAGGGTGGACAAAAATATTTACAACAAGGGGTGGTGAGGGACAGAGTCTCTGAATTAAACAGAATACTCTCACCCAGTCAAGAGATCAGGGCTAGATCCAACACCGTTTTTTAGCTCACTGCACCATCCCAGTTTCAGAACCTGGCTGTATGCAAATTAGTCTGTTCCTGTCCTTTCTGGTAAAGAATTGGCTTGGTAGTTTAGTCTGCCCTGTTCCCATGATGCACTGGGCCAGGGACAGACTGATTTGCATATAGCCAGGTTCTGAGCTGGGATGGGGCAGTGAGATAAATAACGGTGATGGATCAAGCCCTGATCTTTGGACTGGGTAAGAGTGGTCTGCTCAATTCAGACACTCTGTTCATCACCACCCCCTTTTGTAAATCGATTTTGGCCACTATAGGTGTGGCAGGGTATACTCAGTCATGAGTCCCTTTCTCACTGCTCCATCAGGATTCAAGCAAGCCGGGCCGAAGAGGCTGAAATGCCAGAAACCGGTCCCCGGTAGCTTGTCTCCTTTCTGGTAAAGAATTGGCTTGGTAGTTTAGTCTGCCCTGTTCCCATGATGCACTGGGCCAGGGACAGACTGATTTGCATATAGCCAGGTTCTGAGCTGGGATGGGGCAGTGAGATAAATAACGGTGATGGATCAAGCCCTGATCTTTGGACTGGGTAAGAGTGGTCTGCTCAATTCAGACACTCTGTTCATCACCACCCCCTTTTGTAAATCGATTTTGGCCACTATAGGTGTGGCAGGGTATACTCAGACATGAGTCCCTTTCTCACTGCTCCATCAGGATTCAAGCAAGCCGGGCCGAAGAGGCTGACATGCCAGAAACCGGTCCCCGGTAGCTTGTCTCCTTTCTGGTAAAGAATTGGCTTGGTAGTTTAGTCTGCCCTGTTCCCATGATGCACTGGGCCAGGGACAGACTGATTTGCATATAGCCAGGTTCTGAGCTGGGATGGGGCAGTGAGATAAATAACGGTGATGGATCAAGCCCTGATCTTTGGACTGGGTAAGAGTGGTCTGCTCAATTCAGACACTCTGTTCATCACCACCCCCTTTTGTAAATCGATTTTGGCCACTATAGGTGTGGCAGGGTATACTCAGACATGAGTCCCTTTCTCACTGCTCCATCAGGATTCAAGCAAGCCGGGCCGAAGAGGCTGAAATGCCAGAAACCGGTCCCGGTAGCTTGTCTCCTTTCTGGTAAAGAATTGGCTTGGTAGTTTAGTCTGCCCTGTTCCCATGATGCACTGGGCCAGGGACAGACTGATTTGCATATAGCCAGGTTCTGAGCTGGGATGGGGCAGTGAGATAAATAACGGTGATGGATCAAGCCCTGATCTTTGGACTGGGTAAGAGTGGTCTGCTCAATTCAGACACTCTGTTCATCACCACCCCCTTTTGTAAATCGATTTTGGCCACTATAGGTGTGGCAGGGTATACTCAGACATGAGTCCCTTTCTCACTGCTCCATCAGGATTCAAGCAAGCCGGGCCGAAGAGGCTGAAATGCCAGAAACCGGTCCCCGGTAGCTTGTCTCCTTTCTGGTAAAGAATTGGCTTGGTAGTTTAGTCTGCCCTGTTCCCATGATGCACTGGGCCAGGGACAGACTGATTTGCATATAGCCAGGTTCTGAGCTGGGATGGGGCAGTGAGATAAATAACGGTGATGGATCAAGCCCTGATCTTTGGACTGGGTAAGAGTGGTCTGCTCAATTCAGACACTCTGTTCATCACCACCCCCTTTTGTAAATCGATTTTGGCCACTATAGGTGTGGCAGGGTATACTCAGACATGAGTCCCTTTCTCACTGCTCCATCAGGATTCAAGCAAGCCGGGCCGAAGAGGCTGAAATGCCAGAAAGCGGTCCCCGGTAGCTTGTCTCCTTTCTGGTAAAGAATTGGCTTGGTAGTTTAGTCTGCCCTGTTCCCATGATGCACTGGGCCAGGGACAGACTGATTTGCATATATCCAGGTTCTGAGCTGGGATGGGGCAGTGAGATAAATAACGGTGATGGATCAAGCCCTGATCTTTGGACTGGGTAAGAGTGGTCTGCTCAATTCAGACACTCTGTTCATCACCACCCCCTTTTGTAAATTCACTGAAACCAGGCATAATAAATGTCATAATAATAAACCTATATTGAGTCCACTGATTTATTTATTAATACATGCACCCAAGGGGCACCTTGGAGTCAGCCTACCCCAGCATTAGAGTTTATTATCCCGCCCATCTTAGTATTATCTATTTTAATCGATAAAGCAATTATAAAAAGACAACCTTTATACTTATGCTTTGTTGATTTTAAATCAGCTTTTGATTTTGTAGATAGATAACACATATGCGGAAAGCTACATGCACAAGGGATACCTCCCCTATTAATACACATGATCCGTCTTCTGCATATAAAAACTTGGGCAAGTGTACGTATCGGTAATGACCACTCATTATCAAAGGAAATACCAACGTTAGGTGGAGTGAAGCAAGGGTGTGTACTGGCTCCTTTGTTATTCAATTTGTTTTTAGCTGTCTTGACTCAGGCCTTGAACAATGTAAATGCTCACCCACCAATAGCTCGCCGATACGTATATATCGAACTTGCTCTATGCTGACGACGTTATCCTCCTAAGTAATACTAAGGTGGGCCTACAACGGCTAATATCACGAACACAGGAATATGCGGTGGAAAACAAAATGTCAATAAATGAATCTAAATCCAAAGTTATGGTTTTCACAAAAAACACAAGAATTCAGTGCAAATCAAAATGGTTCTTGGGGAAGAAACACTTGGAGCAAGTCAAAACTTATAGTTAACTGGGAGTAATATTTAACGATAATGGTAACTTTAACCCCCAAAAAATGGATATCACCACGAAGGCTAATGCACTAACAGGTGCATTCGGAATAATCAAAAACTCTATAAGTAATTTAACTTATCAACCGCTTCTTAAAGTGATATCGGCGTAACTGTTACCTTCTTTATCTTATGGCAGTGAGGCTCTAAACGGAAAAGATGCAATAGTTATTAATAATGCTATCACAAAAACCTTCATCTCCCTTTTTCGTGTACCAATAAATGCCTCCCCAGCCCAAGTAAGGCTGGAATTCGGTATGAATAACCAATTATATGCACGGAAGGGACATATAATTAAGGTATGGAATAGAGTAAAAAATGATAAGGAGAACTTAATTTCCCAGCTTTTATGGAAAGAAATGGAGGGTAACAAAAAATTATCTGCGTGGAAATACCTGGACAACACTCTAGATGAATTTGGAGTTAGAGGGATCTGGACCACTTCTATAACCCAGGAATCCTTCAAAAAAGTGGTGAATAAAACAACAGATTACTTATCATTGATAACCGGCAAAGAGACCCTTATTAAAAGGAAACATGCTTGGTCCATAATAAATGGCTACAAAATAAAGACGCCTCAGCAGTATCTTAACACAGCATGGTCGTGGAAAAGCAAAAATATTTGTATTAACGCTCGATTTGGAATATGGCCAGGAGAAACACATGCACTACCATGGAAAAAACTCAAAAATAACATACAGTGTCGATTGTGCAAAATTGGTGAGGAAAATATTTTACATCTTCTGTGCATCTGTCCAGAACTAAAAAACGAAAGACTAAGAACTTGTAGACAAGCACTGATTCGATGCCTTTGTCCAGATGATCTACCCATTAATTCTGCTTTTGCAAAATTCTTAACAATTGCACTGAAAAAGTTAGAACAACATATCATTGTTTTTTAAAAATGACTATATTTTTTCAATAATTTTTATCCAAACGCACTTGTTTTATTTAAAAAAGTTTTAAAAATGTTTTGTATACATTTGAAAGATTTACTGTTATTTACAAAAGATTTTAATGAAGTAACGTAATTTAAAAATACATATTAAGTAATCAATCAATAAAAAATAATCAGTCAATCAACCAATTATCCCGCCCTCTCCCCCTGGGTGAGGACCTTTGTTCTCAGGAGGTCAGGAACAAAGGCTGCTCGAGCAGAGGGTATTTACGCCCCCTCCCACAGGATGACCTGTAAATTAGCTTTCCATGGCATGGTGCTTCAAGAGCCCTCTGACTTTGGAATGAAAATCTGGCTTCCCTCTCAGGAGCAAAAGTAGAACCCTCCTACCAGAGCTCTTTTGGCACCTGGACGGTAGGGAAAATTAGTAGTCAGAAACGTGTGTTCATTCACAGGCTAGTGTCACACCTAAGGTGGGCTACCTGAAGTGGATACAACTTTGTTATGGAAGACATAGTAACTCTGGGATAGGGTTATGCCCACTTCCCCCAGGAAGTAGTCATATAGGGGTCGTAGTGACACCAGGGGTAAGAGCCCATTGGCTACTACCCTACGCTCCCCTAACACCTCTAAATCTTGTATTTAGTGGAGCCCCAGGCACCAGAAAATCTGATTTTTCTGACCTGAAAGAAGAATACAGTCATCAAGACTCACAAGGACAGAAGATTAGCAACTGACTTGGCACCAAACCTGCAGGCCTGTCTGCTGTCCTCGACAATTGCATCAAAAGATTCCTGTACCCCCTAGGGTGCTCAAACTTATTTATGACCAGTTTCACTGCTCAAGGTTCTGCTTCTGCTACTTCCTTGAACCTTCTAGAAAGCAGGAAAGCACTGTGCTCTGATGAGTACAGTCATTAGCACTCCTGATGAACAACTTTCTTCTGTAAGCGAGAACCTTGCAGCCCGGCAGCATCAAACCTGGGGCACTCTTTCCAAATACAGAAACTGATACCCAAAAGGAAAAGCAACACAGCAGGTCCTGGGCATTACTTCAGAAGCATCTGGACCTTTCATGAAATGCAGTTTGTGGATCATTTCTAAGGAAACTGCTTTGTAGGAAAATGACACATAGATATGGTTTAACTGAGAGGTTAGTAAAAAAACTGATTTAGAGGCATATGACTATCAGATATGTTTAATGATTTAACAGAGAGGCTTCCAAAGAACTTTGTCGACTGTCACATATTTGTTAATCACTTTATCTTCATCTTTACCTTTATCTTCATTCTTCATTCTCAAGTACAGGGCTGGCCAGAAGCCAATTCTTCATAAATATCTGTGAATGTATGAAAAGCAGTTTGTTAGTCATTGTTAATGGAAACTGGGAGTGACTTTGCATGTTCATTATTTCAGGAAAGATATTTCCAAAGAACTTACTCAAATGTTAAATATTTGTAAATCAGTTATTTAGGTTCAGGGCTGGCCACATGTCAGGTCAAAGGTTGTTGCGACATTTAATTTCAGGTGTCACTCAATCTGTATATTTCAAAATGGCAAAATGACCTGGGAACTCTACTCGATACTCCACAATCACCTGCTCATGAAAATCACGTTTTCAGCAAATTACACCAAAGGGATTAAAGTAACAAATCAAGTGGCCCTAAACAAGCCCTCCACATTCTCCAAAAGTGTGCTGGTCAGTGTAGGTAGCCCAATCTTTAGTCCTTAGTTTTGGTAGAGTCTAATTTTGTGACATTCTTGGCCTGGTTTTTGCAGTCATCTCCCTTCATAATCCGTCTTCTGGACCTTATTTTAGAAAACCGTTGCATCGCTGGGTGAAAACAGCGATGCAACCACTTTCACTGCACCCTCCTTGCGACACCATGAATGCGCTGTATTTAATGTATGGTGCATCATGTCGAAGGAGTGACAGATATGTCAGGATTTCTTACATGTCTGCCAGCGCAAAACTGACAGATTGCTGGAGTTGTGTTGGAAGTGTGACGCAACTCCAGAAATGCATGGGGGAATCCTATCTTTCATTTACTGCATAACTCTTATGCTTGTTATAAGGCAAGCGTAAGGTTTTGATGCAGTAGTTTCCTAGAAGTGTTGCAGTGAAATCTCATAGATGTCACTGCGCCACCCCTTACGAGTAATTGTTGTGTGGGAACGCCCACCCTGCATATAATATACCTGATGCAGTCATATTGTGGCGCTGGGCTTTACACTGTGACGCATCTACCTAGATGCATCACCTTGTAAATATGATGGGATGTGGCGCATTGTTTACGCTGCTGCTGCGTCATGAAAAGTGACGCAAACCCGGCACAAAAGTGTTGCATGGGCTTATAAATAAGCCCCCCGTTCTTTATCTCAAAGTTGCCTTTGTCATGCAGTTCTATAATGGGAGTTCATCTAAGAGCCACAGAAAATTTACTCCGACTGTTTAGGACTGTGGATGCTTCAGGGGGGCCAAGGGCCAGATTCCGTAGTTTTTTTCTTGTGATTACCTGCAATGAGTTGGTTATTATTTTCCATCGGACGCCTCCTATTGGAACTAAGTTGAGTTTCTTTCTCCTCATACTGTCTGTGTACAAGTTTGCTTCATTACATTTGTACAGACCTCTGCCATAATGCCCTTTTCATGTAAGGTCAACGGAATTTAAATTACTTTATCATTCACAGTAGTATGTTTCACCAACTGGAATGTATTTAGCAACAGTGTACCATGTGGCATGAGGTGTCTTGCTGAATTCACTTTATACTTTCATTGATCCTAGATGTGAGCCTTGCTTGAGATTTTTCTTTGACTGTGTCTCCTTATCATAGTGGCCGCTTTGTGTAGCGCACTAAAAAACGGACCACATCAGTGCTGTACTGCGTTCAACGGCCACATCTCTCTAGAATCCCAGATGTCTTTGCTTCCAAAGTGTTTACTTCAGTAGTTCAGATCCAGTCTCTTTCTTAAGTTATTGGAAATCTGCATTCACCTGCCTTTTACAAGGTTATTGACTCATGGATAATACCTGATCTGTCTCTGTCTTTTTACTTGTTCTGCTCAAAGCCACAACTCATACAATTGACACAGCGAGATGGTGTGTGGAAAAAGGGAAGCGGAGAAAGTGCTGAAGCCAAGGCAGAAAAAGTGAGAGGGAAAATGAATAAGGCTAAAAAACAGAACACCTGGTATAGAGAAGACTCAAAGAATAATAGCTACAAAAATAGACACAAGTGCTCACAATATAAACACAGGAGAAGAAATAGAAATAGCTATACAAAGGGGCAGTTGAGGAAAGGTCAAAGTAACAAGCACGGGCGTTGCCAATAGGTCTCGCATTAGGAAAGTGTGGGCTATTGGTATTGTAAATGACAATTATTTTTTTAATATGTGTTGGCATAGAAAATATATAAATTAATAGCATTGTTATTTACAAAGCCAATAGCTTACACTTTCCTAATGCGAGTCCTATTGGCTATGGGAATGCTTGTTGTTAGCCAGCAAGGACAGTGCTGTTGTGGTGCTGAGTGATGCTGTTATGGTGCTGAGTGATGTGGTGGTGTATTAGAGTGATGTGGTGGTGTCCCAGAGTGATGTGGTGGTGTCCCAGAGTGATGTGGTGGTGTCTCTGAGTGGTGTGGTGGTGTCCCTGAGTGATGTGGTGGTGTCCCTGATTGATTTTGTGGTGTACATCAGTGATGTGGTGGTCTCCCTGAGTGCTGTGTTGGTGTCCCTAAGGGCTGTGGTGGTGTCCCTGAGTACCGTGTTGATGTCCCTGAGGGATGTGGTGGTGTCCCTGAGGGTTGTGGTGGTGTCCCTCAGTGCTGTGGTGGTGTCCCTGAGTGGTGTGGTAGTGTCCCTGAGTGGTGTGGTGGTGTCCCTGAGTGGTGTGGTGGTGTCCCTGAGTAGTGTGGTGGTGTCCCTGAGTGATGATGTGGTGGTGTCCCTGAGTGATGTAGTGGTGTCCCTGAGTGATGTGGTGGTGTCCCTGAGTGGTGTGGTGGTGTTGCTGAGTGGTGTGATGGTGTCCCTGAGTGATGTAGTGGTGTCCCTTAATATTTAACACAGAAACTGTAGTAATGGCCCGGACTCCATTGCAACATTCTGCTTAACAGTATCTAAGGGGATATTTTATAAGCGAACGAGCCTGTGGACAAATATGTCAAGTAATACCATCCTAAGGGTTTCAATCTATCCATATGAGGTGCTGTGTTACCTAAAAAAGTACACCAAATCAAGTAATGGGAATTTGGCTAACTTCAGTGGGTGTGATCAGAATTTCACCCTGGCCTGATTTTATAGGAGCTAGAGTATGCCGAGAATGGAGTATGGTGAGAATGGAGTATGGTGAGAATGGAGTATGGTGAGAATGGAGTATGGCGGGAATGGAGGATGGTGAGAATGGAGTATAGTGAGAATGGAGTATGGTGAGAATGGAGTATGGCGAGAATGGAGTATGGTGAGAACGGCCAATGGTGTGTAATCCGGGGTGGGGAACAGCAGCAGTCTCGCAGGGGAGGTAGTTTGACTGTGGTCAGTCTTACACTGTCCCTAAAATCATCTGAATAATTTGGCTGAAGAGATAGCTTCCCTTGTATAGGCGTCCCGCAATGTATAGAAACTGTCTTAAAGCTTCCTAGAAGATTGTGCCCACTCCTAACTGAGGGAGGAATTGACCCCTCGCCAGACCGATTAACACGTCACGACACAGCTTAGTATACCATAACCTGACGTGACATAACAGGGCGGCATAGTAAACTTTTTCCTGTACAACATGCCATATCGTGACATGATCGCCTGACATGACATCGCATTCCGTTTTAGGGCAGACGTGTGGCATGTCTGGGCTTCAAGTTAAAAATCCGAACAGTGAATGTTGCTCTCGTGCACGGGCACTTATCCTACCTATGCTACCATCTACATCATCATATTATACAAGCGAATCTATTTGACATCTTTGGCTGGTCTTTCAAAATACACAATTAACGGAAACTCTCTCACTCAGCAGGGGGAGGCTGCGCGAGCGCCATAGGCTGCTCTTCACAAACAGGACATCACCAGCCACACAGAGCACAGAAGCTGCTTCACGCGACACTGAGCGCTACAAGAATATATAAATATACAAGAGCGGTAAAACGCGTATAACTCAGTGAAAAAAATAATTTTAACTAATGTTTTCTGGAGAAATCCACACTTATTTCATATGTAATTTATGACATATAATAAATAAAAAAAATACGCTAGTAGAACATGTTTTATGATCCAGTAATGCCGATTCGGGGTTCAAGTGACAGGTATAAATCACGCGTCCTTCTACCGCGTGGTTTACGTCCTTGGCGCCTGTATGGATCATATTGATTATGTAAATATGAACCATCTAAAATCGAATTGTGCATGACGTCACAGAGCAAGCTTTCATAATACTGCGCTTTGCATAGCTCTTTGGTACTCTTGGACTTGTATCTAACCTGTTTCACCAGAAAAAATGCTAATTAAATAAAAGACAAAAATTGCCATGATGCGGCCAACCATTGACTGAGTCATAGGTCTGTTGTTTTTTACTTTCAGCCTTGATGCACAGTAGCCAGTGCTGCCATACAATATCGCTTAGGCGAGGCATCTTGACTTTGCCAATGCTTGTACACATTAACGCACTGTCATCTACTAAAAGAAAATACACTTTCAATTAAGCCCATAATGATAACATTTGTGTTTGTCAGCTAAAAGGTGCATGCCCGCATCTTGTCTACGCGCCTGTTTTTGGAGGAGGGGTTATCCCTCCAGAAAAGCATGCCGAATTGTGCAATGTGTGCACTCTTATGCAATGCAGATTGTGTATTTGAGCCACACACCTCGTTTTTACTCTCCATTGTGGTGCTTTGGTATTTGTTGACTGTGAGAGGGGCAGGGGCGTCTGTGGTTGTTGAAATGCTTTGAGCTGTCTGTCTTTCACATATTCATCTTTAGGTGACGATGGCTTTAGGTAGACATCATACAGAGCTTTTTGATGGACTCAGGAAGTAAGAGTTCAAAAGCATGCCCCGGTCTCCGCCCCCAGCCGCGCAATCCTACTTAATACCGCTTTTGATATTGTGCTGGGTCAGTGTGGTGTGATGCATTTATGCTCACTGGTAAATTGTCATTTGTAATAGCATCCCCAGCTGAGAGCTGGATTAGTTGAGGGGGAAAATGGAGTGTTCGGGGGAGGGGCACGCTCTTCATACTCGCTACCCTCTCCTGACCTTTTGCAGCTCCAGGAACCGGCACCTCAGATCTTGAAATGGATTTAAAATGCAGGCATTTCCCTGAGTGTCCGCTGTGGTGGCCTGTCTGTACCATGGAGAGACTGAGGGGCCTAGAGTCCAGATGGAAGTATGAGAACTGTGCCCCTCTATTGAACCTGACCTTTCCACAATTCCTGTCTTTCGCGAGGCACACACTGAGGGATGAACAGGCCAAATATTAAAATGATTCACATGTTTACAATTGGGTGAGCCTGTACATACAAACTTGCACGCAAAATCACGGGAATGCACCTTAAAATACAAGGCAGGGCAGGAACAGACTGGCACAGCAAAGAGCAAGTCTGCTTTTATCCCCTGAGGGTCCACCATCTTATCCTGAGTCTGTAAGAGAGCGGACAGGGGGAGTATGGAGGAGCTGAGTGGATCTGAAACAATCTAATGGGTTCTGAGAAGCTATCTAGGTTAACCATTTGTGTAGCGCCTGAAGCACGCCAAGCGCTGAGGGGGAGATGAGGCGGATGTAAGAGGGCAGGCTGGAGCGGAGCCTCATCGGGTCTCGGTTCATGCACGGAGGGGGGTTTTAAGATACTGCAGGAGTCTGCAGGGGGGGGCGCCGTGAGCTGGAGGTCTGGCGGGGGTGAGCGAGGGCTGAGGGGAAGGGTTATGACTGAGTCTGGGTAGTTAGAGGGGGATCTGGGTAGTTTCCTAGGGTTATAGGGCGATGGCATCTGGTGTTTTGAAGGGTGCATGAAGAAACGGCGGAGTTCTGTGGTGGTCGGGGTGAGAGGATGTGGCGGACAGTAAGGGGGTCTGCAAGGACCGAAGGAGAGGGCGAGCAGCCCGGGACGAGAGAGCTGCAACGCGAGGATGTGGATGACGGGGGTTGGTGGGGGTCTGAGATGATCAGGAGCAGGGGAGGGGGTCCTGGGGGCTTTGATGTGAGAGATAAATTAGGGGGGTGCCGAACTGCTTGGCTGTGCTTCACGAACTATGAAGCGTGGACAATGGATGAGGGGTTATGGGAAGGAACGTTGTATCGCGACCTCCATAAAGCAGGCTTCACGGTTTGGCAAGCTGCACAGCCACCATTGTTACTGCTGAAAGTGAAGACATATGAAACAAGGGGAAGAGTATGAAAGAGAAGGGAAACCATGGCAGGAATTATTATAGACAAGAGCGGCAGGGACACTGAAAGTACGGCCTGCCACCGGCTAGCCATGAATAATTAGGGGAGGAGAAGCCGCACAGCACACGCAGGGAGAAGCCCTTTGATGTGCTGTGCGGCCGTGAAAAAATGCAATTAGGAGAGAGAGAGGGAGGCTGATGCACGTGCTTGTTTGGTTACGTGATTCACGTGAACTTAAAGAAAACCGCACAAACGAAACCCATGGTTTCACGAGCATTTTGAGCACTTGAATTCTCACTCCGCTCAATGCGCTTGCGCGCATTGATAGGTCGCGGGACCTAAAAAGGGTTCCTAATGCAGAAGACTTCCACGTAAGGGCCTACCCATTTAATTTAATTTAGGTGATTTTTTCACAAGTGCCTTTGCGTCCATTTCACATTCTGGAGGGACAAACTTGCATGTCAGACCTGGTATTCTTTGAATTTTTGCTTTCTATGGGAAATTGAGCAAGAAACTGAGCTGAGTCTGATTATGGGCTTCCTTGTTAGGATTGATAGTTAGTTGATAGATAGTTCTATCTTTTTTCTCGTAGTTTTAACAAGAGTTCAAGTACACAAAGGAAGAAGTCGAATAATTTAACCTAAGTAGCTAGGTTTTCAGTGATTTCCTAAACTCTGAGTAACCATCATTCGTAAGTCCAGAGAAGGAAATTCCAAAGTGAGGCTGCTTTATAGCTGAAGACGTGCCCATCTTGCCGAGATCTCTTAATGCTAATAAAAATTGTGGGTGAGGTGTCTTCTAATATCCCCAGATACCTGCAATATAATAGGAGGCTGTGATGTGGGAAGGGTTTCTATGGTGGTGGTAAATGAGGGAACCAGATGGTGAATCTTGATTTGGTACTGGGACCTTGACCAATCACCAGCTGATTTATTTCTCTCCTTCTGGCTACGCCCAGCTGTTAGAATGGCTCATTACATCCCATCCCATACAACAATAGTCTGACAGAGTCATAGTCGGCCCATAACACAAACAAAGTGCATCAACCTCTTTTTTCTTTCTTTTTTTTTGTCCTCATATATGCCTCCAGTAAATGCTCTAGATGGAAACCCCTAAAGCCTTTCACACTGTCAAACTTGATACCGCCCTGGACTCAATGTGCGGCAATCAGGGGTCACCCAGAGGTAGGCTGTTTACTTGTCCAACTCCCCTGTCCTCTGATGGAATACCTCGGACCTAGGGAGGACAGGACCAACACAAACCTCTGGCATAATCATAGGACCGTTACCTCTTTGACCAGGCCACCAGTTCTGACCACACATTCTCTGAGCTCTCTGCTCGGGACACTCTATGTCCATCTTACTGACTTCCATAATATTTCGTAAACAGTCAGTGTACCTGGGAGGGGCCACTGATTTCCATTCTTTACAAATCTCTCTCCTTGCTATAACCATCACATTGAATAAAAATTGTGAGGAATAGTTGTTAATATTGTAACCAGGTGGCAAACCAAAGAAAACTAACCTCGGAGAGCTTATAATAGTGGTTGTTAAAACCTTCCCCAGGAAATCCGCAATCGCATTCTAGTATTCAAGAATCTCTGGACATTCTAGAAATATATGTATATCATCAGCTGCCGGGAATTTACAGCGGGGGCAACAATAATTCTTCAGTGTAACCCTGGACAGTTTAGCCGGGGTCCAATACACCCGATAGACCGTGAACAAATGATTTCTCCTCAAATTATCTGGTTTTATTAAACTCTGGGACATGGAGAAAGAATCTGTCCAGATCTTCCTGGTTTCTTCTGGGCTATCTGATATCACATTACCCCAAAGACTCGCCAGCTCACAGTTTAACATTCCTGTTATCCCCGTTAGTGCCCTATACCAAAACGAGACTTCTCGTTTCTACCCTCCTCCCCTGCAGAAATAATCAAGGATCCCAGCATCCCTTTCCCGCTGCAACGCCTGCCTTGACAACCAGGCAGAGAGTTGGTAAAACTTGAATCTCGTTAAAGACCCATTTGTCAGTGACACTAAAGAGTCCCAGTCCATAAGACCCAGAGATACCCCCATCTCCTCACACCTGCTGCTTTCAAAGGCTGGGACAACTGGTCCTGAAGGCACTCCGGAGTGCCCGGGGAGTCCCAAACTGGGGCATTAGTGTGGTAAAATGGAATTCCCAGAGCTCTCAGGACATATACCCAGTTCCTAAGTGCCGTCTGCAGGATCTTAAGACGGACTTTTTAATAAAATTTCTGGTCACCAAATTTGAATAAAAAAACTCCTGGCCCTGTGGTAGATCATACAGCAATGCCTGGAATAAGTGGCCCTGCGAAGTTGAGTCCAATTTGTTATCCAATAACCTAAAGTTTTTAGGATGAAAGGCATGGCAATATATGAGTAAGTGTGGTAGGGCCAACCCCCCGATTTTTAACCCCCTCCTTAACTTTTTCCAGGCTATCCTGGGAGATTTACAAGCCCAGATAAAGGAACCAATCTTGCCTTGAAGGCTCATTATCTCTTTCTGTGGGAAAGATAAAGGGATGGAGTTATAAAGAAACGTTAGTTTAGGGAGTATAGACATTTTAATGAGATTAACTCGTCCGTATATGTTTAATGGCAGACTACCCCATCTTGTTAATGTTTTGATAATTTCTTTCACTACTATCTGCCAACTAATTTTCGGTATATTCTTTAGTTCTTGAGTCAAATAAATTCCCAAGTAACTCATTTTATGTTTTGCACCCTTTCAAATTCCTCGGCTAGATAAAATAACCTAGGTATGGCATCCACGTGATTGGAGGTGTATAGGAGAAGGTCATCTGCATACAATGCGGCCTTAAGCTCTAGGTCTGCTATTCCAAAAACCTCTACTTTAGAGGAAGATCACTCAGTAGCAGCATGCAATCGCATTGCAAACTACTTTGGAGATAAAGTGTCCAAGATTTACTCTGCTTTTCCCCACATACCTCCTGTAGCGGAAATGTCAGCAGACTAATTGAGTGATGAAGCCGATCAAAATCTGCTACTTAATTTCACCACCCCTACACCGGTGGATTTAGTAAAAATTTGCAGATCTGTTAAATCTGGCTCCCCTCGGGATCCCGCCTCCCCAAAAAGGTTGGGAGACAGTCTGGAAACACTAGAACCCTATTTTAGACACTTGTTAGATATCTCTTTTTTATCCAGCTCCATACCAGAGGACTGGAAACAGGCTGTGGTGCTCCCCCTACGTAAGAAGCCCAACATTAGCTTTGAGAAGTTAGATAATCTTCGCCCCATCTCCTTGCTGCCCTACTTTTCTAAGGTAGCGGAGAAGGTGGTAAACAAGCAGCTAATGAAATTCGTGGAAGACAGCAACCTCCTTCACCCTACGCAATTCGGGTTCCGGCCGCGTCACTCTACGGAGTCTGCCCTCCTCAGGGCGACCGAAACCCTCAGGCAAGGCGCTGATGAGGGACAAACCATGGCCTTAATCCTCCTGGACCTCAGTGCGGCGTTCGACACTGTAGCACACTCCATCTTGCTACAGTGTCTGAGCAAAGGTGGGGTGAGAGGGGCAGCACTGAAATGGATTTACTCATTTCTTGCTGGCCGAGGCTTCCAAGTAAGGCAGGGCGACCATTACTCGGAGCGCATTTCACTGGATCAAGGGGTGCCGCAGGGCTCGTCCCTGAGCCCAACTCTTTTTAATCTTTATGTTGCCCCGATCGCTTCCTTGGTAGAAAGCTACGCCCTCCAAATGGTGTCATATGCCGACGACACGCAGTTGGTCATCTCCCTATCACGCGCGCCCGTTCCCTCGGCGAACATCTTCAGAGCTTGCATGCAAGACCTCGCGGCCTGGATGTCCGCCAATTGCCTCAAGCTCAACGGAGGCAAGACCGAGGTACTGGTGGTGGGGGGAGGCCAATCAGCGTGGACGTCGGCGTGGTGGCCGTCGTGCTTGGGTCCAGCACCCACCCCTTGCCAGAAAGCAAAGAACTTGGGCATTTGGTTTGATTCTGACCTTACCTTTGGTCCCCAGATCAATCAGGTGGTTGGATCCTGCTTTGGGACCCTCAAAAGTCTCAGGAAGGTATTAAAATTCTTACCTATCAGAGCCCGCCAAACCCTGGTGCATGCACTAGTCACGTCTAAGATGGATTACGGCAATCTCCTCTACTTGGGTACTCTGGAGAAGAATTTGAGTCGTCTTCAGGTTCTCCAGAATGCCGCGGCCAGACTAGTGCTTAGACTACCCAGAAGAGCAGAATCCACAGCGGCCCTCCGGTCTCTGCACTGGCTCCCGATCCGTAGCAGGGTGGAATTCAAAGCCCTGTGCACGTGCCACCGGATTATCAACGGGAGAGCTCCGCTCCCTTTGAAAGGATTGCTGACACCCTATGAGCCGTCTCGCTCTCTGAGATATTCCGGCTCAGGACTCCTGGCAATTCCTAAGGTGTCCAGAGCCCGGATGGGTGGAAGATCTTTTAGGCACCTCGCAGCATCCAGATGGAACAAGTTACCTATGGCGCTGCGATTAGAACCTTCAGAAACAATCTTTAGAGCCAAGTTGAAGACTGCTTTATTCACACAGTAGTTTTTCTGTATTTGTAAGTTCTGGCAGGTATTAGCTCCTTAGCGCGGGGACACGCCGCTGTGCGTCACCAAGCGCTCTATAAAACCCCCTAAATAGAAATAGAAATAGAAATTCTAAAAGGTTGAATTACATGATCCGCCCTGATACAACAAACAAAAGGTTTAATATAAATATCGAACAGAAGGGGGGATAAGGGGCAGCCCTGCCTCGTGCCGCGGGATATTTTAAACCAGTCGGACAGGCCACCATTAACAAGGACTTTTGCTTGTGGATTCTGATACAAAGATTTAATGCCCTCTATAAAGATTGGGGGGAACCCAAACCCAGCCATAGTGGCCCACAAGTATTTCCAGTTTACCTGGTCAAAAGCTTTGGCCTCATCTATCACAATTAAAGCTAGCGGAAGCCCTCTATCCTCCCCATAGTCTATGGCTCCAATCACCTATAAAGTTAGCTCATTCAGCTGCCTCCCAGGGATAAACCCTCTTTGGTCCGGGTGAATTATAGATTTTATAATTTTGGCAAGTCTAGTTGCCAAAATTCCAGAGTAAAGCTTCAGGTCTGAATTCAGGAGAGAGATAGGCCTGTAGGATTCGATTTTTTTAGGGTCTTTGTTAGGCTTCGCAATGAGAGGGATCGTGGCTTCAGCCCATGTGGGGGGGATGCTGTGGCCGTGAATCAGTAAATGATTAAAAAAGTGTGGTGAGCAATGGTACCAATGACTCTGAATAATCAATATATACCTCACTTGGTAGCCCACCCGGGCCAGCAGCTTTACCCTGCTTCATTTTTTTGAGTTTTTCTATTACTTACCCTTCCATGATCTCACTCTCCAAATACCTCCTATCTGTTTCTGAAATTTGGGGCAGATTTCTCTGACTCAGCCAAGTCTGGGCCTCCTCCATTCCGAAACTCTTATCTTCCGTATATAAGCCTTGCATAAACCCCCTAGCTTCCTCCCTAATCCCCCCATCCTTCATGATTGATATGCCTATCTCGCTTTGTGCTAGGACTTTGATATTATTCCTGGATCTTTCTTCTCTAGTTTTCCAGGCGAGAAGGGCCCCACGCTTTTCTCCATACTCGAAATTTTTCAATTTACTGGTCTCCCACTTTTCCCTAATGATCTTTTCATCACTGACTTTAAGAGAGAGTTGTAGATCAAAGAGCTCCTTCTCCAATTCCGGAATCCTCTCTCTGTCTGAAACAATAGCCACCTGTAGTTCGGAATCTTTTTCAATAATTGCTTTCAAATCATCAAGCTTTTTTCTTTTAATAGTCTTCCTCTTATGGGCAATTAAAGAGCTCAGCACACCTCGTAGAAAAGCCTTATAGGATTCCCACACGATCTGGACAGTGGAGGAGCCGATGTTAATAGTGAGAAATTCAATAGCTTTTTCTCTCACTTCTTCTTTTACTCGGTCATCTAGAAGCAATGTCCTCTCTAGTGTCCATCTGATATCTAAGGGTCTGGAGCTTAATGAAAAAACCAATTCGACAACAGCATGATCTGATATCCCCACCGGAATATGGGAAAGGGAGGTAATGTCTGCAAGCAGATGTTGATCCACCAGGAAGTAGTCTATTCTCGAATGGTGTTTATATTTCTTACTATAAAATGTATACCCCCTAGTAGAGCCATATTTAGATCTCCAAACATCCAACAAGTTAAAATCTTTCATCACAGATCCGAGGGCAGAAAGTGATTTAGTAGGAGTGTGGTACTTAGCCTTAGAGGTCCTATTCAAGGTATAATCAAAAACCAAATTAACATCACCCCCCAAGATCACAGGACCCTAGGTCTCAAGTAGACCTGCCGCCAATTTCAAAAGAGGACCTTGATTGTCATGATTGGGGTCATAATACACTGCACAAGTATAGCAAATACTGTAAATGGAGAGGGCCGCCATAATCCATCTGCCTGTCTGGTCCATTTCACACCTTATCAGCCTTATTCCCCTATTTGCCCTGACAATTATCGCAACCCCCCCCTAGTTGCTCCCCTCTGTCTGGAACACACGATTTCCTGCACCCACCCCAGTTTCTCAAAAAGTGCCTTACATGCGTTCAGCTCAAGGTGTGTTTTTTGAAATAGCATCTGTGTTTCTTAAAAATTTGCAGACCCGAGATTGCTTTCTCCCTTCACCCATACCATTCACATTCCAGGAGAGGGTTTTAATACTTATTGACCTACTCATAGCCAAACTCTACCTTTCCTCCCATCCTGAGCTCATGAAATCTTTTTTCTACAAATGAGGACTTTTTAACTTTTTTCCCCACCACCCACCCCCCCGAACCCACCCCTGAGGAACCCCCCCCGACATACCTGACGATGAAACCGCCTTTAGGGCCCCAGGAGAACTGCCTTTGGCAAAAAAAACTAAAAACTACAGCTACATTCATCAACAGGATGTTTAATATGGCACCAACTATAAGAAAAAATAGAGCTTAAGTGAATACATTTCTATTATCGTTTGTTTATTTTTTGTGTTTTTTTTTTTACTACTCCTTTCTTTTCCCCATTTTTCCTATTGCTTTACGTAAACCCCATGTGTCCCTATGTGTCCCTATATATCCCTATGGGTCCTAATCTACCTCCAATATTTCATACCTTCCTCATTCCAAGCCTCTCTCTCCCTCTATCTGATTTTCCTTCTTGACCTGAGTTTTTTTTTAATCTGATTTCTGTCTCATCAAAGCTAGAAGGTCATCCACATCCGCAGGCTGACTACAATTATACATTTTATTCCTCCACATAATCTTTAAAAGGGCGGGGAACTTCATTTGTACTTGGGCTCCAAACGATCTTAATTCTGGCATTCTGGTGCCCAACTCCCACTGCCTCTGGGCTGTTCTTCCTCCTATATCAGATCTAATAAGATATGGAATTGCCCGATAGTGGAGGTCCGACTTAGAGAGACATCTCCCCATCATTAACTCTTTGATACTGAAGGACCGAAAGTTCCCCAAGATCTTCCTTGGCGCCTTCCTGTCTGCATGTAACTTGAAGGGGTCCCTATGCACTCGTTGTATTTCAGCCTCCAAGTCTTTTAAGGACCCCATCACTTAAAAGATAACAGACAAATCCCTTAATGTCATCCAGCTCCCTCTGGTATCTTTAGAATTCTCAGGTTGTTTCTTCGAGCTTGTGTTTCCAGCCTCTCCAAGTCCGTAGCCAAAGATCTATTCCGTACTTTCAAAGTTTCAATGTCCTTTGAATTCCCTTGGACTGATTTAGTTAGGGCTACAACTTCCACTTCCAGTTTCCCGGTCCTGGTAATAACGTCGTCTAATTTAGACTCCAGTAGATCAAATCTGTCGTGGATCGCCTTTTGATTACCCTCCGAGATTTCAAATTTAGTCATCAAGTCCCCCCTTAAGGACTGAAAAAGGGAACCCAACCTGTCCCTATCCATACTCTCTGATTCCCTCCAACCCCCCTGTGCCTGAACCAAACCCAGACCCTGACCCTGAGCAAAATTCTTAGCCTGAGTTATAACCACACATTGTGGCGGGGGACTGCCATTATTAGAGGGACCTGGGACCCATATGAGGCTTCCAGGACTTGACAACTATGAGAGGGAGGAGGGGAAAGAGGGGGACTGGAACTTAATACTAACTGGTCAGCCCGGGACTCTAAACTTGTATCTCTGACCACCACCTCGCCCACCTCGACCTCCGTCAGTTCCGGCTGTATCCCACTCCCAGCATAAGACAGACCCGCCAAGGGGGCAAAATGGTTCTCTAAACGGAGCACGGGAGCCTCAGTGCCCTGTATAGTAAGGTTGGTCTCTGACTGTATATCTAGACGAGCAGCCTGCTCCAATATTTTAAAATAAGTCTTAAGGGAAGGAGAATTTTTTTTAAGGGGCAATTGCACAGTTTTCGACCCCTTAGCTCTTTTTATACTACCTGCCTTTTTCCTCCCCTTACAGGGGGTTAATGGCATAGGCCGCTCTATTTCTACAGGGTCTAACACTCCGCCTGCTCTCAGCTCCTGCTGTGATCTGAGCTGGTATCTGTTCCTTTGTCTCCCAGGCGGTAAAAGGGATGTAACCAGGTGCTGGCCTTGTTTCCGACTTAGTCCTTGGTAACCAGTGCAGCAGAAGGTATAGAATCCAAATCAGAACCAGAACCAGCTTGGGGGGGTGCGGTTTCTCAATTGGCCTCTGCCTCGTAACTCGCTCTTGGCGCTGCTCTCGGTATTGCTCGCTTGTGGGTTCAACTGGGGCAACAATTCATAGATCAAGCTCCATATAATCGCGCTTCAGCGCTGACCCCTCTCCACAGCACCGTACCGTCTGTGTTTGCTCTAATAACGCATCAAACGAGGAAACACGGCCCCCAGAGCTGCAGCTGCGCGACTGCCGAATGTGTCCGAACACACAGGCTCCTCCGGCGGCCCCCGGGCTTCCCTCCTCCAGCACCTCCTTCCGAATCATACGCGCCACTCCAAGAGCAGGTCCTAGCACCACCGCCGCTAATATGCCAGGGTGTGATCACAGATATACCTCAGGGAGCAAAGGAGAAATAAGAGGCGAAAATTAGATCAACAAAAACCCCCTCATTCTCGCATCGTCTCCATCCAAATCTTACCGCCACAAAGCACCTATTCCAGCTGCCTGACGTCCCGCTGTATTCCCTCAGAGTTTTCAGCCATCGGGCAGGCCCCCGGAGCCGCTGCGACCGGCGTTCAGCCTGCCGCCATGTTCTTTGCTAGCTCCGCCTCCGGGGCTGAGTTGACTGTCAGCATACCGTGTTAGGTGCATCAACCTCTGGCTGAGAGCTGTTTTGGGCTTACACCATACCTCTAGGTTCATGTCACCACCAGGGTTTGCTCCGGCCCTCTCACCTCTTCATTCCTTTTTGGCTCTGGTGGCGGTGAGCCGGGGCCCGCTATCGATGCAATGTTGTTTGTCACCGGCAGGTTTGTTTGGCTCCACTTTGTAGGCTGTGCCATTCTTGGTCCCTATGCTCATGGCTCACCCAGGGCTCCAGTCTGCTTTCTTGACTCATCCTGTCTTGTGAGATGGAGCTGGCATCCACTCTCTTGAACCAGGACACAGTTCTAGCTACTATCTCGGTGCCTCAGGTTGGCCACCACCAGGATACCATTCACTGTGTTAGCTGTCCACAGACTGTGTTCGTATGGAATGCGGAACTTCCACCCTGGGTATCTGTCCCATATTAGGACGCGAGTTCCTGGCTTGATGGTGGATGCTTTGGCTCTCCGGCATCGACTGGATCTATCTTTGGTGTCTTTAGTTCTGTCTTGATTGCTCTTTGGGTTAAAATTTGACACTTTCCACTCATTCTTTTTGGGATGGTGTCTTGGCTGCACCAATTCCTTACTAGTGCTAGAGGAGAGCATTTGGTTGTGCAGTGTAGCCTGTTCTTTTATGCTCTCAGGAACCTTCGCAAGGCTGTCTCAGTATCCCATTCTCCATCTGTGGTTCAGCATATACATGAGGTTTTCAATATCCCTGTTCTCCTGTGGCCACTGGGGCACTGTGACATTCCTCTTCTTTATTAACCAAACTGTTAAGTCACTGAACTCACCCCATTCCTTTGGGAGACCAAATGTAAGAGGATTGTCTCTAGCACTGGTCCTTCTTTGCTGCATGGCATGAATCCAATTATCTCCACTGCTGGAGTGTCCATCCACGATGACCAAGATAATTGGGCCATCCGAGAAATTCCAAAGTCTGAGCTAACCCATTGTTCAGTCTGTGACGACAGGTGCCAGAATAATCTTGACCCTAGTCAGTCAGCCAGCCAGGCAGCTCCTGATTGTGTTATCAAACATGATATCGATCCCAAGGAATCATAACTTTTCACTTAGGTGATACCTGGTTTTTGTGGTTCCTTGATGGCCTTCATGTGCTAACTCCACTACCCTCTCGTGTAGCGCTTTTTGCTTCATGATACAGTGGCACCTGAGTAGCAGGTCATCGGCTGTAAGACCTCAGGGCCTCATTTATGAGGCCCCTCGCAGTGCCGGAACATCACTTTTTGTGGCATTCCGTGGTGCAGGAGCGTGCTCCATATTTACGAGGCAGCACTAAGTCATGTTTTTGTTTCCTTTAATGCAGTTTTCAGCATTAAAGGGTTGTGTAATAGGTGTTGATGGGGGCGTTGGCAGAAAAATTCATGGCATTTTGACACTGGCCCAGAATTACGAGAAATCTAAAATCTAAGGCAGTGACAAAAATGTAAAAAGGAGGCACAACTAAGAGCAATATCTATATTTCTCCTTGTTTTCCATTCTGCAGCACACATGGAAAAAGGAAAAAGCCTCTTGTGATTGTTTTTGTGCATGAAGGTTCCATTTGCACCATGGTGGAAAGGTGTCTGTGTTGGCGCATGGCAGCCCATTGTGCTCCTGTGCAGGGGAATGCACCGTATCACAGATACTGTACTTTTCTGCCCTCCTGCATCCCTTCCCTATGGTAAAACCTCATAAACGAGGCCCTCAGTTCGTCTCAAACTCTCCACATCTGTGACAGATTTTCCTTGTCTGTTTCTACCCATTGATTAACATCACAAAGAAACTTCACCCACTTCGCAACCTGGATGGTGGTGATGGTCTTTCGGAAGACTACATCATCTTGTGTTAATCGGCTGATCTCAGCAGTTGTGAACACTTTGGGAATTGCAAATGGCTAATTGGCTGCATTAGTCCTCTACAGCTGATTCTTTGTCTCTTTGACACTCATTGGGATAGGGTGCCTTGTCAGGAAGTCTCCTGTGTTCTTTGTACCTGGACTGTACTGCTACAGCTTTATTGCTCTTCTCTCCATGTGGCAAATAGCGTGACATGTGGCCTGTGATTCATGATCACTTTGAATTTCCTTTAACTTAGGCTCAGATGGAAATAGGTGCACCCCCTCTATAAAACCAGATATTCCCTCTCATTTTGGGCGATTCTGGTCTCGGTGGCTGTGAGGGTTCTGCTGGCAAAAGCAAGGGGACCCACAAGCCTGGTTCTTTTTTGTGTGTTGCCACTGCTCTGATACCGACTTGACTTGGATCCAATATCTAGTTCAGTGGCTTTATGGGTGTCAAAGTAGGAATTTGTGGTTTTGGTCAGAAGTGACTGCTTGATGGTCTTGAATGCTACCTATTCCTTAGATTCTCACGCACATTGGACTTTCAAATTCTTTAAGGCTCTCAGTGGCTCCGAGAGTGTTGCTAGGTTTTGCAGGAAATGTCCACAGTAGGTGACCATACCTAAGAAACTATGAATCTTCGGTGCAGTGCCTTACTGGATGGCTTCAGACTTCCAGTGGTCCATTTTCTGTCTATCTTTCATGAACATGTATCCAAAAAAGGAGTATTTGTTGCGCGACAAGATCAAACGATGATCGAACAGATGTCACAGGATTGCCTGCTGTTAGAACTGGCATTTCTGGTTGGCTAAGGCTGATGCCAAAGCTAGGCAAAAACCACCATTCTAGTCAGGGCAAGGGAGTCACACGCCAAGATAACCCCTGCTCACCCCCTTGGTAGCTTGGCACGAGCAGACAGGCTTATCCCGAAAGCAATGTGTAAAGCATTTGCGCACGCACAGAACAGCAACAACATCCTAGGCACACCACAAAAGGAACTCCACACAAGGTTTATAAAAATAACTTTTGTATTGTCAAGACACATCAGATAGTATCACGCAATATACATGTTGCCGACTGACACGGGCAATATTCACAAGGGATTATTTACACCAGGACAGGGCCACATGGGCCACCGTCAGAATCAGCACTTTGTAGAACATAGAATATAGGATACAAAATCACTGTAGCACAAATTAGCAAATATAGCACACAACCAGTAACCACTGGTAACAGGTAAGTACCACCTACGCAACCCTAAACACCTTAGGAGAATGTCACACAGGGAACCAGGATCTCACTAGGACCACCTGTACTAGAAAGAACAACCACCTAAGTATCACAATACAATTAGGGGTATAAGCGAGAACACATTACACATGATTCATCACAACATTCAGAGGTGTAGGGAAGGAAAACACATGATGCATAGAACATGCATTCAGCGGTGTAAGAACAAGGCACATGATGCATCAAAAACACATTCAGAGGTGCACGGAAGAAAAAACACATGATGCATAAACCAACACATTCAGAGATGTAAGATCAAGGAAGACACATGATGCATAAAAACATTCAGAGGTGCCAGAACATAACTCAATAGCGCAAAAACACATGATGCCCAAAAACATTCAGAGGTGTAAGATCAAGGTGCGTAATCATATTAAATGCATTACATTTCCTAGCACCACATCACATTGCGTAAAACTCACATTGGGCAATTACCATCATAACATAGCAGGTAACCACATTGCGCAAACTTACATAAGCCACCACCTGTGGCAGTCCCTAGGCCAACTGGCCTTGTTGGGGCTAGGACGCCCTTTGTCCCAATGTCAGGGGCCTAAACGTGGCAGCTGCCCACAAAGTGCTGGGCAGCTGTGTAGCAGGGAGCCTGTAAACAAATATGCCCCCTTAACGGTGGAGCTTCTCAGGGCACGAGACAGATGAGGCACTTCAGAGCCTCTCAGGGCTCGTAGAACAGAGGAAATGCTGCCTGGAGCCCTCGTGGCTCTAAGAACAACTTTGGCAGGGGAGCGATGGGGTCCCTCACGGGTGACCCGCGAACACTTGGGGCACCTTGAGCCTCTCAGGCTCTTAAAACAAATATGGCCCCGTCGTTTGAGCCCCCTCTCTGGGGGCTCGAGATCCAGGAAATGCCCCCGGAGCCCTTTAGGCTCCAAACACAAAATGCTACCTTTCGTCGGAGCAGCCTGCTATCAAGTGGGGCCGCTCAAGGAATCTGTCGGAACCTCCACGAGTCCTTTAAAGGACTAGGCTGCCCTTGGACGAAGTGGACAGCCACAGGAGGGGGAGGGCACTGGCACTGTGCCCTGATGCCCCCTCTCCCATTACCAAGAACGGGCCCCACTCACCGGAGTAGCTGGACGCGGTCTCCCCCTGTCTGGGCTTCTTTCGGCGGGGGAGCAGCGCGTCTCCTTGCTCGCTGCGTCCTCTCCTCTTCGTGGCGGCCCCAGAGCTCCCTCAGCACACGGGACCCCTGCAACAGCCCACGCTTCTTCTCCTTCTTTTCCCGGGGCTCCCTCAGCACACGGGAGCCCCACACTTCTTCTCCTCGGGCCGGCAGAGGCGGGCGGGACTTCCAGACAGATTGCAGGCCCCACCCCCATCCCGGCAGGAGATGCCTGACTTCCGGTTTTGCGGAGGGCCGCGGCGGTGACTCAAAGGGCAGAAAGGAGAGGTGGGCACCCTCGGTATTAAAATAAAACATACCAGTGAGGTGGGCACTCGCAGAGGGGCCTATAAACTGGAGAATACCCGTACTATAAAAATAAAGTGCACACAAAGCACTCAGGGGCACACAAAGGGCAGGAGCGCTTCCCTCAGTGGGAAAACGACAGGGTCCTGCCCAGAAAGGAAAAATAAAGTGCTTACAGGGCGCTAGGGGCAAAGAAAGCACGAGGCTCCTCAGGAATGGCCCCCCCTTCAGAAACCAAGGGACCCAGCAACAAGGCCCTCCTAGGAGCAGAGGGCAGGAGGGTCAAAAGGAAGTCATTCAGCCCCCAAGCAAAGCAGGGGGGTCCCTAAAAAAAAGTCCATCCAGCAATCAGGGCCATCCGGTGTAGTGTAGTTCCTATTTTCCCTATAGGCCCTGCGCATTGGAATAACATAAATAGCAGTTTAGACGTAGAAGTGCGGTCTTCCAGGTCTCTACTGACTATGCTAAACTTACTTGGGTTTGTTACCAACTAGCTCAGAAGTCACTGGAAACTTTCTTGACTGAATAGGAAGTGATCAGCTTCCCTGGCACAGACAAGAAGGGATTCAGTTTTCCAACAAACGCATAAACATGACAACTTTGCTCCTGAGAATAAGAGTCAATCTCTAGAGTCGTGTGAAACAATAGACAGTTATTTTACTCAGTCAGTTGTGTAGATTACTTTCAACAAGATGCAGAGAATAGAGAGACGGGGGTTTTCAATAAAAGGTATTATTTATTGAACAGTCTTTCTTCTCATGCAACAGAAATGAATTGCCACAATTGCAAGACTTGTTATTATAAAAAGTGTGTACAGTAAAAGGAGGATTGCGAAATAATACTGTAAAAGCATTGATATGGTTTCTTAGCCATACAATGGTTAAAATGAATAAAATATATACATTCATATATACATTTAGCTAACGTACTCAACTGGTGCTTCTAACTACGCCTACCCCAGTGTACCTGACCTAAGCCTAATACTTGGGAGGGAGTAAGTAGCAGTTTAAGTTAAGTTGGTTTTGCCAAGGTTTGCTTCAAGAATTCTCTCTAAGGGTTTAGTCAACACCATACCTCTGGAATAGAATGTTGGAGGTCTTGTATCTCCTTTCAGGACTCGATATCCCAGTCACTCGCAAGAGTAGGCTGGAAACGCCGGAGCTGGATTTTCTCGGCAAGAGAAAATACAGCGTCTTTCTCAGCACGTCAAGGAGGAGGAGGGGCAGCGTCTGTGGGCTGCTTGCATCTGCTGGGCTCTGCAAGGGACAGATGTTCTGCTCCTGTATTCACCACACCATCATTGTCGTCGCATTTGCTTAAGGCAACGTTGGTAATATTTATACCTGAAAGGTGCCTTGTTTGACGTAAGTTTTTGGACATAAGACGTCAATAAAGATGTCACTAGGAAGTGATCGTCCTTTCAGTGCTCATTAGAGTTCTATTAATAATCAAAACATAGCAAGCGGGGCTTTCCCAGGTTGCTGGGTTTTATCTTGTTGAAGAACTCGGAGTGTAATCTAGGAATCTAAGATAGTGGCTTCTGCTGTGTCATGTACTGCAATGAGCTGCAGAGGTGAGTTTCTGAAATATTGCTGAAATATGGCTCTGATCGTTTATGCCATTATAGGGGTATGAATGGATTATAGCCGTATAGGGGCATAAGGTCACAGTATTGATCGGGGTCCTAGATTAGAACACGACACCCACTCCACAAATTTATATCCATCAAATTACTAAAAACTAAAGCAATAAGATGCATATGTAACATTACCCACCCCAAAATACATATTTGCATTTGAAATGGCGTATTTGAAATACATGGAAATACATGAAAATATAGGTACTGTACGTCTTTAAGCATAGAAATCATTCAAAAATTATAGCATATGTAATCAGTGAATGATTTTGCGAGAAAAAAATTACACATGAAATATCTCTTTAAACAGAAAAGAAGGGCGAGATTATTTCATCACATATAAATGCAATTGCTGTAACATGTGCTAGAGGCTGATGTAAAGTTATTATGTCTCTAGATCTACCTAAAAATAGAAGTTCTGTTCTTTATGAATAGTTCTACTTTAAGCAAAGGTTTTCGTGCCAGAAAAAAGGTACATATTTAAAAAAAAATGTTCAAACCAAAAAAAAGAAAAAACTTTTCATGGTGAACTGGGGAATAGACTTCCAAAGCTTTTCAGTAGTTTTTGTTGATCAAAACTGAAGGCCGAATTCAGAGTTCATGGGAACGCTGTGTGTCAGAATGCTTTTCAAAAATTAATGTTTCTGTTCGGGGGAGAACATCATATCAGACAGGCTCTCAAAGAATTGGTCTACAAAATCAGGTGACAGTTCGACCAAGTTCGATAATGCTGTAACTTGGCAGGTGTGAAAATGATTGCTATCATTGGTGTCTGGATCAGCAATGCTCACAGAAGGTCGTACCTGGGTGATGTTGCTTTTATTTCTCGCTCCACTGTCACCACCTAGTCGTAGTACAGGAGTCTCAACGAATGCTGTCATCAGGATTGGTAGCCGCTGGGGACAACACAATGCGTGAGCCGTTACAGGACTTAGCAAAGTATCGATATCCATTGGTACTGCTGATGGAAGTGCAAGACAGGTGTCCAACACGCATTCTTCTCCGCATAGCATACATCGAAGCACAGGTAAGATGCAGGTCTGCCATATAGGTCTGAATGAAAGAAACCAGGTCATGTTCAGATCTCTCAGCCTGGCCAATCCAAGGACTCTAGTTGTGCGGTCCCGGTAGCGTATTGCTAGGATCGTTTCTTTCATCCCTGCCGGAGTCATGTCTGTATTTTGGCTTGCCATATCGGAGCAGGAGGGTCAAAAATAAAATGCCTGCTACAAGTCCCAAAATCAGGGGTATGCCGCCAAAGACTGAATAGACAAAATTGGGAATGATTCCCAGAATTGCTTTGAATGGTGTTAACAGTCCTGAAAAAATGGTCTTAAATACACCTGGGATGCCTATGGCACATGACATATTTAGAATTTGGCTAAGCATTTCTGTGAAATGCACGGGGCACTTTGTTGATAAAAGGTCATGTATCTCCGAAGCCGTCCTTGCAACTTGGAGATCATACTTCTCTTTTGATGACGTGATGGGCACTGTTGTCTGCAAAAGCACAGACTTCATTCTGCTTAAAGTATCAATTTGTATAGAAGAGACATTCAAACGAGGCCATATGGGAGTCTCGGAGTCTCCAGGGCCGTTTGGAAACAATGCTTGCATACAGCATTAGACCATGAAAGTTACTTGTACGAGATATGCTTTCCCTGGCAAAAGGCCACAACAGCTGTGATCCGTTATTAGAATGTAACTCCCGTTCGAGATTTGCTTAAAGAAAGGCTCTATCTGCGTTGCAGGTGTGACATGTTGGTGGCATGAAAGGTTCTTTGAATTTCCTTCACAGGCCCCGTGTAAATTAATACCTTGGCACAAAAGTATACCGCTTAGTGAATGTTTGCAGTTTTCACCACTAAGAAATACATTTTTGTTGCTGTCACTATGGCATGTGTGTGTATATTGTAATTTCCATGCTGACTTAATGTACCCTTTACCCAAACGTTCATACTGGTCAGTCGGTATGTATTCAAGGCATTTTCTAAATTGGAAAGTTGTTATCGGAATTGTGATAATCCTGTGTATTATCCATTCAATGACAGGACTTTCTGACATTGTCAATGGTAATCTCTCAAGTTTTTCGATGCTCAGGATTGTATAGTCTGCTCCTTTCTGTGCCAAACTGATTTTTTTATCAGTAAGGTTAAAGATGGAAAACAATGACGTTGTGTTGATTAAACGCCATGGCACATAGCCTGAACGAAGATTTTGCAGCGTCCAGCCTAACTGTACAATAGAACGCAATTGTGACTGGCCATGCTGTAACATTAGCAAGTCTTTGTCTATTATATCTATGGCAGATGATACAATACTGTCCAGTGAATATATTCTGGAGGACAGAGTCATTAACCCATTGTCCATAACAGAAAGTGATTTTTCGAAATTAATACGATCAATTTCTCGTATTTTTTCAGCTGTTTCAATTTGAGTTACTTTCCAAGCCTCATTGTAAGCCGCATATATACTGGTCGCTATGAAATGTTTTTGACGCTGTTTGCGAGGTCCCAGAATGAAATCAAGCAAATCAGCACCATCTTTAAGTAAAGATAAGTGTTGCTTAATTTCTGCCAGTGTGGATGATTCTAGCTTTTCAAGCACAGCTTCCCTACACTGTATGTTGTTACTATCCCTGGATGTTGTCTCTGGGAGTATCTAGGGTCTGGTCTGGTCATTGTTAACCCCTGTGTTTTGTTCAGGAATCTATCTTGACAGTTATTCGTGTCAGTAGGCCAGATTAACCATTTTTTCCAATCAGGATGTGTTCTGTTTAGATGTAGAATTTTTGATACGTCTATTTCAATATCTGTAGTTGTATTATCAGGTATTGCTTTGGAATAGACGGTTTGTTAAGTTCTTTAATCTTAGCTAGGCCAAGACAGGTTGTTTGGTGAATTGTGTCATTTAAGAACAATATTTGTTCTGGGATCATGCAGGCTCGAAATAATGCTTCTAGGCCTTGTACCTGCCAATCTTTTGTACCCCAGATGGTTTTTGTTTCAATGTTATTTCTCCAAAAATCAAAACCAAATGTCATCATTTTTTCATAAAATGCTTCGGAATATATCAATTTAGTATTTGTCAGCATTGTTTTCAACCCTGTTTTATCCAACAGTTTATAATAAAACGTTTCTGCATCACTTGTATTAAACCCTAAGAAGTACTGGAATTTCTCATAGAATGTTTTTGAACTACTTTTAGGTGGAGTAGCACAATGTTCCCATTGGTTATATTTAAAAACATTTCTAGGTTGTGCAGATTTATGTAAATAATGGTCACCGTAATGTGAGAAGCAGTACATCTGTTCATAATTAGACGAACCTTGCAAATAATCATGTTCTGTAAATCTCGCTGACAACACTAAATCTGACATCATATGATTTATACTTTCAAAATCCCAATCATCAGAAAATGTACTTGGTTTTACAAAGTCACTTAAGGAAACCTTGAGCTGGTGAGGATATTTCAGGATTTCGACCGGACCATATATTTCATAGTCAGTTTTGTCCCATACTACCCCCCCGGGTATTGGAATGGCTGTGACATTTACTGTTGATAGTTCTCTTTTCTTCACGTGGGATGATCTGTGTGGTTTTAGGACTAAGTTGATGTTCTGACTTGCTGTGTCCATTGAACTGTAATAAACTTTCCTAAAATTAAAACTAAAATTAGACATAGTAGGAGTATAAGTACCCCTGAGATTATCTAATGCTCAATCAATGGTGCATCCAGATATACTTCTTTGATTTGATGAAAGAGTTCTGTTGCTTTTTCTTTAAAAGTCTTTGTTTCTGGCGTCCCTTCAGGGTCGTTTTGATCTTCAGAAAAGTTATCGAAATTGATGAAGTAGCCAGAGGCAGTTCTGTCAATTGTTGGAATTGTTTTCTCCATTTGTCTTTCTGTAGCACATTCTGATGCCACATCATTGTAGACTGGTGTTTCTTGACGAACTGTTTCAATCTGTGTTTCAAGAGGCACAAGTTCCATAGCATTATTGCATAGTCCCTCTCTGTGCACTGCAGATTTATCAAATGTGATTAGTCTTTCAGTTTGAACCTCTTGGATTGTTGCAAATTTGGGTATTCTGTTATTTCTTGGGAGTCCACTGGGCCTACTGTTGATTATAGGCCACATGCTTGTGGTTTTACCAGGTAGATTGATACAACTTGGTTCTCCTTTTTACCAGCAAGGGGCGGTAGTACTACTGATCTTGTTCCGTTGGTTGCCAAGACAGGTACTGCTTGTCTGTAAGAAGGCCCAAATTCCTTCTTCACCGCTATTTTTTCTCTGACTAGATCCCCAATCTTAGGAATCCAGACAGGTCTTGCTGGGGCTGGTGGTGCCTCTTCAGTGGTAGTTGGCTGTTGCTTTAACTTTATGTTGCTTAAGGATTTTCTTGTTTTATTCAAGTCCTGTAAAACAGCCAAACGATCTTTGATGTCAAAGTCTTTATTCTTATCTTCTACCACTGATACCTGACTATCTAAGTCCTGAATGTGCATTCTAGTTCCGAACAATAGTTCGTACGGGCTGAAACCTTTTAGAGAATTTCTTGGCAAATTGTTTAGAATAAGTTGGACACTATTGAATGTTTGACCCACCCATCAGCCGAACCTCATACCTTCGCCGTTATAGATTGCTTTATGTCTCGGTTTTTTCTTTCCACTACACTGTTCCCTTCGGGGTGTGATGGACAAGAGTATCGCAACCCAACGCCCATACTGGCCATGGCCTCCCTATAAGCTCGAGAGCTGAAAGCAGGACCCTGGTCAGAATGGAACATGGCAATTGCGCATTTGCCGATAAAGACTCGCAGATCTTTTATAACAGTTTTGGTGTCAGCCGAGCGCTGGGGCCACATTTTTTAAGTGAATTTTAGTCTTATTAATTAATAGGACGCTGCATGGCATGCAGACAGCATTACGCCTACCATGGCATTAATGCGCTTTTGCTGCGATCTCTGTTGCAGTCCGGGCAGTTCTTTACATATTTATAGTGATGCAGGCTCATCCCCGGCCACCAGTATACTGACTGTAATTCGGTCAGAGATTCCTTCATCTGTATGTTCCTTGGACCTTCACCCATGTGTGCGTCTGCTATTAATAACTTTCTCCGATTCGTGTTTGGAATTACCCTATCCCCCACTCCAGGGATTCAAGCAAAAGGAACGGAGTTTGCATCAATTACGTATGCATAATTGAGTGGATAGTTCACGGGTAGTGCTGCACAGCTGCCCTTTGAGGACGTTTTTACTGCCAGCATGGTTTCCCCGTCTATGTATTTTCTCAACGCTTTTTTGTGGCTACGGAAGCTGGTTTATTTGCTTCCTCTGTGGCTGTAATGGCCAATGAATTCCCTGCAACGTGAACGCCATCACGTTGATGACTCAGAGTGTGTATCACGTGAGTCTTTTGTAGTTCTTTCTGTAAAAGAACTACCTGTTTCCAAAGCATTGTATGCTTGATTGTGGCACCTGTGTCATCTTTGTAATCATTTTGAATCCAGCTCTGCAACTTATTATTGTAAGAGTTGACGCAAAAATGCGAATCGCACACGATTAGTGTCGGGAATTCACGTTCTGCATTTTCAAGCGCCATCTTTAAAGATCTGATTTCAGCTCGCTGAGCCGAACAGTTTCTCACTGATTCAGTTTTTGTTATTTTCGGTCTGAATTTACCGCACAGCCAGCGACCTTTAACAATCGTGCAGGTTGCATCGTAGGATTTGTTTTCTACATTGTAGTGCTGTACAAATCTGTCTGTATAGATTATACAAGAGTATTGTTGGGGAGGCAGAATTTCGATTGGCAGAGGATATTCTTGTTCATATTTTAAATCATTCAGTTTTTCGAATTGCGGAGCAAAATAGTATTTCACGTCGTCCGCAGCAAGAGAATTTTCCCACTGTATCCATTTCGGATCCAGTGACACTGTAGGCAGGTTTACTGGGCTGAATAGCACCTCGAAGGCGGATTCCGCTGTGAGCACATTGATCCTTTTGCCGTGTGCTAGTTCTCGTTCATTAGCTATTGCAGTTAGTGCTGCTTTCACAGTATTTTCTGTGAGACTGAATGTTTTTTCTGCTTGTGTGTACAAGTGAGATTTGTAAGCTATTGGTACCGTTTCTCCCTCATTAGAGGTCAGGTACGTGAATCCGCATCTTCCAGGGATGACTCGGATTACAAGATAGCGTGTATTGTCATGTGTATCTAATTTTGTTTTTGCTAACATGTCTGTTTGCAGTGATCTCAAAATTTCTGTGTGTTTTTGAGTCCAGTTGATTGGTTTAAAATCAGGTTTAATTAATTCGTAGAGAGGTTTAACCCTCTCCGCATAATTTAAAATGTAAGTTCTTCCGAAATTCAGGAAACCTAGAATCGATTGTAAGTTCTTCAGCGTTTTTGGTGCTTGGAGTACAGCGCACTTCTCTAAGAAGTTGTCCGCTAGGCTTTTCCCTTCACTTGATAATTCGTATCCTAAAAATAATACTGTCAGATGGGCAATTCGAGACTTTTTAAAGTAGAATTTGTAACCCTCTGCTGCGAACCCAAGTATTATGGTGTTCACTCTTTTCAAGTGAGTCTCCAAGTCGTCGTCTGTGAGATAGATATCATCTACATAAGATAATGCCTCATCATCATATATTTGTAGTGACTCTGTTACTCTGGCTGAAAATAGTCCTGGGCTGTTCTTGAATCCCTGTGGGAGCCTACAGAAATTTTTCTGTGACCCCATTACTGAGAAAGTGGTCAAGTATCTGCTTTCTGGTGCAATATTTTGACAAACGAAACCATTAGATATGTCTAATGTCGTTTTATATTTTTTTCGAACTATGTTATTCATTAGTGCAGCACTATGGGAATTTTGTACTGCAAATGTTTTGCAACATGAGTTTAGGTGTCTGTAGTCCAAGACTAGACAATATGAATCGTCCGGTTTGGAGACAGGAAACAAAGGATTGTTCATTTGAGAGGTGCATGTTTCAATCACCCCCTGGTATTCAAGTTGATATAAGATCTCCCTGACTTGTTTTTTAGCTTCTTGCTTAATTGGATACTGCCTTTGTGCAGCCGTTGACTTTTTAACTGGATTTTGTGAGGAGGAGAGTCCTCATCCCATCCTACATGATTTTTATATAGTGCTGGTGCCTGGGCCACTGCCCATTTCCTTGCATATATATATTTAGTATGAATCGGAATGTGATTCGAGAAGGCAGGCATAATCATTTCTTCGCCACGAGGGCACTCCCTGACAAACTCTGGGGGCCAATCTTTTTCAGCTAACAGGATGTCATAGCCTTTTGAGAGGTTATCCCAAAATAGACCCTTTATTTTCCTAGTCTTATCACCCTCTATACGCAGTGTTATTTCGTATATCTTATGAGGTTCGCTAACTCTGGTGTCGGCAGTTTCTACCTGAATGTATTCATTCGTGTCCACTGTCTCCAGATGACTCATCAGGATCTTGCGAGCTATGCTGATTTCTGCTGCGCTGTCTAGCATTGTCTGTGCCCACTCCCTGTTTTTCAACTGTGTCCTCAGTATTCTCGGCATGTTCGATTACTCTAATACTGGCTACCTTCTTTCTTGGAAAGTGAGATTTTTTACTTTGAGCAGGTTCCTTGTCTTTGGACTTGGTGTGCTCTCCTGGGTCTAACCGTCCTCTTCATTCCGATTTCGGCGAAAAAGATTGAGAGGGACGTGTATTAATACTTTGATATCTATCAGGCTTCTTCAAATTATCCCTATTTCTAAAGTTATATCTTTTCTCAGAGGGCTCCCTCTGGGGAGACTGGTGTTCTCGAGTCGGAGTTCTTTCCCTCCGTCGAGGAGACCTTCCTCTGGACTGGAAAACTTTTTCCTTCGGAGTGGATTGTTTATTTCCATTCCAGCTCTTTTTAGGAGTGTTTGAATTATTTTTAATAAATAATTTTTCAGGATTTTCGAGTAGTTGGGGTTTTACTGGTTTTCCACCCAAGCTGTCTCTACCTAATTCTTCATAACATTTTTCTATAATTCTGGCAAGCTCAATTGGTTGATCTGTTATATCTGTTTCCTTCAACTTCTGGCGGATCGCCACAGATGCTGCTTCTCCTTTTATATTGGCTAATAATATAGCCGAGACCTGCTTGAAGTCTTTCAGTAATTTCATACCAAGAGTTAAAGCAGGTTCTGGGCCGTATTCATTCTGAATCTGTTTTAGCACATCTGGTATTACCGCCATTGACGGAACACCATGTGTTTTTGTGTAAATGGAAGCAAAGACTGTACCCCAAGTGTCACAGTCCTCCACGTGTAGTGCGACCCCCATTGGAAGGCAGATGGTCAGAATTCTGTGTTTCTCAATAGGGGTAGTATTCGGAAATACTGCCTCTATTTGAGTAATTTTCTGTGCTAACCAGAAAGGAATTTGTTCGTGTTTTATGGGTGTTTTACCAAGATATGATTGTATGTTCTGTGGTGTAATTTTATTTGTGTTACCCTGATGAGGGGTCAGCTGTGGGACATTAACAGCTGTTTGGACTGTTGCAGTCTGCATTACATATTGGACTAACTGTCTACTTATTTTAATTAATGTTTTTAGCTGTGCTAAAAGTTCTTCTTTTGACATTTTTGCAATGTCCGGGTGTGGTGTGTAGCTGGCTAGAACCAGCCACGTTGCTCCTGGTCTACCTAGTGGACCGAGCCTGGTAATATGATCATTATGTTTTAGGGAGCCTTTAAACAAGAGCAAATGCTCTTGGTAATTTAATGAGATTTCAATTTCCTCGAAAGGAGCGTACTCTTCCGGTGGATCCTCTATTTTGTAATAGTGGAACTCGTGTGTTGCGGCGTTTGCCGCTGGAAATTTTATCCAAGAATAGAATACCTCTGTCTGCCGATATTCGTGTGCCTCTATCACGAAGACGACTGTGCCACCTTCTGTGGGCAGTCCGTTTTCTACGTTATAGTTTTTCTTATGTTGACCGGGATGATTATCGCACCCGGTGGGTAAATTCCTGTTTCATCGGAAGCCTGCTGAGTCGCATTTACTGCGGCATCAGCGATTCCGTTGTTACCTCCTTCTCCTGGCATTTTACTGTCAGAAGGTCTTTTGTTGCAGATCAGGTTTCAAGGAAACAAAGATTAGGTGCACAATATTTTGGAACACTGTATCCTTCAACGTTGAATAAACCAGAGCTTTACATAGGAATCTCTTCCTACTAAGTTTGGGCAGATTTTAACCTTTCACCCACTCCAGACGTCTATTGAAGTATTTACGGAGAAAGGGTCTGTGTGAAAAATGCACGACTGAGTTACTCTAACGTCTTGCGTTAGTTTTATCGCCTTACCAAACATTGGGCGCCATGTAGTGTAGTTCCTATTTTCCCTATAGGCCCTGCGCATTGGAATAACATAAACAGCAGTTTAGACGTAGAAGTGCGGTCTTCCAGGTCTCTACTGACTATGCTAAACTTAATTGGGTTTGTTACCAACTAGCTCAGAGGTCACTGGAAACTTTCTTGACTGAATAGGAAGTGATCAGCTTCCCTGGTACAGACAAGAAGGGATTCAGTTTTCCAACAACCGCATACACATGACAACTTTGCTCCTTAGAATAAGAGTCAATCTCTAGAGTCATGTGAAACAATAGACAGTTATTTTACTCAGTCAGTTGTGCAGATTACTTTCACCAAGATGCAGAGAATAGAGAGACGGGCGTTTTCAATAAAAGGTATTACTTATTGAACAGTCTTTCTTCTCATGCAACAGACATGAATTGCCACAATTGCAAGACTTGTTATTATAAAAAGTGCGTACAGTAAAAGGAGGACTGCGAAATAATACTGTAACAGCATTGATATGGTTTCTTAGCCATACAATGGTTAAAATGAATAAAATATTTACATTCATATATACATTTAGCTAACGTACTCAACTCGTGCTTCTAACTACGCCTACCCCAGTGTACCTGACCTAAGCCTAATACTTGGGAGGGAGTAAGTAGCAGTTTAAGTTAAGTTGGTTTTGCCAAGGTTTGCTTCAAGAATTCTCTCTAAGGGTTTAGTCAACACCATACCTCTGGAATAGAATGTTGGAGGTCTTGTATCTCCTTTCAGGACTCGATATCCCAGTCACTCGCAAGAGTAGGCTGGAAACGCCGGAGCTGGATTTTCTCGGCAAGAGAAAAGACAGCGTCTTTCTCAGCGCGTCAAGGAGGAGGAGGGGCAGCGTCCGTGGGCTGCTTGCATCTGCTGGGCTCTGCAAGGGACAGCTGTTCTGCTCCTGTATTCACCACATCATCATTGTTGTCGCATTTACTTAAGGCAACGTTGGTAATATTTATACCTGAAAGGTGCCTTGTTTGACGTACGTTTTTGGACATAAGACGTCAATAAAGATGTCACTAGGAAGTGATCGTCCTTTCAGTGCTCATTAGAGTTCTATTACTAATCAAAACATAGCAAGCGGGGCTTTCCCAGGTTGCTGGGTTTTATCTTGTTGAAGAACTCGGAGTGTAATCTAGGAATCTAAGATAGTGGAATCTGCTGTGTCATGTACTGTAATGAGCTGCAGAGGCGAGTTTCTGAAATATGGCTGAAATATGGCTCTGATCGTTTATGCCATTATAGGGGTATGAATGGATTATAGCCGTATAGGGGCATAAGGTCACAGTATTGATCAGAGTCCTAGATTAGAACACGACACCCACTCCACGAATTTATGTCCATCAAGCTATCCTGGGTGATTAGGGGTGATACCCCAAAACATTTCCTAGGGTGCTTGTTTCTGGTCCAGGGAGGCCCTGGCCTGGTAGATTGGGCTGGACTGTGCCCATGGGGAGCAGGCTCAAGACCGATTTGCATATAGAGGCCCAAACTGAAATTGTGCAGTGAGAAAAAAAACAATGAAATTAGGCACAGATCTCTGTATTGGGGGGTGAGTGTTTGAAATTGTTCAGTATTCCACATATCTTTTATTATTTTTGCACTGTTAGGGACCCAGCACAAAACTCTCACAGACTACTACCGGATGCTGTATGACAAGGTGCTCTAAAGTGTAAAATCATAACATATCACACATTTGTGAGCCATGTCCCCTAACACTGCATGTACTATTTGTGTCACCTCTACAGCAGGCATTACAGCGCTAATGCAGGGTGCATTATATTACATGTGAGGTCATATCTGCATGAGCAGATAAGATAAGCCCCTGTGCTGGTCAGTTCTATTACTGCCAGTACAAGTGATTAAGGAAGCCATTAAATGGAAGAGAAAAACTGGAAAAGGTATGTTTTTACCTCATTTCATTCAATTACACCAACATGAAGGTGGAAGAAATACTACCACAGTTGCCTCTGCCAAAAGGCACATCGTAATCAGCTTGGTGGAACTCTTGGCTAGTCTCCTGCGGCCAGCCGCTGAGGCCTGTATCGCTATCAATGCAGGAGGAGATTTCTGGCGGAGGCGGCGGGACTGTCGCAGTCTTTCGCCCATGTACCCACCAACATCTAAATCGGCAAGCAGGGGGACCGCCAAGTTGGCGGGCGGGAAAACCCTCGAAAGAACGGCAGCTGCACCAGATCCACGAAGCTCTAAATCAGACCTCAAGTTATCAGAAAAGTTTAAAAACGTTTGTTTGATGATTTGAGGATTGCTTGAAAATGAGTATCTGATGATATTATAAGATAGGATCGCCGTTGATGATTTAAGGATGACTTGAACATGAGTATCTGATTATACTTCAAGCCAAAAGCAAGCTAACATTTTTCATAATGAAAAGATAATTATTTGTTAAAGAACTCAAATAGCATGCCCCGTTTGTAATTAGGTTCCATCCATTCATCACGTGTGGTTGCTTTTTGGTTCACCCGATTTAGGACTTTTCACTGTGGATGAATCTCACTACATGTGTCACACCCGCGGTAATTGCATGGCAAATGGACTGCATATGTTTACTACCAGTGTCCACATCTAAAGATAAGACTGCTGCAACACAGCAAGGTTAAGGGGCACTTGGCTGGTTACACATGAACACGTGTTCACACTTAGTGTAGGCTGCCCGTGAGAGGCTACTGTTGTGTACAGCTTGCTAACTGCACACAGGTGGCCTGGAGCAGTAGGGACTCTTCAGGATTAGATATCGACTTGGGGTAGGCATTATAATGTTAGTTTACACAAATAAGGAATGTCAATGTCATTCACTGTTTGTCTGTTGTGACAGTTTATTATGCACATATGGAGAAAACTGGCTTATGTGCTGTTTTAGAGTGTAGCTTTGCTCTCTTTTGGCCTACATAGACCAGTGATATATCAAAATGGGATTTAACATGCGTGGGAAACTCAATATTGCAAGTTCCAAAAAGATGGCTGTAAAATGTATGGGACATCCAGATTTGTAATATTTCTCTGGCTCAATGCAAGATCAGAGTCCAGGACATTTGCCACCCTGCTGTGCCAGGCTTGCTCTCCAGCAGCAGCAAAAAATGCCTCCCTACACAAAGGAAGCAGTTATCAGTGTTTAACACAGATCGTGATTTGGAAGGGGTGGGGCTGAAGATCTGCATCAATCACTCAGCTGTCACACTGTGCGAGGGATAGGCTTCCCCAAGCTCACTGAATGAAGGAGGGAGCCAAAACCTCTGGAGCCAACATAGATGGTGGCTTCTTTTTGGATCTTAGTGATAAGGGCCCTGGCAGTGATGTCTGCGAAGGGTGGAGCTGAGGCACCAAAAAGCAATCAATCAATCAGGGAATTGTAAGCACACTACTCACCTTTAGGGTTTCAAGTCGCTGGGTGGGGTCAGCAGTTCCATATCATTCTAAGTGCCATTCTGAAGGTGTTCAGGGAGGAGGTGCATCTTATTTTGATGGGGAGTTCATTCCTGGTCTTGGCCATGATATAGGAGAAGGATCTTCCCCCTGCCCTGGCTCTGCAGATGTGAGGGGTTTAAGCAAGGAGGAGGATGGTAGAGCAGGGGTTGCATTTGGCCACGTGGAGGATGATTCGGTTTTTGAGGTTTTTGGGTCCGGTGTTGTGTAGGCATTTGTAGGCGTGTGTGAGTATCTTGAAAGGGACTCTTTTCTCAACGTGGAGCCAGTGGAGCTTCCGTAGGTGTTGGCTGATGTGTTCGCATCGAGGGATCCCAAGGACAGGTCTGGCAGGGGTGTTCTGTGTTCTCTCGAGCTTGTGGAGTAGGGACATGTTGATGCCGGTGTAGATGGTGTGTCCGTAGTCCAGCCTGCTGGTGATGAGTGCGTGGGTAATGGTCTTCTTTGTCTTGGGGGTGTCCATTTGAAGGTCTTACGGGGATGCTGAGGGGGTTGAAGCAGCTGGAGGTGACGGCATTTACCTGGCGGTTCCAGGAGAGGGAGGAGTCGAGTGTGATGCCGAGGATCTTGGTGTGGTCATTGGGGGTTTGGGGCTGCTGAGGGCGGTGGGCCACCCGGTGTTGTTCCATGGTGAGGGGGTGGTTCCGAGCACGAGGACTTCTGTCCTCTCTGAGTTGAGTTTTAAGCAGCTGTTGTACATCCAGGATGCAACATCCTGCATTCCTTCCAGGAAGTTGAGTCTAGTGGTGGTGGGGTCCTTGGTGAGGGAGAGGATGAGCTGGGTGTTGTCAGCATAGGAGAAAATGCTAAGGCCTTGCTGTCGGACGATGGCGGCGAGGGGGGCCATGTAGACATTGAAGAAGGTAGGGCTGAGTGATGATCCCTGTAGGACTCTGCAGTTGATTTTAGTGGGTTGGGAGATTATGGGGTGGTGGCAGTCTGATCCTTCGGCTTCTGCCGGTGAGGAATATTCTGATCCAGCCGAGGGCTGCTCCTTGTATGCTGGCGTCATGGATTCTGTCAGTGTGCGGTTGGAGACAGTGTATAGGCTGCTGACAAGTTGAGATGAATCAGGGCCACGATGTGGACTTGGTCGTGGAGGGCACAGATGTCATTAGTAGCGGTGAGTAGGGTGGTCTTGGTGCTGTGGTTGATTCGGAATCCGGGTTGGGAGAGGTCGAGGATGGCGTTCTCTTCGATGAATCTTGAAAGTGCTGCATTGGCAGTCTTCTGGGCGACTTTAGCGGCAAAAAGGAGGAGCGAGATGGGCCTGCAGTTTTTGGTAGTTGGGTCTGCTGAGGGTTTCTTGAGCAGGGGTCTGCCTTCTGTGTGTTTCCAGTCATTGGGGAAGGAGCCAGTCTTGAATGTGGTGTTGATGGCGCGTTATAGTATTGGTGGGCTGGTGGTGGCCGCTCTGTGGTATATGTGTGGTGGGCAGGGGTCTATTGTGGACCCGGAGTGGATTCCTTTCATGGTCACAGTGGTCTCCTCCGTCATGATCGGCGGAGATGGTGGTCTTGGTCTAGGTTGCATTGTCGCCGGGCGGGCTGACTACGGGGTTGGGCGTGTGGTCATCAAAGTTGTAGTAGAGGTTTTTTATCTTCAGGTGGAAGTAGGAGCCAAGTTTTTCGCAGAGGTCTTGGGAGGGGGTGATGTTGGTGGCTTAGAACGACACTAGTTTCCGCACGGGGACCGCTAGAGAGCACTGGGAGAAAGAAATAGGAGAACCCTTGGATGTACAGAAATGGCAATATTGCTGCGGACAGACAGGCAAGATATCGGCCAATTGTCGACTGATAATTATTCACTGTAAATACCTTCAAAGACTAAATTACACACTGCCAAGCTATTGAAGTTTAAATTATGGGACAGTGATGCCTGTGATAGATGTGGACAAGAAAAAGCAGATTTCCTGCATTTAGTAGTGCGTAGGGATCAGACTATACTGGAAGATGTCTTAGAGGAGATAAGGTGCATAATCACGATAGCAATCACACAGACTCTTCTGGGCTACACGACAGACATGCCAGGGGCATATCGAAGATTCACGGTACTGAGCCTCTTATTGGCAAAGCGGAGAGTGGCATGCAGAGGGGATAGAGGGAGGGTGCCTACATTTAAAGACTGGATCAAGGATCTATTTCTATGGCAAAAACAGACATTTATATATGCAGAACTGCTGCCCACACCTTTTTCGCCATAAGTTGGCAGGGTATGCTCAGACGTGAGTCCCTTGCTCACTTTGTCAAATGTCAAATGTCAAATTCTCTTGTATAGCGCACTTATCACCCAAGAGGTCTCAAGGCGCTCTGCAGAAAAAAGGCAACAACCTACCAGAGTGAGGTGCATACGGTGGCCTTTATTTAGGAAAAAGCCACGCTTTCAATCCTCTCCTAAATTCTAGATGATTGGATAAGGACAGGAGATGGATAGGTAGTTTATTCCATAGCCGTGGAGCCACGTATGAAAAGGACCTGCAACCGTACCTTGACGTCCGTGCTCTAGGCTGGGACAGCAAGAACTTAAAGCTAGAGCGGAGAGCTCTAGCCGGGGTATACCAGGCCAGTTTTTCTTTTAGATAGGAAGGACCAACACCGTGAAGAAGTTTATGGGTTAGGCTCAGGATTTTGAATTGACATCTTTGGCGCACAGGAAGCCAGTGCAATTTCCTAAGAATTGGTTTAGAAGCAGACCTTGGAGGCAAACCCAACACTAGTCTTGCCGCCGCGTTCTGAATAGTTTGTAGTTTTGTCAGCAGATTCTCGTTAATGGAAGCAAACATGGCATTTCCATAATCAAGCCTGCTGACTATCAGACCCTGAACCAGCGGCTTTCTAGCTTCAGTTGGGAGCCATTTAAAGATGTTACGCAGTTGTCGCAGGATCCCAAAACAAACCCCAGCGACCTGGTGTACATGAGCCTTCATAGAAAGATCCCTTTCAAGCGTAATCCCCAGGTCTCTTACAGTTTCTTTAGGCTGGGGGCAAGGCCCTAGATCCTGAGGCCACCAATCTTGGGACCAGAAGGTCTTAGCCTTGCCAAAAAGTAAGATTTCGGTCTTACTGCAGTTAAGTTGGAGCAAGTTATCACTCATCCAGCTTTGAATGTGAGTCATACATTGTTTAAAGCTGGAGCAAGTATCATGGAGATTAGATTTACAGGTGATAAGTACCTGTGAATCATCTGCATAAGACACAGTGGAGAAGCCGTAAGATTTTATAATATGGGCCAAAGGACGGAGATAAAGATTAAACAACAGGGGACTCAGGATGGATCCCTGCGGGACCCCTATGGAAAGAGGAGTAGTGGCAGATGTATGAGAGTTCATCCTGATGTAAGTACTACGATCCCTGAGATAGTCTGCGAACCAAGCCAAGGCATTACCTCTGACACAAACCTCCCACAAACAATGTTTCAAAATGCTGGGGGAGATGGTGTCAAAGGCAGCAGAGAGGTCTAATAAAACCAAAATGGCTGATTCGCTCCTATCCAAGGAGAGTCGGATGTTGTCCACTACTTCTATTACTGCGGTTTCCGTACCATGAGCGGCACGGAATCCTGACTGTGACGGGTCAAAAAGAACATGAGTTTCAACAAAAGAGGACACACGTTTGTTTACCAAATATTCGACAACTTTACCAAAAAAAGGTAATAACGAGATTGGTCTGTAGTTGGAGAAAACAGAGGGGTCACTCTTTGGCTTTTTAAGAATTGGTCTGACTTGCGCCACCTTCCAACTACTAGGGAAGGAAGCACTCTCAAAGGAGGCATTACAAATGCTGGTTAGATCGTCAGCCAGCAAACGGAGTAATTCACTGCACTTACGGGGAAGCAAAGGATCATTTGGAGATCCTGATTTGATTTTTTTAAGTGCAGATAACACTTCTTCAGGATTGGTGGGCTCCAATTGTATCATGGTAGGAGAATCCATGTTGTCATGGGCGAACTCAGGGTTAAAGATAACCTCCTCATTTGCAGCCAAGCTTTGTGGGGCAGAAGGAAATGAGGAGTATATTGACTGGATCTTACTATAAAAATAGGAAGCCAGTGAGCTTACCCATTCTGGCGAAGGGTCAAATTTAGATTGCTCAACCTGCGGGGTTGTGAACTCCCTAACAATATTATACAATTCTTTACTGGATTGAGATGCCTTATGTATTCTTTGCGTGATGTAGAGAGATTTTGCTACCTTTATATGTTTCATATATCCAGCGTGAATTAGTTTATACTTCAAGCGGTCTTGGGATGTTCTAGACTTCCGCCACAGCCTCTCCGCCAATCTACAGTCAGTTTTCGCATGTCTCAAAGCCTCAGTAAACCTTGGAGAAGCCATTCTTTTCAAATTTACCTTCCTTTCCGGAATAATATCGTCAAGCGTGTTTCTGATGGATGACTCTAATTGCGTGGCCATTGTTCCAACATTGTTAAGATTGTTATTCAGAGGCTTAAAATGTGTCTTAAACGCCTCCGGAGTCAATTTATACCACTGTCGAATGAGCATAGATTCTTTACGGTCGAGAATCTGTGGCCTGGAAGGAATAGGAAAGGTGAAATTTATTAGAAAATGATCCGTCCAGATCATCTGTAAAGGGGGGTCACAATGTAAGTCAGTCATATTGGTAAATACTAAGTCCAATAAATGACCGGCACGATGTGTAGATCCTTGAACCCGCTGAGTTAATCCCAGGGTTTCTAATGTTGAAATTAAGTGGCAAGAATCCCCATTATGTGGAAGCTCAGCATGGTGATTAAAGTCGCCTAGTAAAATGAAATTATCTGTGGCCAGCACATGGGATGCTAAGATGTCCAGCAGATTATTGGCAAATTCAGACTTGCCTCCCGGGGGTCTGTATACCAAGGCTGCTCTACCTAAAACAGACATATTGTATTTTTGTTAATTATTAGTATTTCCAGCGAATCGCTGGAGAGCGAGTCGAGGCATGTGATCTCTACTGGGGCCTTTGCGGCTACTGCAAGGCCTCCCCCTCGTTTACCCACTCTATCAAGCCTGATCAGATGAAATTCACTGGGAAAAGCTGTGGGAATATCAGGAGAAGCCTGATTATGGAGCCACGTTTCAGTAAAGAAACAAATGTCTGGCTTATAATTGTCCAATAGGCACCAGAGTTCTACGGCGTGTTTAGGGATAGATCTTGTATTAAGATAAAGAGCAGTGAGTTAGAGTCCGTTTTCACACTGCTCTTGCCTGAATCCTGTATACTCTTGTCCTTAATTCCCTCCAAATCCTTATGCAGCGGGGTGGACACAATCGGTACAGCCGAATCACAACTAAGAAGGGAATCAATGGCACAAGCAACATGTGGATCTAATAAATTCTTTTGATTTAATGAAAGCAGTTCTTGGCGGTTGTAGCGAATCATGATGATATACTCGGCCCCTCAGGTGCCACACAGATAAAATCGGCCAAGAATTTGGGCGTCGGGCGACGTCCTGGCGCGGACGGGCCAGTGCACCAGGTGCTTCCTGTCCCTCCGCTCAATCGGCACAAGCCGTGGCGGAACGGGGACCAGCACCAGGAGGTCAACAGGTGAGAAGTAAGTGGTTGAATCACCACAGTGACTTAAATACACAGAAATGCACAGATTAATAACGCAGTAGTAGTCACCGCAGACAATGTAAAAATCCGCGTTTGAACAGCTATTGGCCTTGCAGTTGTTTCCAGCCCCGATCCCTCGGTTCACCCACTAGTACAACTCACAGCAAAATTGCCAGTTTCGCTGCGCGCGTCCGTGCTGTGAGGTGGTTTAAATAGGGAAGGGGCGGGCAGCTCTGATGACGCTGCTAGTGCACCAGGTGCTTCCTGTCCCTCCGCTCAATCGGCACTTTGCCACTGGATTCAAGCAAGCCTGGCTGAAGTCGGCTGAAATGCCAGAAACCAGTCCTAGGAAGCTTGAATCCGGTCCAGGGAAGGCATTGCTTGGCAGTTTGGGCTGGACTGTTCCCATGAGGCACAGGGTCAGACTGATTTGCATATGGTCATGTCTGAACTGAGGTGGCAGAGTGGGCTATAGAACGGGGATGGATTAGACCCAGATCTCTTGACTGGGTATGAGTGTTTGATTGGTTCAGATGCTCCGTCCATCACCACCCCCTTTTGTACCGCTTTGTTTGCCATAAGTTGGCAGGGTATGCTCAGACGTGAGTTCCTTGCTCACTTTACCACTGGATTCAAGCAAGCCTGGCTGAAGATGCCTGAAATGCCAGAAACCGGTCCTAGGAAGATTGAATCCGGTCCAGGGAAGGCAAGGCTTGCTCACTTTGCCACTGGATTCAAGCAAGCCTGGCTGAAGACAGGTGAAATGCGAGAAACTGGTCCTAGGAAGCTTGAATCCAGTCCAGGGAAGGCATGGCTTGGCAGTTCGGGCTGGACTGTTCCCATGAGGCACAGGGTCAGACTGATTTGCATATGGCTATATCTGAACTGGGGTGGCGGAGTGTGCTAAAGAACAGTGATGTATTAAACCCAAATCTGATGACTGGGTGTGAGTGTTTGATTGGTTCAGATGCTCCGTCCATCACCACCCCCTTTTGTACCGCTTTGTTAGCCCTAAGTTGGCAGGGTATGCTCAGACGTGAGTTCCTTGCTCACTTTACCACTGGATTCAAGCAAGCCTGGCTGAAGATGCCTGAAATGCCAGAAACCGGTCCTAGGAAGATTGAATCCGGTCCAGGGAAGGCAAGGCTTGGCAATTCGGGGTGGACTGTTCCCATGAGGCACAGGGTCAGACTGATTTGCATATGGCCATGTCTGAACTGGGGTGGCAGAGTGGGCTAAAGAACAGTGATGGATTAAACCCAAATCTGATGACTGGGTGTGAGTGTTTGATTGAATCAGATGCTCCGTCCATCACCAACCCCTTTTGTACTGCTTTGTTCACCATAAGTTGGCAGGGTATGCTCAGACGTGAGTCTCTTTCTCACTTTGCCACTGGATTCAAGCAAGCCTGGCTGAAGACAGGAGGAAATGCGAGAAACGGGTCCTAGGAAGCTTGAATCCAGTCCAGGGAAGGCATGGCTTGGCAGTTCGGGCTGGACTGTTCCCATGAGGCACAGGGTCAGACTGATTTGCATATGGCTATGTCTGAACTGGGGTGGCAGAGTGGGCTAAAGAACGGTGATGGATTAAACCCAGATCTGTTGACTGAGTGTGAGTGTTTGATTGGTTCAGATGCTCCGTCCATCACCACCCCCTTTTGTACTGCCCATACCTTCGAGGGCAAGAGATATTTAGGACCAACTACCCACATACCTACTTACACACCCAGAGGCGGCTGGCGACACAGAGGGACCCCCGACCTCCAGCTACTAGATTACACGGGCTCTGGGATACCAAACTCAAAACAAACATCTCATAATACATATAACCCACACTCCCCCCACAAAAACAAGCTAATATCCCCAAGCACGCACTCCCTGAGACTTGAGGATAGAGGGTGCTAGATGCATACACCCCTGGACTACATCACTATTACAGCACACGATGACTCTGCCCCGCCACTACACATACAGGGAAAGGACTTTGTTCTGAGCAGGGAACTCACCAACATAGTAGGAGTAAGCAGATGTCTATTTAAGTGTGCCAATGTTCATGGAACTCTTTGAAATGTGAATATACTGCATTTATGATGTTTGCTGTAATGGAAAAATGTTAATAAAAAAGAAAGAAAAAAAGAAACTCAGAGTTACTGAATTCCGCCTTTCAGGTGCAAACCCCATTTCTTGGTTTTTTTGCACGCCTTAGAGTTTTGTTTTGCCACTCAACAGTGAAGGCCAAGGGTCTTTGGCCACTAGTAGCTGTGAGGCTTTTGGAGTGGATTTTCTTCTCAAACTGGACATTGGAGGTGCTTTTTTAAAGCCTTTTTTTCTTTTGTGTTTTCAAACAGGAAGGAAGTGCCATAGAGACTCCAACTTCCTGTTCCTTTTCTGCAGAGTCCTCCCAGTGCTTTGTATTTCTCCTGGTCACTTTTCATTGGGATTATGAGCTGTGAGTATCACCCTCCTTGTTTGCTGCATAAATATACCATTGGATTTAAGGACTTTGCATTTGAGATTTCACAAGTAAGTGGAAACATTGGTGCATAAGGGTGTTGTTTGTTTGATTGAGGGCATGCACCTTGATTTATTTGGACTTATATATAATTGTTAAAATGTATTGTGGTGGGTAGCCTGTAGTTTCAGTAGGGGCCTAGTTTTCTTGCATGTAATCTTTCTTCTTTTATAAAGGAAACATGTTGCAAAGTGAACTACTTTTCTCCTTGTGTTTTAATAAATTAGTAATATTGCTTTAATTTACTATGGAGCCTAGTTTGCCAATGGTCTTTCAGACAGTAGGCCCAATACTAGTGATGGGTGTTAGAAACAACTGCTTTTGTTGTGTCTGTTGAATTGAAACATCATTTAGGACTGTAATGGCCGGATTTTCTGATTAGATGGGATCAGCCCCTAGGGGCCCCTCCAACCCAGCCAGAACGTAATCACATCCCTCCTCAGGACCAACTATCCAGGCACCTGGGTACCTACCTGAGGATGGGGAACTCGCAATATACAAGCTCATATTATTAAGAACACCACTAAATCTATAGGGATACTAAGAATACTCACTGATTACTAGGGATATCCATACCCTACACCACACTTACATTCACATCAGTTGGTCTCGCGGCCACCCCGACCCAGACCGGTCTACCCTAGGGCAGATATGACACACAATCCGGTGCGTCTACACATGGGCCTGCAGAACCCAATGCTCTCTTTTCCAAACGGTTCGCAATCCTGCAAACCTCCACGCCAGTCTCCCCCCTGACGCTCTCACTTATTCAAGCCACAATCTTGTGGGTATACACGCTGGTCTCCTACCCAGCGTTCTCACTAACGCCGCATATCAACGACGACCACATTCCTATGAACACCTATATATATATATATATATATTGGGAAGTCTCTTCACTAAGGGTCTGCTACTACAATATTAGGAGTTAGCCAATTAATATAATGTACCTCTTATTCTTGGCATCATAGGTCCACTCACTCCCTATTTATGTGATCACCACTTACCTGATTGGGATTACTCATCCATTCATGTACCTAGTAAACACCTAGGAGATGTATTTACCTAGATTGAACAAGGATATAAGGCGCTTTAATTTACTACAAATTGGGGTTTTATTAGAACAATATAAACATTTACACAGATCTGTAACTGACAAAGACTATAGGTAGAACACACCGCTGAAAGAGAAAAGATTAAACATAACAGGAACACTCCGCTGAAAGAGAAAAGATTTAAACATACAATGGCTTAGGGAATAAGGACAAGATTATGGATAGAATTCACCTTATTAGTGTGTAGTCTTGTTCTAGCTGTCATCTGGGTTCCTCTCTCGTCTGTGCCTTGGCTCATCTCAGACTCTCTCTCTCTCCTGCACTCTTGGGTACACCTCTGCGCTGATCACTTTGCACTGGACTCCTCTCCCCCACGAACTGTCTCCACCTTCCAGCTTCAATCTAATGGTTCCTTCCGCTCTGATCACCGTTCATTCCACTAGCTTATTCACTCTGTCTCTGCACCAATGTCCAAATAACTCCATCTGCTCCCATAGGTTAGTCCACGATCTCTCCTCCGTCTCTTCTAAAAGGCATTACTTCAGACTCCAGCTATTCACACCTCCTCCTGATAAGCAACTGCTTCTGACTGCTTCCTTCAGTTCCAGCTCACTATTCAACTCAGCTCTCTCTCCAGCTTGAACCCTCTCTCTCTGCCAACTCCACTCCACTGCTTTCCACTCCTCCACCTTAACACGACTGACTGGCTTCGCCACCTCCACTCGACTCTCACTCTACTCGACTCACTGGCTCCGCCTCTGCACTTCACTGATATAGAATGCTGTTTCCCCATGGAAAGTTCCAGCCATCAGCCTGCTGCCCACCAGGTCTCTGCATCACCTCGCATCAAGGACACACACCCAGCCGGCCGGCCTTTTGTTGTGTCTTCCACACAGAGAATAATACAGCCTACCGATAAGGGCTGGCCCAGACCAGTTCTCTCCAAGTGAAAAACAGCCTTAACTATAAACTTTTCCTTTACCCTGAAAAGCCTCTCAGCTTCATCAAGATGGAGTCGCTCTAGTTCTAGGCCTGTAGGCCTGAAAGTGATGAAATGCCCCTTAACTCTGCCAGAATACCTACATAAACCATACCAATGTGTCTAATATGTCAAAGCCAATAGGCAATAGACAGGTTAAAGTCAAGAATAAAGGATCTATTATCATATTAAGCAGCTATCCTCTTCTAGGTCTGGAAAAAAGGGCTTAAAAGGGCCAACACAGGCTAAGAATACCTATACTAGATGTGAGCAACACTAAGGTCTATATCACTGCTAAATAAAGCCAAAAACTCTGCCATAACAAGGACATGAATGGCATTGGATTAAATTGCAACATTTGCTTCTTTGGGGTATTTTAAGTTTGTATGCCAACTTTGTATAGGTGGGGTAAGTATATTTGATGTCTTAGGAGGATGTGTGTTGTTGTAAAATTTTAAATCCAGTTAATTTTCTTTATTGGCATTGCTGAATTGATGATCTTTTTTCTGTGTTACCAATCAATGCCACCTCCGTCTTGCCAGTTTGTGAGTATGTTTGCCATTGGCCACCATTTGTCTATCTTCCCCATGACATGTAGGGCTAGGCACATGGTCAGAACAATCAGGAGGCCTGGAAAATGAAGAACATATGCAGGCCTATGTACAGTGACTTTACAAAAAGGCCTCCAGAACATGCATGGGCCTTTTTGTAAAGTCACTGTACATAGGCCTGCATATGTTCTTCATTTTCCAGGCCTCCTGATTGTTCTGACCATGTGGCTAGCAGACATTTTGAATAGCCTGTCAGTGTGCTTTTGCCATAGGCCTACATGTTTCCTTTGTTGTGGCCATGCCTTCTTGCTTGTTGTTTCACCGTGTGGCAGGTGGACATTTTGTGTAGGCAGCCAGTGTACTTCTGACATATGACTGCATGTCTTCTTTGTTTTCCAGGGCTTCTGCCTGTTGTTGTTTCCATGTGTCTGACTCCAATTTTGCATAGGCAGCTAGTGTGGTTTTCCAAAGGCCAGCATATCTTCTCTTTCTTCCCAACGCCTTTTTTCTTGTTGTTGTGACAATGTTGCTGGCAGTTTTTTTGTGTAGGTAATCAGTGTGCTTTTGCCATAGGCCTGCATGTCTTCTTTGTTGTGGGTATGCCTTTTTGCTTGTCTTTGTGACCATGTGGCTAGCAGCCATTTTGTGTAGTCAGCCAGCGTGCGTTTGCCATAGGCTTGCATGTCTTCTCATTGTTCCATTTGCCTTACTGCTTGTTGCTGTGACCATGGGGCTGGCAGCCATTTTGTTTAGGCAGCCAGTGTGGTCTTCCTGTAGGCTTGCATGTGTTCTTTGTTATGGCCATGCCTCCTTGCTTGCTGTTTCACCATGTGGGGGGTGGCCATTATGTGTAGGCTGCCAGTGTGCTTTTGCCTTAGGCCTGCATTGTCTTCTTTGTTGTGGCCATGCCTCTTTGTTTAGTGTTGTTGAAGACCATGTGCACTGGCTGACAACCCTTTTTTGTATCCAATTAGTGTGTTTTTTTCCCGAAGGCTTGCATTAATGGTTGAAATAGCAGTTTAATAAATGATATGCTTAAGGCCAATTTCACTTATTTATCATTTTTAATTTCGATTTTATTAATGTTAGTGTTTTTTATTTTGAATGATTTGAATGTTTCTGGTTTCATTTTTTATTGCAATTTTTTTATTTTACTTACATGTTTAACTTTATTTTTTATGTTAAATAATATTTTTATTTCATTTTTTTGTTAGATTTTTTTAAAACATTATTTTCCCCCCATTTTCCTCACATCTGGCATCAACCCCATATCTGTTACAGGTACAAAACAGTATTCATTGCCTGTTATTCCATTGTCACATGAACTTCCCTGAGTGCCACACTCCAATGTGATGCACATAAAGCAAACAGTGCAGTCTGTATTTTGTTGTTGTTGCTCTTTCTTATCCCTCCTGAGTATATGCAATGAATGTTTATGTGGTGGGGTTTTACGAAAGGATAGTTGTATTTCTAATTATTTGTCATAACTTAAGTAACAACTCTAAGGGCCCGATTACGGGTTTTGGTGGTACAGGATGGCCAACACTCCACCACCCAGCCCCCATATTGCCAACACTCTCCATGGTCCGCAAGCCAGATTACAAGTTATTTGTAGTTGGGCAGAAGGCATGTGCACAACATGATGCATGACTTACTGCACAACATGAGTATCTCTTTAGTTCATGAAGCTAAGTGCCAATGCCAACTACCAGTTTCAAGATGGCCTCAAACAAAGGTGCTGCCAAGAAGGTAGCCAGTGGTGAGGAGAAGAAGCAGATTTCACCACTGGCATGACAACTAGAACACTTTTTGGCAAACCTGTGCCTGCCGCAACTGTCACCGGTGAGCAAACTGACACCAGCACTCCTCCATTAACACCACCACCCCCAACCTAAGCTCAGGACCATGTCTGTCAGTGAGGCCGCCACTGCAATCATGTTGGTGCCAACGAGTAGTGACGTTGAATAGGATGTGTCCCTTTCGCAAAGTAGAACACAATCATTTCAAGAAGCACAGCAAGTGGACTGAAGCCGCAGCCAGCAATAGAACATTTGCTTCACGCTGGAACAGAACAGGAGGTTAATCTTCCTTCTGAGCAAGAACCTCCTCTTTTAGAACCATATGCCCCCAGATCTCCAGCAAAGAAAAGGAAGGGTACAACTCCACCACTTTCCCAAAGCACCACTCCTGATGATTATGATGGGGACTTAGAGAGGATGCCAGCAGTGTCCAGGAGACAACAGGAGAGGTTAGGGGAAAAAAAAGTTTATGAATGGCTTAAACTTAAAGAAGGGGATACTGAGGAGGATGATGATGACAAGGCAGTCATGTTGGAAGGTGACACAGAGAAGTCTAACATTGTTTTTCAACCTGCTCGGAGGGATGTGGCACAGGTAGCACCACCACCAGCTCCCATATAGGCAAAGCCCTAGCTGAGACCTACACTAACCCCTACCTCACACAAAGCAGAGAGGCATTCAACAACACACCCACCTACCCCCAGCTCTGCTTCAGGCTTTGACAGTGGCACAGTAAAAAAGTACACACAAGGCTATGATGGCCGAAGCACTAAAAGCTTTCAGATACTCACCCAGAGTCACAGATCTGGGTTGAATCCATCATCGTTTTTTGGCACACCTCGCCCCTTCAGTTCAGACCCATCCATATGCAAATCAGTATTGACCCTGTTCTTCATGAGAACAGTCCAGCCGGAACTGCCATGTTATATCTTTTCTGGACCGGAAACAACCATCCTGGGACCAGTTACAGGGTATTACCCCTCATCAGCCAGGCTAGCTTGAATCCAGTGGCAAAGTGAGCATGGACCCACATCTGGGCATACCCTGCCAACTTAGAGCGAACAAACGAAAAGACAAGGATATGATGGATGGAGCACTGAACCCTTGAAGAAACTCACTCCCAGTCACAGATGTGGGTTGAATCGTTCTCTCACTTTGCCACCCCAGTTCAGACCCAGCCATATGCAAATCAGCCTTGGCCCTGTTCCTCATGGGAACAGTCCAGCCCGAATAGCCAACCCAGTCCTTCCCAGTAAAAAAGTAACCCTCCCCAATTCTAGTCTTTTTCACGGTTAGCCAAGAGGGGGAGTGCATTGCAGGATGCAGCCTTTGCGGCACAAGTGTTCGTAGAGGTAAGCATGGTACACATTATGGTACTGGAGGCAAAACACACTATATAAAAAAACACCACCCAAAAGGGGGAGGAGCACCTTAAGAAAATTGCTGAGAGCGGTTGTGGTGGTGAAGAGAGCCAGGGAACATCAGCTACAAGTCCAATCATGGTGGAAGGTGAGGATGATGAGGAAGACATCTCATACAAAGCAGCCCTTTACCCAGCAATTACTCAGCAAAGTGTTGATCACACCATCAACTTGATGACAGACATGTGTGCCAGTTGTAAGGTAACTGATTGCATGTGCATCAATGCACACTGGATCTCTTTTGCGGGGTAAAAGCAAAAGATATATGCAGCTCTTGGCCCTCAAGAAAGTTTTAGGAGCGTTCAGCTGGATGCATCAGTGGCCATTTTCACCATGGAGAATTCACATATAGCTGTAGACATCTTGGAGGAATTTAACAGCAAGATGTATGAATGACTGTGACCCAGAGGTCTCAGAATTAGATTTGGTGCAATGGACAATGGCAATAACATAGTCACAGCCATGTTTGACGGAGGCTATTTCAGGGTTCTGTGTTTGAATTAACTTGGTGGGTCAAGACATAGTCAGCAACATACTGACCAAGTGCAGAAGAATCTGCACTATATAGAAGGACTTTATTGTTTATGTTTATTTAAAACTTTTACAATTTAAAAGAATAGGTACAAATAGACGTAACCGAGTATCACAAAAGTAAAACAGAATAACATTTAGACATTTAAAACATAACATGCAATAAAGCATATGACTGTCACCATTTTTAGTTAACCAAATTGGGGAGCTCGCTTATTATTTCTCTAATAAAACTGGATGAGTTGGGCTTTTACAAGTTAAACAGCAGCCAGGGTCTTGCATTAGGAGGAGAAGTGTGTGTACTAGCAGCTTTAACCCTTTCCATGCTCATGAGGCTCCACACCGTCATGACCCACAGGCGGCGTGGGCTCATGATGGCGTGGAGCCTTCATGCAACTGCCGCTCGCCCGCGCTCCATCTACGCGAGATCCTGGGTGGGATCATGAAGGCTCCACACCGTCATGAACACACGCCACCCATGACTCATGACGGCATGGAGCCGTCATGAGTAAGAGAGCATCACGCCCACCCTCTAGCCCCGCCCGTGCAGCAGCCGAATTCAATATACACCAGATCAGTTGACTGGGGTTGAGTGTTTGATTTGCTCAAACGGTCCGTCCATTATCCCCTTTGGTATCACTATTACACTGTAACAGACCTCATTAGGATTGGGTTCACCACGCATCCGCGGAACCTCAATTTCACTGATGTGGGAGGAGTCAGCGAGTGCCCAGTGACTTTGAAACACTGACTGTCAGCCAGTGAGGTCAGGTGTGAATCTCACAGTGATAGGCTGTGGATCCTGCTGCAGATGCCCGCCCACCTCCGCCGCAGTTGAATTAGAAAGTTTGCATCCTCAGATGGCGGGAAACATTTTACCTGCTGATTTAACCACAAACTGATGGCCAGAGTGGTTTGTAGCTGCCCAGAAAACTTTCTTGACTGTGCATCTATGTAGTTGAGCCGAGACCCTCAATCATGCCCGGCGGCTGGCATTGCTCAGTGCTGTGGGCGTGGTCGAGTTGGGTTGCCGGAGACCAGCCAGTACTGCCTCTCGCCGGCCTGGACGCAGGAAGTACCCAGCGTACCCCAAAGGTATCATGAGTTTTATGGTCTAATGTGTTCGCACGCAGAGCCCTTGTGGCACAATACATTCCTCTTTAATTACGGGCCTGTTTCATAGCTGATCATTACATAGACACACATCACGCATCCCCGAGTGTGGAGCATAGGCCTGCAGGCCCGATTCAAGTGCTCTAAGGTGGAAAAGCATTGTCTTTTAAGCAAAACTTGAATTTTTAAAGTGACCGGACACATTTCTTTGACAGAGAGGAACGTAAAACTACAGCCTTTTACAGTAGCTGTCAACTTACATGACCCACGCATATTTACAAAACTGTGGAGCATATTACCACAGGCACAATCGCCGCGTTAGCGGGATTTTTTCCCGCTAAAGCTGCGAAAAAAAGAGCGCCCAATTAGCAAACTGTCGCTAACTACTGTTAGCAACAGTTTTCATGCGATAGCAACGAAAAAAAGATCGCCATGCACTGATGCGAAAAATAGCGCTAATGATATGCAAGGTAGGCGTCTCCTTGCTAAATGTCACTAAAAAAGTCGCTAACACACTATCGCACTATTAGCAACTATCGCCTGGACTTGCTTAGCATCAAAAAATTGTGCGCTAAGGCCCCTTAACTGGAGATAAATAAGAACTGCTAAAACCAGTTCTAAAAATGAAAAACTGGAGATAAAAATACCATATAAACGGAGACCTAGCCCAGCCCAGCCCCGCCACAAAGCTGAGGACCTGCAGACGCCATGGAGGCAGTAATCATACAGCTTGGAGTCCCACAAAGGCCACAACCCCCACTGCCACCACCACCGCCTCCTGGACCACCACCAAGGCAGCGCCAAAGACGACGGCAGCGAATGCGCACTCGACTTGTCCTTGGAGATCTACAACCACAGGATGTCATAGCCCACTACAGGCTCAAACGGACATCTATTGACTATATACTGAACCACATAGGCCACAGACTGACACCACCAACCGAGCGGATAACCAATATCCCCCTGCAAATAAAGCTACTGGCTGTGCTGCATTTCCTGGCCTCAGGGACATTTCAACTAACAACATCCAGAGTCGGTGGAGTCTTTCAAGATTCCTCCCAATTGTGATGGATGGCATAATCAGCCTGATACCCCAGGAACTCCACTTCCCTAACACTGTGCGGGAACAGCGCCTGGTCAAGTAGGGTTTCCACGCCATAGCTGGATTCCCACAAGTACTGGGGGCGATAGACTGCACACATATCCGATTAGTGCCACGTGAGGACAGTGCATACATATATAGAAACCAAAAGCACACTCACTCAATGAATGTGCATGCGATAGTGGACCACCGTGGACTGTTCACAAATGTCATTGCTAAGTTCCCAGGGAGTGTGCATGATTCGTACATCTACCAGCAGTCAGTAATCAACCAGCGCTTCCAGGATGGGACATATGGGAATGCAGTCCTAGTTGGTAAGTAGCAATCCAACATACCACTTGCATCAGCATCACACACATGCAAAACAGAAATGTTCCAATCTCAAAGTCACAATATCACATACAAGATGTCAAACAACATCTCCCCACACCAGAAACATTAACACCATGAACTGTGGGCACTGTAGCTAGATACATAGACCAAAATCACTGTAAGTCGTACACCCCTGCCCCCCCAGCTAAAGTTGCAAGACGTGTGAAACATGCATGTGTGTGTACCGGAGAAACATCACTCACAAACAAGCTTGTAACACAACTCCCACTGTGCATGTCTTCTGCTGGACAGGCATGATGAATACCACAGGAGAGACTGACATGTTGCCATATAGTCTGCAAGTGTAGTACTGCTCCATGACACTTACCGTCAGTGACCCAGTAGCACACTACAATGTGTGCTAAATTGCAAAGGCTGCATGGAGGACTCTGAGGCATGCAAAGCAGATGCAGACCACCTGGTACACCTCTAGGTGTATGGAGACTGACTCTCAAATATGGAGCCGGGTCAGGACTGTTTCTTTATTTCATTATTCTTTTCATTGTTCACAACATAACACAGTAATACTGCAATCTACGGCAGTACATTCATAAAATACAAGAGATGCCAGTAGATAATACAGCATGGGCATGCCCAAAAAGAAACCGTTCATACCTTATATTATTTCTTGCTTTCTAACATAGGTGTCGCATCAGTCACGGTTTCCAATTGACAATGGAAAGTACTCACTCATGGAAGAATGTTTGTTGTCACTTTCAGGTGATGGAGGAGAAAGGAAACTCACTAGTGGAACCCAGCTGTCCTTGGGTCTAGACGTCATTGGCAGTTCTTTGGCATAAGTTGCCAGGGTTTCTTTACAGTAAGCCGAGTCTTTCAGCCAGCACTCTATACCTGGCTTGCCCCTACTATCCCATGTAAATAAGATGCGGTGTTCCGCCAGTCGGAGGGCAATTCTGACAAACCAGCCCACCGTCCCCTTAATGTGCAGAGTATGATGAAGTAGACAAACCAGAGGCGTACACAGCAACTGCAAACCCATCATGGTGTGCAAATATCTCAATACTTCCTCCCAGTATTGATGAACAGGATTACAGCCCCAGGACAAAATTATAAGGTCTGCCCCGGATTGTTTACAGCGCTTGCAGCTATCATTTCCCCTGAGACCAATTCTATGGAGCTTAACGGGGGGTGGTAGGTCTGGTGTACAAATTTAAAATGAATGATCCGCAAGTTGCCATTGGGGGTGAGGCAGCTCGTCAGCTGGCACACTTTCTCCCACTCCTCCTAAGATATAGGAGGATCCAATACAATATTACATTTGAGTAAGCTTTTGTCTGGCCCCCTGCCCACCGCCTACTGCACCTCCTTGTAAAGTTAGGTAATCAATTTCTTTCTTATGGGTAAGACTAGGAGTAACTGCAGGGCCTCTAGTGTTGGTGGTTCTGCGTGGAAGTCTGGGTAGTGATCCCGTATAGCCCGCTTTAGGTGAAAGCAGGTATAGTGAAAAAGGTGAGAGGGCTTATGTATATAGCCTAAGTCATTGTCTGTCATGTAGTGCCCTTCAGGATATAAGTCCCCATCTGGACGATGCCAACCTCCCGGAGAGACAACAAAGGACCCTTCTCCCGTGTAACGGACAGTGCTGCGTGATATGGCAATGGGAGTGCAGGTGCATATAATGGTAGTTTGATAGTCTGCTTACCGATCGCTTGCCATGCTGCTATAGTGGTGTCTATCGTGTTAATTCCTGTTTTGGGGGTATGTCTGTTCACATGTGTAAGTACGCTCCCTAGTGGGGTAGGACATGCAAACCGTCTACTATGGCTACATGAGGCGTAAAGGCATGTGGTTGTACCCAGTAGTATGCATACTGCGCTTGGGCAAAAAGGTAGTAGACAAACAAATCTTGCGCCGTTAAACCACCCTTGTAATATGGCAATGTCAGTGTTTGCCAGCTGATTTCTCGCCTGTCCTGAGCCCCAGATCAGCCTTAGCAGCAAGGTTTGTTGCTATTTAACATATTGTTGAGTCAATTTATTGGGTATATTGTCGAACAAATAGAGAAAGCGGGGGAGTACCACCATCTTAATCATGGCAATGCGATCCGCCAGGGAGAGAGGCAGGTGCGTCCACCTGTCCACCTGTTGCTGTAATACATCATGTGCGCGTCCAAAGTTTTACATGACCACGATCTCAGGGTCACGATGCACCCACACACCCAGATATGTAACCGGCTCAGTTGTCCATTCCAGCGGGTACTCCAAGGATGGCTGGGATGTGATCGTAGTTAGTGGTATAATAACCGATTTGTCCCAGTCAATCGTGAGACCGGAGAATAAGCCAAACTTGATATATTCGCAAAGGACAGGGGACAAGTACTGCTGGGGTTCCCTTACAAAGAGGACCAGGTTGTCAGTGTACATCGATATGCCGACCGGTCGGTGGTTAAAGTTAAGGGCAGCTGCGCTGTGGGTCTGATGAATTTTACATGCTAGCGCTTCAAGGACAATGGCAAAAAGAAGAGGGGGAGAGGGGACAGCCCTGTCGAGTGCCCCTCTGGACCTGGAGTGGATCAGAAGTGTGCCCTCCGACTTGCACCCTAGCAGTTGTATCTGTATATCAAATCTTGAACCATTGCAAAATAACAATAGGAAACCCCCTCATCCTAAGTACGTAAAACATATATCCCCATTCTATGGTGTCGAAAGCCTCAGCCGCGTCCAGTTGAACAGCGGCGGCAGGCAAGTCAGGATTGAGGACATGGAACATGGAGAAGATGGTGTGCAGGTTGTGGGAGGTGGTTCTGTCAGGTATGTATCCCGACTGATCCAGGAGCACAAGAAGAGGCATCAAAGGCTGTATCTTGATGGCTACTATATTCGCCATTATCTCGGCCTCTAGATTAATTAGTGATAATGGGCGGTACAAGTTGACTGAGGCGGGAGGTTTGTCTTTTTTCAGGAGCGTGATAATCATGGCCTGTCTCAGTGAGGCACCCATTGTCATGTGCTTCCGTGTACATTTACAAAAGGTATGGTGCCAGAAGGTCAGCGTATGCCTTGTAAAAATCCGCTGGCAGACCATCCTGTCCAGGCGCTTTGCAATTAGGGAGAGACAGGATGGCGTCCTTAACATCAGATTCGTCTATGGTAAGAGATAGGTATTTACTGTGCATGTCTGATAGCCACGCATAAGCAACATCCGACAGATATTCCGCCAAAACAGCCTCTTCTGCGCCCACCCGGGTGGTGTATAACGTCTTGTAATAACGCATGAATTGTTCTGTCATAGCCTGTGGGGAGAAGTGTTCAGAGCCGTCACTATCCACAATTTTTTCTATGTGCCGATGCTGCTCCCGAAACAGTAGTTTGGTAGTAAGGACTCTCCCAGGTCTGCCGACCTCCCCAAAAGCCCTGGCCACATGTCTCCTTCCTCTGTAGCGATACTCCGTTTCCACTAACTCATCGTACTCTTCAAGCACCCCCCTGATACTGGCCAGGAAGGCAAAAGAGTTTGCTGTACAATATTCTTCATAAAGTTTCTCTGATTCAGTTTCCTTCTTGACAAGTTGCCCCCTGGTGTCCTTCAGAACGCCTGCTGAAGTGCCAATACAGGCCCCCCTTATCATCACTTAAAATGCCTCCCACAGTGAAGCCTGACTATCAACCTTACCGGTGTTTTCTGCGAAGTAATGTATGATGGCAGTCCTTATTGTGTCCTTAAAGACGGGGTCTAGCAGTGACTCAGCTCGTAAACGCCATGTGAATGGACGACGAGGGTTAGCAGGAATTTGCATTCGCACAACTACAGGATGGTGAACCGACAGAGTGCAGGGCAGTGTATGTGTGCCTGTAACCGAGTTGTTTGCACTATCATCTAGCAGCCAATAGTCCAATCTGAACTAGCTGTTGTGGGCAGGTGTGACATGCATACCCTCTAGGACATGCTCATTACGCAGCCTCCGGACATCAACAAACCGCAATCCCGACATAGCCACTCGTATACATTGTGTGACCTTCCGTGTGCGCGTTCCGCAGGTTTTGATTTCTCTACCAATGGTTCCAAGTGCGTGTTTAGGCCTCCCCCATACAACTGCTGTCTCTGGCCAGGAGCGTAGGATAGATAGCATCTGTGCAAAAGGGGTGGGTTAATCAACGATTGGGCCATACATGTTGATGATGGTGAGATCAGTCATCCCCAGTGTACCCTGTACCATCGCAGAGCGCCCCTCAGTATCTATATGTGTACGCATAGGGCGGAAGGCGATACCCTTCTTGATCAGGATGAGCACCCTAAGCGCATAGGACGGGTAACATGAAGCCAGTCTAAACCCCGACCATCTACTTGTTTCCTTGGAGTCAGTGTACCTGGTCAAGTGAGTCTCCTGCAATAATGCAATTTGCACCTTCTGTCTGTCCAAATATGACAACATCTGTCTAATCTTCTTTGGTGTGTTGAGGCCACGGACGTTCCATGTCATGCATTGATATTCCTCCCCCATTATCTAACATGAAACAAGGTAGTATAGAGTAATCTCGCAGGAAGCAACACTCCCAACATGTCAGCAACATAATCAACTGTGCCTCCAGCCTTGTGCTGTCTGCCATACCCTCTGACGTACTCCACAACCCACCGCCAGCACCCACCCCCGCCCACTCCAGCAACCCAATCTTGCCAAAGACAAGTCCCCTCAACATCTCAGAACTAAAGAGCAAAAAAGTGATAGTGGGGAATACCCAGGTGGTGGACGCATTGGTGCTCTACACTCCCTGTGGCATGCCAAGGGAGGGCCCGCCTAAGGTGATCCATCAGCCCCGCATACCCACCCAACATATCATCACATTGAAGCAATGAGACATAAACATCAAGCATTCATGCGGTGTAAAATTCCTGGGATCTGATTCTGAACATCCAGTCCCAGACTAACGACATGTACTGTGGGGTCCCAGGCTGCAAGAACACATTAGCCCTTTGCGTTTGTAGCTGGCACCAAACATAACGACCAGTAAGCAACTAAACCATGGCCTCGCCAGTTCATAGTGGAACGTGGTTACATAACATTCAACAGGACCAGGTCGCCACGTCAGGCAGACATACACAAATAAATTGATACTTGTATAGCGCACTACTCACCCGCAATGGTCTTAAGGCACTTGTATGAATACCGCTGTGGAACCCGTCCTGGCTTTCCCTGTGAGGTGTCCACTCCTGGGCACCCCCAAGGTGGAGGCCAGGCATCCTGAGCGTTGTGAGGCCGTTGTGGAGGTTAAGAAAGCTATTGCCCAGAGTTGCAGAGTGGGACTCCATGATTGTAATAGGCACTGAGGCGAGAATTATCAGGTCCATGGAATTTTTAGCCCAAGACCCGTCGAGGCGGGGAATTGAACCCTGGTCCCAGGCTAGACCTCTGCATCAGGGTCTGCCACTCTAATCATTGAGCCACACTTCTCCACCAGGAGGGCAATAGCATAGAACAAGCCCACACCCCCAGTCAGTGGCACATAGGCAACAACCTTAGTAGGCAAAGGATATACAGTAACAGCGCAGAAGCAGACAGTGTCCTTATTCTTTGTCTACATCAGATGTACGCTCCGATGTACGCTTCCTTCTGCGAAGATGTTTTGCGTGGTCCATGGTGAGTTTCCAATTCCTGATGATTTATGCGTCGCCGTCCGCTCCGATATGCAACAGGGCAGGATACAACATGGCATACGGCACTTTTTCCTTAATAAGTAGTTGTTTGACTCCATGGAATCCCTTCCAAGCTGCTTGGACTGTAGCCGTAAAATCTTGAAAAAAGGGACAGTGTGTTGCCCTGATGATTAATGGTGCATTGCTGACGAGTGACTCGCAAGACCGTGTCTCAATCTCTAAAGTTAACAGTTTTGCGATAATGGGCCGGGGTGGAGCTCCAGGCTTCGGGTGGGGCACCTGAAATCGATGCGCACGTTCAACTGCAAACATGGGGGATAAGCATTCAGGCCCACAAATTTCGTTGAGCAGCGTCTCCATAAAATCCTCTAGCCAACCCACATTTGTCGATTCTGGCAGGCCTAAAATGTGCACATTATTTGGCCTCAAATGCGCTTCAATTTCATCATTCTTAGCCTGTATGACCGCTAGCAATTGTGCAATATCATTGGCTTTGTCCGCAACCTGTTGTAGGCCGTCTTCAGCATCTGAAATGCTTTGTACAGCCTCGCCAATCCTCGCTCCCTGTTTGTCCAGTTTTGCCGACATGTGGTCCATGCCGCCGCTCAGCGCCTCCATCTACACATCCATAGATTGCAAGCTGACCTGTATGGCACTGAGAGTCTACTCCAAGGAAGAAGGGGCCTGGGAAGCAGATTCTACTTCAGAGTCTGAGGCTGCACTCTGTGGTGCCTTGCCTCCTTTGCGCAGTTCAAACGTGAGCTTTGGCTGGTTCTTTTCAGGCTTGCCCATGGTCTCACGTGATAAACAGCCAAGCGTACCAGCCAGGTTCCGCCATGTGCTCCTTGATGCCCCCACTGCTCAGGTCAGGTGGTCGAAGGAGGGGTCTACTCATGATCTCAGAAACTCCCCCGCTTTCGTGTCTGCAGCACCCCCCAATGAGGACCAAAAAACATTGTATTTGCCGAGGCTGTGCTAGGCAGGTGAAGGAGGAATAGTCGTGCCTCCCAATTACGGAAATAAACTGATGAGTGGCTTCCCAACAGTTAGAATGGCCACCGTATGAGGAGGTTACCGTGTCAAAGAGGCGGGGAGGCAGCAGTCGGGGGGGGGGGGTTTAGCACTTACTGTCCACCATGGGCCAAACTCACAGCAATATCCCTGTAGCGCGTATGTTGACACGAGCGCAAGCTCGCCTACGCACGAATGCTTGGGTGTTCAAAGGCCGGGCCGGCCCAACACAGCCCACACAGGCCGCCTCATATAGCGCAGTTATCATCGGGACTGGGAGGAAGGGACGTGCGGGCGCATGCAGTACGCGCTGGCTGAAGGGAAGTGGTGATCCAGCTGGGCCTCATCTCCGTTGTTAATGTGTGGGCTTCAGGTCTCCTCTGCAATGCAGGCCGCTGGGAGCTGGCAACTCGGGCCATGCACCTCCCGCAGCAGTCTCTGGGCTCACCCCGTTCATGGCGGGAGCCTTGTCTCAGGGCTACGGTATATCACAGCGCTGGCCGGTAATCCGCATAACCCTCTCCAGAGTACCATCAGTGTATAATACAATAGCAACCACGTGCACCTACAACCATGCAGGAAAGTGGTAACAATTAAAAATCAAACTGTCTGGCGTCCAATAGCTAGCCATAAGGGTTCACAAGTAGGAGTGGAGTAAATCCAGAGGAAAATCTTGCTTGTAACACAGGAACGCCCCTTGAAGTAATGAAACAACTCATCCATCTAAGCCTTGACTCCACATGACTCCAGTCACAGGAGAATCAGCCCACAATAGATGTTGGCAAATGATGCACTGAAAAGCAACACGATTCGTGCATCTTCCTGACCCACAGCTGCTCGTCATCCCAGAGGTAGACTAGGCAAGACCAAGGCAGGTTCAGTGGAGTGTGTAGTTTCTAAATAAGATTGTGACATTTGTAGCAGGCCCTTTTCAGTGCAATGGTTGCAAAGCTGTAGATACAATCACTTCTAATCACCTATCCCCCAGGAAAGGTAGTGTCAAAATGGCCCACAAACAAAGATGCAGATCATGGTCCCTGTGAGGTAACATCTCAATGTACAGACCATGTCTTGGTGACAGTAAAAGTGGACTGTACAAAATTAGAATGAATAGGAGAACAGCAATTACCTCAATGGCATGATACAGTGGCCTACCTGCATCTGAATTACTGTGTGTGATGGTACCTGCAGTGAGCCTGTAATGCCAACAGTTGCTAGCTTCATAATCACATCTGTTGCTAGAGTTCAAAATGTATCCACGGTTACTCCTTTGACTGCCTTGTCCACTGTGGTTATGCAGACCATGCCCTGGTGATGCACCTGATGAAAGTCGACAGTAACCTCTTCCACTGCATCAGTCACCAAATTGAATAATCCATTACAGGACCCCTCAAATATATGAGAGTACTGACTCTATCTCACATCACATTGTAAGACTCTCAGTCAGTTAAACATGTTTGCAGATGGGTATTCTGACATATGTATTTACTTGTCATACAACTTGCGTGTGATGTGTTGATCAGTTTGTAAGTCCGGGAATGTCATTGCTTGAACACCAGTTTAACTATGATACAATAGTCATTAGGCCGTTTGCATGTCAGATGTTTGCACCATTGCCAGTCCCTACTGTGAGTACATGTTGATTTTGGGTGTAGACGTCATAGCTGTCCTGGCATTGTCAGTGAACCATGGTGCTAACTCATTGTGTGCCAATGTGAAGCAGGTGTATACTCGTCTGTAGGCAATGTCAATGTCCGGAACTAATATGCTTTCACAATCATGTAAACCCCGACCAAATGTGCTTGTCATAATTCATCCCACTGCTTGTGGGTCACTGTTTGATTGGGTTTGCATGGTGTTACAAGTAGACATGGCATGTAAAAGGATTACTATGTTAATAGGACCATGGAAATGGCCACGAGCATCAACAATTCCATGGTAGTCATGTCAGTGAAGAATGCAACCTGGAAGTGGACTGCTTGGTGTGTGTGAGCAATGTCTAATTTGTGTCAGGTGCTGCACCATGAGCCCATCACACACTAATGGTACCCCTGTTTTCCCAAAATCTACAAAGCGTATGTACAGATAATCTGGGATGATGAATATTTTGTGATGTGTCCCTCAATTTAGATCAATGAATCCCTACAGCAAATTAACTAATGTGAGATCCTGGGCCAGTGGTGTGGAAACTCAGGAAGCATGCTGTGTAATTTCAGTCAATAATGTTGAGTGTGGATACACATCCTAAACATTTTTGCATGACAGCCTATCACATTTGGCATGTGTAATTAAGTCTCAAAGACATTGCTAGACCATCCCTCCTTGTCACACATGATCATAACTTGTGATCCCATAGCCTCCAGGTACAGCATCGAGGAGTGGAATAATTAACAAGCAACGTCTTGGCAATGAGCATCTTACTTGGCCTTGTGCAGTTCTTAATTTGTAAAATATGAAGTGCAGGTGCTGAAATGTTTGTCGGAGGCCACACCTAATTTTCGCTGGCTCCACCCACTTCCTCCATTGGCTCCAACCACTTACTATATTAGCTCCACTCACATCTTCAACTGGCACTGCTAAAAGTCTGTGTATGGCCACGGGAGCTAGTACTAGGGGGCCGCCGGTCAGTGTTTCTCATCGTCATGCTACTACTACCACGCGGTGACGTGACCTGCTGCAACCGTCGTCACGCCACCACCACACCGCACATTATGCCTTCATAAAGGTTACTTCGCTAGTTTGCTTCATTTCATACTAAAATAAACAGCACACAAATTTACAATCTGTTGTACAGACCCCTAAAGTCCACCTTGCCCCGATTAAATCTGTTCTCAACCTGGCTGCCAGGCTTATCTCTCCTGTCCTCAAAAACCTCAACTGGCTCCCAAATGAAGGTAGATCCACCTTCAAGATGGCATGTATCATTCACAAAGCCCTTCACCAAAACACCCCCTCCTACCTCTCTGAAAGACTACAAAACGCTGGTTGCTCTCGGTCCTTGAGAAGCACTAACACCCTTGTCCTCCTCCCTCCGAGACTCAAATGTTAAAAGACCCAATCACCTACATTCTCAGGTAATGGCCCTACGATTTGGAACTCTCTCCCCAAAGATCTTTGCTGCAACCCCTTCTACCCTCTCTTCAAAAAAAGACTCAAGGTGCTTCTTCTCAACAAATATTGGGGTACCTAACGTTGCTGTAATGACAATGTCCTTATTTTATATTCTCCTTAACACACCCCCTCTTTCTTCCTTCTCCTACTTTCGCTCCCCCCTCCTTCTTCCCTTCTTTCTCCTATTTTTCAACCTTCCTCGTCTCCCTTATTTATCTCTTAGTTACTTTCTTTCCTCATTTCCCTCGTCTAACTGAAATGCCTTACCCTATGTTAGTTTAATTCACTATGTAATTTTGTCTCTATGTGTTTACCTATGTGTAGAGCGCTCTGATACTCTTGGGTCCAGTAGAGCTATATAAAACCTTCTAAATAAATAAATAAACTAAGGACACCTTGATTGGAGGCAGCCACTCAGGTGGGAACAGGAATGGTGTTCAGCCAAGCTGAGCTGCACAAATTGGACATCACCATTCCCACTTACAGGAGTCCACCATTTTGTTCGGCACACAAGTAGGGGTCCTAATGAAGCCAACTTTTCATGTGTGAATCACAACATACAAAACACAAAGACACATGATGCACGCATCTTACATCGATGTCCCATATAAGATGTAAGTAAATTATACCAGTTATGGGGAGTTACAGACCTTTTACTGAAGAGAGCTAGTGAGCAGTCTGTCCACAGGGCACAGATAAAATGACCTGCACTCCTGCACTAGAAACTCACAGCCACCATCTCCAGTCACTGTGTAGCCCGGATTAAGAGGTAGCCACTCGGAATGACTGCACACTTTGAGTTTTATGACAGTCAGTCTCACAGGAGGGAAAATGCAGAGATGTCTTATAAATGTACAAAGGCACAGCGGCATCCCTTCCCAAGCCATGCAATGGTTGCTTGTGTCAGTGGATTCAAACTAGCCAGGCTGATGAGGGGTGAAACCAGGATGCTTGTTTCCGGTCCAGGGAGGAGAGGGCCTGGCAGTTCGGGCTAGGCTATTCCCTCAGGGAGTAGGGTCAAGACTGATATCAATCAATCAGGAGTTTGTTAAAGCGCAACTACTCACCCGTAAGGGTCTCAAGGCACTAGGGGTGGGGGGCTGGGGGGGTGCAGGTTCCATTCCATCAAGGAGGGGGTCTGTCGAAGAGCCAGGTTTTGAGGTTTCTTGCGAAGATGGGGAGCGATGTTGTCTGTCTGAGGTGAAGCGGAAGGGCGTTCCATGCTTTGGCCGCGAGGAAGGAGAAGGAGCGGCCTCCCGATCTGGTCTTTCTGGTGCGGGGGACCACGGCGTAGGAAAGCTGGGCTGATCGTAGGGTCCTTTGGGGTGCGTGGAATTTGAGTCGGCTGTTCAGATATGCTGGTCCGGTGCCGTGGAGGGCCTTGTGTGCGTGGGTGAGCATCTTAAAGGTGATTCTCGCCTCGACGGGGAGCCAGTGGAGTGTGCGCAGGTGCTGGGAGATGTGGCAGTGTTGTGGCAGGTTGAGGACCAGTCTTGCGGCGGCGTTCTGGATGTTCTGTAGCTTGCGGATGATGTTTTTGTTTATTCCGGCGTAGAGTGTGTTGCCGTCGTCGAGTCTGCTGGTGACCAGGGCATGAGAGACTGTCTTTCGGTGTTCGAGGGGGATCCATTTGAAGGTCTTACAAAGGAGGCAGAGTGTGTGGAAGCAGGAAGATGAGACGGAGTTGATCTGGCGGTCCATTTTGAGCTCGGAGTCCAGGATGATTCCCAGGTTGCGTGCGTGGTCTGTGGGGGTTGGCGGATTTCCGAGGGCGGTGGGCCACCAGGTGTCGCTCCAGGCGTCGGGGTTTGGGCCCATGATGAGTACTTCTGTTTTGTTGGTGTTTAGTTGAAGGCAGCTGTTTTTCATCCATTTGGTGATGGCTTCCTTGCCTTCTCGAAAGTTGCGTCTGGCGGTGTTGGGCTCGTTGGATAGGAAGAGGATGAGCTGGGTGTCGTCTGCATATGACACGATGTTGAGTCCGTAGGTTCTGACGATGGGGGCAAGTGGAGCCATGTAGACGTTGAAGAGCGTCGGGCTGAGGGAGGAGCCCGGGGGGACTCCGCAGGTGATCGGTGTGGGGTCCGAGAGGAAAGGGGGGAGTCTGACCCGCTGCGTCCTGCCGGAGAGGAAGGAGCAGATCCAGTCGAGGGCCTTGTCCTGGATTCCTGCATCATAGAGTCTGCATATTAGGGTGCGGTGGGAGACTGTGTCGAACGCCGCTGATAGGTCGAAGAGGATGAGGGCTACTGTTTCTCCTTTGTCCAGTAAGGTGCGGATGTCGTCTGTTGCGGCGAGGAGGGCGGTTTCCGTACTGTGGTTTTTTCTGAAGCCGGATTGGGAGGAGTCGAGGATGTTGTGTTCTTCAATGAATGTGGCGAGTTGGCTGTTGATGGCTTTCTCGATGACTTTCGCTGGGAACGGGAGCAGGGAGATGGGTCTGTAGTTTTTGAGGTCGGTGGGGTCCGCTGAGGGTTTCTTTAGGAGGGGGTTGACCTCTGCGTGTTTCCAGTCGTCGGGGAACGAGGCGTTCGCCTGGGAGCGGTTGATGGTTTGGCGGAGCATGGGTGCGATGGTGTTGGCGGCTCTGTTGAAGATGTGGTGGGGGCAGGGGTCCGTGGGGGCCACTGAGTGGATTGACTTCATTGTCTTCAGTGTGTCTTCGGTGGTGAGGGCTGTCCAGTCATCAATCGCTAGTTTCCGGGTGTCGGGGGTGGTTGGTGAGGGTTCAGTGTGTTGGTTGTCTTCGTCGAAGTTGTCGTAGATGCTCTTGATTTTGTGGTGGAAAAAGATGCTGAGTTTGTCGCAGAGGTCTTGTGAGGGAGGGATGTCAGTAGACTCGCTGGTGGGTTGGGCGAACTCCTTGATGATGCTGAAGAGTCCCTTGCTGTTGTGTGCGTGGGTGGAGATTCTGTCTTCAATCGCTTTTTTCCTCGTTTCTCAGATGAGTTGATGGTGGGCGTTGGTAGCGGCTCTGAAGTTGTTGTGGGTTCTGTGGATTTGGTGTTTCTCCAGGCCTTTTCAAGGCAGCGGCATAAGCGCCTGGACTCTCGAAGTTCGATATACACATGCCTGGTTGCAAACTGGGGTGCCACAGTGAGCAAAAGATTGATAGATTAAACCCAGATCTGTGTCTGGGGGTGAATGGTTGAAAAGTTTCAGAGCTCCGTCCATCATCTCCTTGTGTTTGCTTTCATCTAGCTCTCCTGCACTAGAGTAAAACATACAACGGACAACAAACTACATTTTGAGGTTATACAGAACACCAATTATATGCATTTATGCCAATTTTTGCTTCAGATTTTTTATACTGCTTTTTAGGAAACCGGGCTCTCCTTTAAATCCATATCTAGATGCAGTTTATAATAACGTAATATTTATTTAGGTGTATAAAGACTGCTCAGGCATAATGTACTCCAGGTTCCTGAGTGATCCACAGAAGAGTATCTTTTCTCTGGACCAGTTTCTTTCTGAGACTGGAGATGCTCTGCAGTGGTACTTGGAGGCACTCAGCTCCTGAGGGATGCACGCCCACAGAGCTCAGCATTTTGTTTTGAAACAAAAACACGGGTCTTCATCTATCAGTCAGTACTTTGAAGCCAGAATAAGTTGTTTTTCATTTATTCTGCCAAGATCAAAGACTTTGTACTGAGAAATGCACGGAGGCTCATTCCTTCTTTTCAACTAGTTACTGCAAAGTGTCCAGACAGCAGGACAGTGCACCGGCAGCTTGCGCTGTACCGCACAGACCGCATTTTGCGCCTAAATTGACTCCAGGCGCCTGGTTGAATTTATAGTGGGCTGTAAGTGCCTAGGTGGTCCCAACTTCCTATTTCCAGGGAGGCAGCTCTTCATGTGAAGCACTCAAGGCCATGGCACCTGATTCTCACTGTGGCATAGATGTTGCTGCCTCTGTGCATAAGTAGTACAATGTTAATATATTGTGGAGTTTTTTGTTTTACTGTTGGAGTTTATTTAGCATAACAAAACCCTACACACATAAAAGTGTGCGCGTACATTTATACGGTGAATAAATGTGGAAATATACTAATTGTACTTTTTTACAACAATCAAAAAACATATTGGATACATTCCAACAAAAGGAGAAAAACAAAATTGCTTGTTTACAAGCCCCTGGCCCTTGCCCAGCTGGTGCCGCAGTGCTGGACCAGCCAGCGGAGAAGAGACTCTATGTGTCGGCCAGCCACAGTAACTCATGCTCACCCCTTACTACACCACAGTCCAAGATGGAGCACAAGGTCATCTGAGCCCCAGGCCATGGAATTACTTAGTAGATAGATTTATTTGAGTCGGGCATGGGGCCGGAATGGGTATTACAGTCAGTCATTTTTACAAGGCCTTGCTCAAGAGATCGATTGCTGCAGGACAGTTTGGGTCCACAGGATAAACTACCAGTGAAAGTTTTCCCCAAACGGAGATCCCTGCACTGCAGAAGGAGGAAAGCTGGACCTCGTGGGACATCGTAAGACTTTGCAAACTTTCGCGACAAAAAACCACGGTGTTGTTAGGCATGGCTGGGCAGTAACCAGCTGGCTCTAAAAAGGCACCGCCACCTCCAGCACTGGCACTCGAGTTTGTCTAGTACGGACCTTACCATTGCAGTCCATTTTCGACATGTACCTACACATCCCGCCATGTTGCCCACTTACACACGGTCAGTGAGAATTGAGGACCCAGAACAAGGCTCCACTGCCACGCACCAAAACAGAAAGCAGCGTTGGTTGGTTTGGCATGGATCATAGCCCATGCAGACTCCTCAAACGTGCACGCTCTCGCTGCACTGCTATATTAGGGGATTGCCGATACATGTGGGTGCAGCTTACTACATTTCTTCGGGACGGTGGGCCTAGTGTGTAAAGTTAGTTCAAGCATCCATAAATTAATGAGTGGTTGTGGTTCCGTCCACTCATGACCAATCAAACATGCCAACGCCACCGCCACCCACGGGGTGGCATAGTCGCATATTCATGATCATGGCGGCTACTCATGTCAGAGAAAGATGCGTGCACCTACCACACTGGCTCCCAAAAGGCACCGCCACCTCCAGCACGGCACCCTATTAAGTTATTATAATTTACAGACCTTAGCATTGGATTCGGTTTTCGACATGTATGTACCTACTCATCCCGCCATGTTGCCCTGCCCACTAACACCTGTGGTCAGTAGGAATTGAGGACCCAGAATGCTTTCTCCAACTAATTAGGCCTGCCTGGCCGTGCCTCACCTGGTGGCTGCTGGTGCTGTTACTGGCCAGTAGGCGTAGCAGTAGTCACTGCTGGCAGCCGCTACTCGAGTCCAGTCCTCAACAACGTCGTCCGTCCGTCCCGCCTGGTCGGTCACGCTTGCTGCTGGCGGCTGTTGAACCATGATGACTCAGTGGAGCGCGTCCGTGCGGGTATGCTTGGTGCGTTGGTGGCAATGCAGCGAATGCGCGCGCATTCTCCAAAAATCTGTGCACGCTGCCTACTACTACTGCTCTCCGCGCACAGCCCCCAACGCCCAACTAACCAAAATCCAGCCCTGCCAAACTCAGTGTCCCACCCACGCCCCTACCCACTGGGCGACCGGCAACACTGACCCGGAGTCACACAACATTTATTGAGAAGAACAGAAGACAGAACTTAACAAGAACTTGTAGAATCAGATTCACAGACAAACAGATTCAACATCAAACAATGACACTCTATGCCACTGCCAAGTGCCATAATAATGAGGTAAATCTTTCAAATCAATTACATCCACTAAATTCGTGTAGACCCCGCCCTGCTAATTAAGTACCGGTGCTAAGCACCGGCAAGCACCGGCACAAATTAAGCCCTGGCCTTGTGTCCCTTGTGTATGGTGTGACATACAGATTCATGGAAGCCAATGTTTTGAATATTAAGCTTGCGGAAGGACAGGTCTCGACCCAGTTGTGTGACCATAATCAAGGGTGTCATGTCATTGTTGCTGTGTCCACCATTTAAAGTTTTGTTGCCTGATTTTCACAAATGCTGACATACATGTACAAAACGTTGCAGCCCTGCTCTGCAGTTCATTGGCTGTGTATCCAATGCTCTGATGGTGTGTATGACTTGCATGTTTATTTTGACCTGGCTCGGGCTGGGTGTAGACAGGTGACAAGGTGATAGCCCAAGCTGTGCATAATGCCAACTCTAAGATGTGCCCTGCATTGTGGTTCAGTGTGGTGATGACCGTGGTCAGCCTAATGTCAGACATGTCATATGTCAACATTGATAATGTATGTTGAGCACTCATGGCATGTGATTTTGAGTCCAAGACAGGAAAGAGCACATAGTACAGGTAGTGGATGGTGTTGCACCTGCTGAAGTTGATGTCGTTGGAGAAGCTAACAAGGCCACAATGGTCCATGCATGTAACGGGTAGCTAACTAGTGATTTGGTTCAGACCATGACGGGGAAAAGCATGCGTTGTGTTCTGCTGCAGGCTTGCAGAATGCTGCAGCACAGAAGGTCAAGTGTGTGTTGTGTGTTTTCATGCCACCTACATAGCTAAGGAAAATAACAGTGCATTAGGTGGATCAGTGTCAGTGGCAGATGGGAGAAGAACCACACATGCAACTTATCTGCACACCAAAATGATGTTGGATGGAGTCACAGCAGAGAGCCATTATCATATGCAAACATGCACTACAGCATTCTGCAGCAACACATGGCCAACTTGAGAAACAACTTGACATCAATCCCAACACACAAATCCATGCACATCAACAACACATCCAGCAGAACCAATGACTAATTCCGCTTTCCCTTAAATGTCACAGGGGACCAAGGATATGCTCTGGGACCAAGGATGATGACACCAGTACTAAACCCCACCACCCCAGGCCAGAGGCAGTACAATGCGGCACACATACGCACAGGGTCCATTGTTGAGCGGACATTTGGTGTCTTAAAGTCCGGTGTTTGGATATCTCAGTGGCAGCCTGCTGCACAGACCAGAAATGGTGAATAAAATCATCCTGGCATGTTGTGTGTTGCACAACATATGTGTCCGTACCAAAGCACCATGGATCCAAGTGCCAGAACCACCTGATGAAGATGAGGAAGAAGAAGAGGTTGGTCCTGTACACCCCACACCAAATGCTGCTGGACTTGCACGGAGGAACCGCATCATTAACAATTATTTCCACTGAGTCAGTCACGTGGTGTCAGTAAAATAAAATGTTACAAAAACATCCCATGTCTATGTGTTACTGTCTGCCACAGGCACTGTACCCATTAAACAGTTACGTGTCCCAACAAGTGGTTAGAGAAAACAATAATCAATGGAGGTTGGGAATGTGTACACAGTACAGAAATGCCCAGCATTGTGTAAAATGTATGACACCATACTTGTCAGGGTGCTACGTAGGCTACACTATGTCAAACGGTTGTGTCACATGCTTCAAATACAAGCAAACTAGGGTGCTGTTTGTGATGAGGATGAGATTCCTATTCTGACGACATTGCCCCAATCCAGGTATAATGGAGTGTGTATGTTGTGTGATTCCCGAAAATTAGGAGTGTGTCAAATGGTGTAAATGATGCCAACAGTGCATGCAACATCCCAACATACAATGGTGCCAATCATCCAGACACTTGTCCAAAATATGTCTGTCTTTGCGGCCGTAAACTGTCCCTAAAGATGTGAACAATGGTCCTGATAATCTGCCAATTACAATTCCTATGGAAGCATGCACAAGATGTGCAGGATACGAAACATACTCTGCATATTACCAAGCACATTGTTGCAGTATAATTGCAATTTAATATCTGCACAGATGGCCATACTGTCAATGAGGTTCCTGAACATATGCCTCAAAGATGCATGTGTGGAATAGGGTAAGAGCTGCAAAGAGGGCATGTAAAGCCAGGAAATATGGAAATGGGCCGTGAAATGTGGCACCATATGAAGATGGAAATGGGCCTTAAAATTTGACCACTTAAAAATGTAGGGGACAAATACGAGTGACACGTAGATGTGGCGTCTAATGTGGGTACAACATGTATCTGTCTGGCACAAGACATCAGCCAGGAAACAACTGCCACCTACAGATCAACAAGGGCAAACATCACTATGCTGACCAGCTACTTGGCAGAACCAATGTACCACAACCATCACCAAGACATGCAAAACAGCAACATCCTAAAAAAAACATGGCTGGGTGAAGACACCTCCCACAGCGGGACAGACAAGTATATCTGGATACACACTGACCCCTGGCTCATTCATAGCTACCAGTGAGACACATCTGCCATTCCATATCAACCACTACGTAACATTGTAACATCAACATCTGACAATACACATGCAAGTACACACACCTCGAAGTTTACATAAAGTGATGGCCCTATGTCACGTGTCCACCATGGGTGAGTAGCACATGTAAGACGAAGAAATCATAACGTATGGACCTCTTCTGAGCAATGGCAACATGATGTGGCATGTGTGGTGGCTAAGTGTACAAATAGTACAGGCGTGCTTGGCCTAAGGCGCTGCCGGGAGCTACCTTCCTACTTGCACATACACATGTAGTATGCTGAGTTGCTGCCCATGTTGGTGAGTGGTGGCACAACTACACACCTGCTGCAGCCCTTAGCCCAATTCAAAGGCAATTAAAGGCATGCTCATTGCACCTCAGAGCCACGGACTCATGAATCACAGACTACACACATAACAGATGTAAGGCACAGGCCAGGTGAGGGCAGGGATTAGCCCAGCCACCTGGGCTGTAGCAAGTGGTGCAGTTACAAGTACCATGCCACTGGGAGGAGGACTAGGGACACAATGCACAGGTGATTGCAAAGTTTGCCACGGACATTAGATCCACAGGACAGGAACATTGTAGCTACTTGGACCCTGACGCCAACCCTTGGTGTACCTGTGTGGTCCGGCAGAATGGTACATAATCACAGGAGGATGACCCAGATGGTCACACACTACATCCTGTACCAGAACACTATGCTCACAGATTTCTGAAAGAGAGAGCCAGATAGACTACGGTGTACTCAAAGAGTCCGGCAGAAAAAATGTTGATAGGTGAAAGTGGGGACGCAGACATAGGATAAGCTTGTGGTGCGTCACGATAACTCACAGTGCATCTGGACATCCCTGATGGCCTTCCCACAACACCAGACACCCCTGATCCCTCCTGAGCCTACCATGTCTGATCATGGCCACTCTGGACCTAGTGTTCTGCGCAGGGAAACAACTGAAGGTCCGTTTTGATCATGCATGCTGGTGTGGTGCGGTTGTGTCTCTGCTGGCCCAGATGCTTCACACAGTCTCAACTTAGCCCCACTTCCACCTACTATGCTCCCCTATGCTGTGTGGACTAGCTATTACTGCGTCTATGTCCCTGCACTCACCAACTGCTATGCCTCTGGCGTGGGGGCATAAGTGTGACGGTGAGTACTCGATGTGTGAGAAAGATTGATAGGTGTGTTTCCAGACGCTCAGTACCTGTGACATACTTACAATACACAACAAGTTACATTGAATGGACACTTTGCCACTTTGATTCAAGCAAGCCGGGCTGAAGACGGCTGGAATGCCGGAAACCGGTCCCCGGAAGCTTGTTTCCGGTCCAGGGAAGACATGGCTTGGCAGTTCGGGCTGGACTGTTCCCATGAGGCACAGGGTCAGAATGATTTGCATATACCCATGTCTGAACTGGGGTGGCAGAGTGGGCTAAAGAACGGTGATGGATTAAACCCAGATCTTTTGACTGGGTGTGAGTGTTTGATTGATTCAGATGCTCCGCCCATCACCACCCCCTTTTGTACCACTTATCTGAAACAGCATTTGCACAATTCATCCTCCCACACACCAATGCTGGTCAAACACGGAGCCTATTTCACACTTTACAATATTCCTGACTGGCATTGATCCAAGCGCTGATGCTTAATGTTGCAAGGTACTCAAGGCCATAGCGGACATCACAGGATTGCAGCAGGACCACCTGGCTCTACCATGAGCCCACAGGACAAGATCAGCCACATTCATTTCTCCAAAGCTCCACAGGCATCTCAATACTATCACTATGTGCCCAATGTCACTCCACAAAGGTGCAGCTACATTGCCCATGAAGCAGCTCTTGTGCACAACTTGCGTGGCACACCTGTTATATTCTGGTCTTCTCCTTCTCTGCTGCTCAGCCTGTGTGTGTGATGTCATTAGAATGTTCGTGTATGCATGGTTTGAATGTGTGGTCAGTTTGAGTGAGTGGGGCTGAGCAGCTGGATGCTGCTCCCGGTGGGGCCTTCCTTACTACCAACTTATAATTAATAAACCAACTAAAGAATACCTACTATTATTGGATCTACTTATTTTAAAATATTCATTTAACATTGTAACAATGGCGACGAGGGAGAAAGAACTACGTGTGCAGGAACTACATTTGGAACTTGAAACATAGAACTACAAAGATGATTGCAAATTAACTCTAAAAAAATCTTTAAGAAGACTAACAACGCTTTTGATGCCCCACCGGTGTCATGTTACATCTGACAGCCTACTGAAGACATCCTTTTTAAAGGTATGTTTCGAGTGTTGGACTTTGTGTGCCCTATTTGTTTTAAACTTGCTGATTTATTATCGAGGCCGTCGGTATTTCAGAGTTAGATCGAGCCTCAGTGTGAAACATTGCGTGGCTGGTATGCCTGGAAACCTTTCAGCAGTTTGTGTGAGGCGGCAACTTTAAACATGTTGGAGAGATTGAAAGATTTATTGCTTTAATCGGGGGCCAACATCGAGCCCCGGAGTGCTGACCACTGGTTTAGTGAAAAGTTTGACCTTGCACTCTGTTGCCGTATGTAAGATAATGGATTTTGCTCACCGTCTTCTCCAACTGGCGTTTGGTTCAGCTGAGGACCTGCTTCTTTGCCAGCTGTGTGTTGACTGATGACGCAAAAGAATGTCACCACGATATCGGTGATTCTGTGGAGTGCGTCGTCATCTATGAACACACCGCGCCTCTCCTCAGGTCACGTCAGCGCCACGAAGGGTTAAGCATTGTTGACTGTCACGTCAGCGTCATGATGCATCGAGATTACGCATGACTGACTGAGTCTTTCCTTCTTTGTGCTCCTGTCTCCTCAGTTTCATCGAGCTGATTTGCCAAGTGTTCTTCATGTGAAAGGTACTGTTTTATTTGACATTTTGACCGAGATGCCACAGATCGCTCACCGAAGCTGTTTTCATCGGAAACTTCCAACATTACGTACTGCATTGTTCAATTCTGTTCCATGTGCGCCATCTAGTGTCTATTTTTCATCATAGCAAGACTACATGAAAATATTATCCATGCGATTTAGACACTCTGGATTGAATTCTGTGAATGTCATTTACCTGACTTGCTGGAGAAGTGGAGCTGTTTAACGTGACAACGGTGACTACTTTTATTGTTTTAGTTTCTTGTTTTGAATTATTTGCTAATCACATGTGTACTTGTGATGATATGTTTACGCTTGTTTACATGTTATGTTCAGAGAGACTGATTTGATTTACTGTTACTACATGAACTGTTTATATGCTGAGATCTTTGTTAATGTGCTCCTTTACTGTCGTTTTAATAGATTAATTTACGTTTACTGAATTTAGATACTTATGTACTGAAATGTTCATTTAACATTGTAACAACACCCTTGTGTACTACATGGACCAGCAGTCATGGCATGCATATCCTCTACTGTCTTGTGTCACAATCCATGTGAACTCACACCTACTGGTTTTTTGAATGTGTCACGATCACTGACTCCATGACGACCCAGACTGCCCTCTCACTCCCAAACTGTGCTCCCACACATTTCACATATGTTGGTATGTATCTTCAGGCTGGGATGTTTCACCGTGTGGCGACTGCCCATTTGCAACTGTCTGTCAGCTGAGAACTTTACAAGAACCAGTCAAGAGAGTTGCATATCCTTGGTCCATAATGCGGTGCGTTGCACACACATCTCTGTCATTGTGTGAATCTTGCCTTCAGACAAGTTTTGTGGACTGACTGTAGTACATTAGCCAGCTTCTGTTCACTTATTTGTTTGGAACTGTATGCATTGCCATCTAACATCAGTAGAAGTCCAAAGTATAAACTTTCACTGCCACGGTAGTCAACACTGTGACCACAATTAATCATTTCAACCTATAGAGGCACATGTGCTCCTAATTGAACACACTCTTCACCTACTATGACTTCCCTCAAAAAGGGGGGCATGGAATGTCTGGAGCATACACACTGCATCATGTGGCTAGTACATTGACTCCTATCACAACCAACTCCATATAGAGCTAGCGCAGCTACATGATATTCATTTGTTGGAATTCAGAAATGCCACATATACATCGTCGTTGTCTGTGACAGTGTGATGCCACGGGATACTCAGTGTATGCAGGAGTGAAACAAATATGGAATCAGACTGGGGGTACCCTTTCAAATTGTGGATGTCAATATAGAGGTCAACCACTGGTATGTAGCAGTGCATGGCATACTAGACATGAGGATAGTAGTACTAGCCTTGCTGCATCCAAACACGGAACAGGGGGCGTCCTCCTATCACATTTAGCAAATACATGCTCACTGGCATGTCCCAATAGATGACCTTACCTGATGGGCCATTAAAATTGTGACAATGTTATAGCCTTACATTGGTGCAATGGTGGCACCAAATGTTTACACCTATCTACATAATTTGTCACCATCTCTGGATCTGTCTCAACATGTAGACTGCTCGTATTTACATTGGTGTACATTCGTAAGGTATCAGTCTCCAGACCCTTATTTGCAAGTTTGTACCTTTGCAACATTTGACCAAAACACATATATGCGAACTAAAAAATATTTATTTACAATATATACACATGTGGTGAGCATATAAGGCTAGTGCAGAGGGTGCCCGTTGGCAGGCCAGACAGAGACCATTGATGTCATCAGTTCCAAGGGAAAAGGCATAGTTCAGTCCACTGGCTGGTTGAAGTGGCAAGGAATGGGGTGATATGGCAGTCCATGGGGGGGTCCAAGGATGTTCCAGGGGACAGTGAGAGTGAGTGCAAGAAGTTCATGTGTGGCACGATTCAGAGCGCAGCAAGACACAAGAAACTGGAGCTTTGGCACAGAGGGATACTACCGCTTCCTCCTCAGCAGCAATGCCCTGTCATCCTCATCTCCATCATCTTCAGTGTCATGTGCCTCACAGGTGTCAGTAGGTGTTGTGGCTGCAGCCATGAGAGGCACTGACACCCCTGGTGTTGGAGCTGAGGATGTGTAGGCCGCTGCAGCATCCATCTGCACCAAACCCTGTGGCAGCAATGAGCCAACAAGAAGGTGCAGGGCATTTTAAATCCCAGCAACCTGGTGCATGTGTTCAGCCCTGGCAGACAAATCTTTTGCCTGCATGCTCTCCATGATCTTTCGGATGTTGTCCAGATCCTTGCTGACATTGCTGGAACCACCCTGAGCAGACAATGTCTGTTGCCTCTGGATCAATGTCAGCCGTGGACTGCTGGAGAGCATGAAAGGGGCTGTGGGTGTCTGTAAGTGCCTTCATGAAGTCCCTAATGGGACTGAGACACCCACGTAGGCCCGCAATTTTGGCTGCCATTTGCTGAAACCCCACCGGCACCCTATCCCCCAACTGTTCCTGGAGCTCAATGATCCTCTTTTGGAATGCACGGCTGGTGGGATATGGCCCCTGGGAATTAGCTGGGGTGGTAGGTGCCTGCTGCTCGTTGGTGTGAGCATGGGGTGGGGTATGCCAAGGGCTGCTAGGTTGCCCTGCACCGGAGGCTGGGGAGGCAATGTCATTGAGCAGGAGTTGCAGGCTGTCGATGTCGATGGTAGCATACATGTCCGTGTCATCAGTGGGTGCCAGGCCAGGATGCTCTTCAGGAGGGGCTGTCTCACCCTATGAAATGTGATATGGGAGATTAATTACATCACTGTTTGTCAGAAACAATCATGCATTTGTTCATTACACTTTGATACAGCAGGACAATGTCAGTTGTGAGGAAAGGACTTGTGCTTGACAAATGGTGAAAGATCTGAGGAGATTGCACATGAGAAGTAGTAGTGGTACATGGTGGTCTCACAGTGCCCTATTTGCAAGAAGACATACCAAAATGGCTCTGTTTTAGCACAAGGCAATTGCCTTTTGAGTGGAGAGTATGTTAACACCATGCTTGATTATTTGCCCTGTGATGTAAATTGCCACTGGCAATCTCGCAGCCCTTGTGAGACATCGTCTCATATGCTCATCCATCCACACAATACTGTCACTAACCTCACCTCCCCCTTAGTGGGTGGCTCTTCTTAGTTCCGCTTTAGGTTAATGCTGTATGGCAAATGGATTACAGACACTTATCCCGACGCACAAGCCACATCCTTAGTGTGGACTGAGTAATGGTAGGCTGATACATGTCCTGGTGTGATGGGGTCTTACTGCAAGCCTACCAACCATTATAACTTCAGTATTCCACTAGGGGAGTTGCTCTGTGTCCAGCTAGCCACAATGCCTATGCCATGGTTGCCTGCATAACGTAATGGCGTACTACATGTCTCCTATGGCCCACACTGTCCGACAATAAGGTGTAGAATTCAGATAACTGTTGCCTCCCTGCATATCTGCACGGATGCCACAGTTATTGTGCACAACGCCGCAGCCAGCATGGATGTGATGCATATACAATGTTTTGCAAACTGGCCCAGAAACGAAAATTATGTGTGGACCATCTATGCGGTAAATGTGTAGCATTGCTGGAGTGTGTTTGCAAGTGCAATGCAGCCAGCCGCTGCCGCAAGTTGGAGTACCTGCAGGGTGTTGACATGTGCAGGTTGGGGGGGTAGTAATGACCGGTTACTCAATGTTAATAGTCATCACTCCCAGTCATAGCCCTCCCCGTCCCAGTCCCTACTAATGTGCAGATAGCAAATCCAGATTTGGCTTCACACAGTAGCAAAACAGACTAAAGCAGCAAAAGCAGCAAGTTACACAACCCGAGCATAAACCAACACTGCGTACCCAAACCCAGGAGACACTGTCCCACATATCACCCTATGACCACATGACATAAAAGCGTGTGGGGAACACCCAGCAGCATCCATGCAGAACATGGCCAGGGAATCCCCCCAGAAGCAAGCCCAATGAGCAGCCACACCCAATGCAAGCAACCTCATACTGACCCATGTGCCACCACACCACAAGGACAAAAGCAGGCCCCACAGCCAACACAGCCACTGATGGAGAGTAGCCACAGAAGACCACAGATAATGACCAGCAAGCCCAAAGGAAACAAAAAGGGATAACCACCCTATGAAAAAGACACAGCAGGAAGGAGGCACACCTCCAGAGGCTGCACACCCGCCAAACAGAGCAGCTGCAGATATACCTCAGAAAGAGGAACACAACAGACAAATAGTAGAACCTGAAACTCAAACAAGGAGCAAAGGAAGAAAAGAACTGCTCCAGGAGGAAATAATTCCAGGACCATCTGGACACCAAGGGGCTCACCTGCTCAACGCACAAACCGCAAAAGGTGCATACAGCCACATACAGAGCTCACAGGGAGGACACAGCCCGACCCTAGTTGAAGCCTAACACCAAGAAATCTAAAACACTTTCCAAGGATTTCAATGCAGACACATCCTGTGTTGGACAGCAATCCAGGAAAGAATACCACATGACTGGCATAGGACCGGAGAGGCGAAGGGCTACCGAATACAAACTCAGCCACAGAAGGAGAACAGCCCAAAGCAAGGAGGTCCAGACACACCACAGCCACCCCACAAGCAGACCAGACACCCCGAGACAGATGTGAAACAACAAGAGACCTCCGGTTATTAGCAGCAAGGCCCCACTGCCAACCACAATAGAGGGAGCCAAAACCACCCAGACCAAACTGGAGGCATCCCCAGAAAGGAGGCTCGACCCAGTCCAACCCGCATCAGGATCCGCAAATCCAGCGCAATTGGTGGGAAAGCACACAGATGGCATTACACACCACCATCACACAGTATGACCGGAACATCAAGAACCTCAGGAGGATCAAAGGCAGAAACAGGCTAGGCCAAACGAAGCAACCATGGGATATACAGAAGGCATAGGCAGCAATCAAACACTAGACCAGTGGGAGCCAGCGCCACCAGAGGCACAAGACATGAGCAATAGCACCCTGGTAAAAATTAAAGCACCACATGACTCCAAAACCGCCCTGGGATACTGCGAAAAAAGGGGCAGGACATGAACCTTTGTCTTGTGTGAGCCTGCGCCAGCAGAGGCACAAGACACCCCATAGAGCAATAGCTCCTAGGTAAAACAACACACTCAAAATCAAAGACCATCACAGAACCAACCGCTCTTGGGACCCAAAAGGAACGCCCCGCATGATGATCAAAATAACAGGCATCAGGACAAACCCACCGCCAATGGCCAGCCAAAATAAACCTGAATCTAAAGCCCCAATGCAATACACGCCAGGGGAAACAAGAGCCTACAGGTCCAATGAACAAACACCACTGCCGCAGACAACAGCTGCTGAACGTGGAGGCGCCGGGGAGTAGAGGCAGACTGAGCCCCCAACCACCACCTTTGTCATCGCAGCAGAGCCAGTCTGCGGTGAAACAACAGGAATACCTCTCCAAACGATGCACCAAAACCCCACAACAAACAGTATCAACTGAGTGATGTCAAGAATGGAAGTCTCCAAGTTTAGGATCCACCAAAACCAATTCAGGAGACAGCAAAGACCCAATGAAAGTGTCAGAGCTGGACAGAAAGAAGATGAAGAATCAACCAACCATTCAAGGGAGGGAACACCAGGAACCTCCTAGCAGGCAACAAAACCAACAAGGGAGCTAACACGTCATCAAACTCGCCAGGAGACTTAGACCATCCAAAAGGCAGCACCAAAAACCGGTTATGAATGACTTATATACCAAACATAGGAACCACCATCAAGTCTTGGGAACTGGCATATGGAAGCAGGTGTCCCAAAGAACCAGAGAAGCCAGGAAAGCCCCACCAACATGAAGGGAAGAAGCAACCAAAGAGACACCATCATGAAGGAATGATGAGGGAGAGGCAGGTGTAAAACCTCCAGAGGCAGGACCACAGAATAAGAGTGAACAGCACCCACGGACACCACCAGGCACCGAGATGACACACCAGTGAGCAGGGATTAACCATCACCACAGCCAGAATAGAACAGCAAACCACCCTAATGGAAACCCCACCACCAGTGCCCGGGGAAATACAGGTTTGGCCTTCCGCTCCCCCTGTAGCATATCACCACAGAGTTAAAGGAATGTGTAGGCCTACAAACACCATAAACTTGAATATGCTGAAAACGTCTACAGACTTCCCACTTCACAAGGGCCTAGGAAACCCCAAACCAGCTCAAACACACAGCTGAAACAATTGAAAGCCTGCCCCCAGGTATCTTTCTAAACCGTGTCCCGAGCCACGTCAGCAACGGTATCCTGTACATGACACTAGTGAAGGAGCAGAGACAGACCCAGAAAGACCCACCACCTCCATACCAAGGGAGCACACTCACACCCAAAACACTCATGTCCATGCTGTGAAGAGAACAGAGAGACCAGTGCCCCACAAAGCACCCCAGACCAAGCAATGCAAGACCATAAGTGTAACCAGGGAACGCCTAACCACAAATGAACAACAGGCTGGCACACCAGGGACAAAAACACCATAAAAAATAATAAATTCAAAGGCCCCAATCGGAATGACCCCGATGGATCCCAGAAGTACCAGCCACAGGAACCAGCCCATGATTTGGAATGCATATAATTTGGATGTGAGTCAGAGACATCAACGACAAGGCCACTGAGTCACCTCTTGCAGGAATTACACATGAAAGAAAACTGATTCAAACCACTGGAAAGCCCCCACCAGGGCACCCCCCCATGTGATGGAAAAGTAAAACGTGCTACCAAAAGCAAAGGCAGACCACTTACAAATGTGCGCACACACAGCACTAGATAAATGACAGGGACATTGAATATAAAAGCATGAGTTCAAACTGACCCATAAGCCACGTTAGGAACCAGGGACCAATCAAATCACCAGTCAAACGCTCCCGCAACTGCGCCCCGTGGCAGGGTAAAGAGACCCAGGTGAAACCAGGGCTACTCAGCCTTGGTATACAGCTCCCCGCCATCCCGAAGCACTGACCCCGAGCATGAAGCACCAGGCGCAGACCAAGAAGAAACAGCATGATTACATTTTAAAATGCCTCAAAATGAGATGAGCACCGAGCCCCTCACAAACACCTCCAAGGAGGAGGCAAACTGCCACACCAACGGCGTGCATATTAGCCAGCTGCGCCATAACACCACCCCTCCCTCCCCAGGTGTTCCCGCTAGAGCAGGGTCCGAACACAGTTGAGGGGAGGCAGCAGCAGGGAGTCACCACCCCACACCAGGCAGTCCAGGAACCCCAACCCCTTGGTCCTGCTAAAGTAGGGACTCTAATGCACATGTAACAACAGGTACATCAGGGGATCATACGGACACCTAGCAGAACGTTTCACACTCACCCAAATGGAGGCACAGGTCCAGCACCCCTCCACGACAAAGTTGCCAGGAATGTTTTATGCAGAAATGACATTCTGAATGTGGATGGGAGTGTTGCAGGGTTATATGCCTCCGGGTGTGTGTGTGGGCTGGAGGGATGGGATGGCTTATGAGTTGATTGGGAGTTACTGGTGGGAGTAGCTATGCTCATTAGTAAGGACTGTGACGTTGAGGCCTGACGAGGAGGTAATGTATGGATTAAGGAGTCATGCAGGTAAGTGAACATTATAACATTGTAAATACTATTTTTGTAGGGCGCACAGTATCGCATTTGTGGATGCAGTGAACTCAAAACACATTTGAGTCATTCATTTAGAAGTGTTCATACCTGGGAGGCCCCATGAGCCATACATTACTTACCCCCCAGCTAACCCCTCCCCCTCCACCCGTCTCTGCCCTGAAGGTACTCCCACAGCTGCTTGCGGATGAACGCAGGACTTGATCTTGGGTGCCCTTTCCTTCCATTGCTGCATGAAGCCTCACGCCTGCTCAAAGCAAGTGCAGGGATAGGACGCAGCATTGGCCCAAGAGTGAGTGGCTGGTATCTATCAAAATGAAATCAGCCATTGGATTGATGCGTAGCACCACCAGAACACTAACTCATGTGCATGACTGCTGCCCCCGGTGCCAGCCCTTTGTGATGTTACATATCTTTATGAGGCAGGACCTTGAGGATAGGCCGCAGCATTGGGCATCCTTTGCACCACATCTGCTGCACAAGGTTTGCGCCACAGCTGCCGCACAAAATGTGCCGCAGACGCAGACTTTAAGAGGCACAAGGAGCTTGTAAATCAGCACCTTGATGTATGGTTTGTGGTGTTCTGATCTCCCCTAATCTGTGTTGCCTTTCAACGTCTGCATGCTGCTGTTTCACGTAACACACAATGTATCAAATGTAGAGGCAGAACATAAATATTCACTATTAACATCAATTAAAAATGTTTTTGAAGTGATTCCTTGAACGTCCAGGCATACTTTTCCACATTACCATGATGATACAGCATTTTAGCATTCAGTTTAAATATTGGTCCCTTTGCGACCTATTAGCGAGTATTTTTTCGTCGCAAATCTGAAAAACGGGCCGCATTGCCATCACATTTGTATATGTATACCTTTCTACGTATTTCTGTAATGATTTTGCTCTCTAACGCTAAACATTGTCACTAACTCTCAATTTCTTTGCAGCTAACACACAGGAAGTGATGTATTACTGCTTCCTGTCACATGGGTGTTGTATTTACTTTCACTTTGTATTTTCAGCACATTGCTGGTGTTTGTGCTGAGAGGAGAAGGTGTATGGTGGTTGCTGTGGTTTGATTTGGATTTTGAGAGTGGTGCTGCGTGCTGTGTCCTGTCTGAAGTGTCTGTTTGGTGTCTATGTTGTATTTTAAACTGTTTGTGTGTCTACTGTCCTCTGTTTTGTTGAGTTTGTTTTGGGGTTAGTTAGTTTTTTTTATATATAGCAAGTTAAGTGGGTTATAATTTATTAGTTTTAAGTGGGTTACGGGGGTCAGGGAGATGCCTGATGGTGAAAGGTCAGGGAGGATGAGTGAGCAGTCATTGTGGGGGGTTTTGTGGTCTATTAAGTTTTACCTACCATCAATGTTGGAGGCTGGGGGGCGGATCCTGCAGGTGTATGCTGTGGGTGTACGTAAGGTGCGCTGGGGTCTCCTGTGTGTCACTTGCATAAACATTACTATATGATGGTGAATGATCACTTGGCAGTAAGGGTGGCAAGGCACAGAGGATGTTAGCATGTATAAGTCCATCACGGGTGTAGTCTGTCAAAGAGATGTGAGCAGAGACTGTGTGCTGGATGCCGTGTGTGTGTCCAGTATGTGTAACTGTACATATCGGAGCAGAGCCAGTGTGTGTGTGACCTATGTGCAGGAAAGTTCACAGTGTGACATTCGCTCAAATCCATGAGCAGCAGGAATGTATCTACATGGAATCACTGACATAAAATCGAGGGACAGAATATCGACCATCAAGAATATCGTTGAAAAAATATCGAAAGACAAAATATCAAGTTTCTATCTACAAACAGGTAAGTAAAAAAATATTGAGTTAAAAATATCGTTTACTAAAATGTAGTTTTTAAAAATATCGAAGTTACTAAAAACAATGTTAAATTAAATTAATATTTAAAATTAATTACTAAAATATACTTAAAAATACTTACATTAACTTATAATAATTAAATAATTAATGAAAGTTAAAAAAAAACATTTTAATTCATATTTGTTAAAACATATATATATAGTAACAAAATATAATTAAATAATAGCCAATATTATTAACGTACAATAACAAAAGTGTAAAAATTACTATTCCCACTCCAAAGAGTGCAACAGTAGGGAAAGCGTTGGATAGCGTAGGGGTTAAAATTACTATTCCCACTCCAGTGGGTGCAACAATAGGGAAAGAGTTGGATAGCGTAGGGGTTAAATTTACTATTTCCACTCCAGCGGGTGCAACAGTAGGGAAAGCGTTATATAGCGTAAGGGTAAAAATTACTATTCCCACTCCAAAGAGTGCAACAGTAGGGAAAGCATTGGATAGCGTAGGGGTAAAAATTACTATTCTCACTCCAAAGAGTGCAACAGTAGGGAAAGCGTTGGATAGCGTAGGGGTTAAAATTACTATTCCCACTCCAGTGGGTGCAACAGTAGGGAAAGCGTTGGATAGCATAGGGGTACAAATTACTATTCCCACTCCAGTGGGTGCAACAGTATGGAAAGCGTTGGATAGCGTAGGGGTTACAATTACTATTCCCACTCCAAAGAGTGCAACAGTAGGGAAAGCGTTGGATAGCGTAGGGGTACAAATTACTATTCCCACTCCAGTGGGTGCAACAGTAGGGAAAGCGTTGGATAGCATAGGAGTTAAAATTACTATTCCCACTCCAAAGAGTGCAACAGTATGGAAAGCGTTGGATAGCATGGGGGTTAAAATTACTATTCCCACTCCAAAGAGTGCAACAGTAGGAAAAGCGTTGGCTAGCGTAGGGGTTAAAATTACTATTCCCACTCCAGAGAATACAACATTAGGGAAAGTAAATACTTCATATATTATTTCAAATTTTTTAAATGAATATCTATTAATAATTAATTAAAAATAATTAAAAAATGTCTATAATATAATCATTATTTTATTAAAATTACTAATTAACAATAATTATTTCAATACCTATTAAAACAAATTAATTAAAAATGAACAAATAATTATTCAATAATTAAAAATTATTTAATAATTATTTCCAATTAAATAAATGTAAATACATTTAATTATTTAATCATTATTAATAAATCACTTCCCACCCTATACCCCTATAAACCCACAACCCGCTACAGAAAATAAATTATTCAAATTAACATAATTAACAATTAATCAATTAAATTAAATTAATTGGCAAATAAAAATGTTATAATTTCACATAAATATTCAATTAATAATTCATTCTAAATAAATACCAATAAATAATTTTACATATTTAATTAATTACAATTTTATTACTTCCCACCCAATTCCCCTATAAACCCACAACCCGCTTCAGAAAATAAATTAGTAAAATTTACATAATTACAAATTAATCAATAAATCAAAATTAAATACCAATTAAAATGTAATTAATTAACAAATATAAATTAATTTACAATCAATTAAAAATTACTATCAATAAATAAATGTACATATTTAATTATTTATAATTAAATTACTTCCCACCCTATTCCCCTATAAACCCACAACCCGCTACAGAATTAAATTACGCAATAATTATAAAAACAAAATTCATTAATTAAAATTAATTATAACATAAATACACACTTTTCACACATATTATAACATAAAAATACACTATAAAAAATTAGATATTATTAAACAATTGATATTTTTAACTATCTATATTATATACTTCAATATTTTAACTTTCTATATTTTTAACAGTTGATATTACATCACTTACCTTAAAAACGATATTTTGGTTATCTTTATTCTGTCCTGTCGATATTTTGTCCAGTCTATATTTACAACTCAATATTATGTCCAATCAATATTTTGGACTCGATATTATGTCTGTGCACCATCTACATGGCCCCTGTACATGGTTCTTGTGTAGAAACATCCCTGCCAGGTGATAATGCAATGCGGGAGTTTTACAGCTCCAGAGTGTTTTACATCCCAAAGGACTGCGTATCAGCCTCTTACTAAATGCATAGTTACGATCATACGCTTTGAAATTGCAAGACACAACTGTTATGTGCATGTATGGCTGCAGTAATGTTATGTTTGGCCACCACTACATTTGCAAGCCCATGTGTGCATGGCAGTCAAAGTGCACATGGTCATCTGTACAATTTGTCAATCCACTACACAGTGATGTTGTATTTCTTGTGACTGAACTATTATTCCTCATGTTTATGTAACGTTTCTGGATGCCATGCAATGAGACATATTTATTTTGGTTCACTCACAGATGGTAGACACCCCATCACACAGGGTGACGTTGATCGTTTCAAGGAACCAAATAATTTTCCGTCATCTGATAGTACTTCTCCATGTCACCTGGTGTATCATACATCTATAACAACAGACACATGATGGACACACTATTAGAAACAACCTTGTACCCCTTGCCCTGTCCAGGAACAAAAAAATGCCCTATGGGACAGTATCTACTCACCCAGAGGGTCCGGGGAACAGACCTCACCTCTCCTGGACCAGGCTCAGGAACAGTGAGACCCTGCTCTGTGAAGGCAAGATATCCTGGGTTTTAAAAGCAACAGAGAGAACAAGCCTGTCCTGCTCTGTCATATATGCATAATATGCCCAGGTTCGAAATTTCTCTTGCCCTCTGGAGAAAAACTTCCTCCCTCCCTCTCATTCCTAAAACACTTGACCATTCAGGTGTGGCCACATCTCTCTGGTTATGTCAAGGCAGTGCCTCTAGTTAATACTTATTTGACAAACAATTGTTTGACAAATTGATTAAAAAGAGAAGAAAATGCTGCTAGGCGCAACTGTAGTGGAAATCTGTGCAAGTCTGCAGACTCAAACATTAAGGCTAAACAATAGGGGCAGCCCAGCTTACCTGTCCGTTGTTGCCTCTGGCCGGTACCGAGTCAGAGGGAGGCAACTAACCGGATAGGAAGAGCCAAATTTAAAGGCTTGACTTGGGAGCCAATCAGACCATCGTCAAAATGTAGATCTACACCTCGCTGGTTTCCAATTGTGAAATGCGAACCAAAACACAACAGGATTAGGATCTTATTCAATCATGTAGCGAAGAACTTATTATTGTGTATGATGGTTCGTTCTACTGGTAGCAGAAACGAGCCCTCGTCTGTGAACTAAAATCGCGTACTCTCGCTAGAGTAGCCAGAAACTACAAAGTGACGTCAGTCCGTTGTCACCAGTAGTTCAAAGGATATGAGAAGCTGTGGAATATTTCCCATTTCGTGAATTTTATTTGTTGAAGCACCGGGATATGCGCTCTACATATGAGTTACAGATAATCAAAATTGTATATGGGGAAAAGGTGAACACTCCCCGTCGGGCCGAATATGATCATGCCAGAAACCCAAGTCTCGTGAGAAAGACAAGAACTACACGATTACATCAGTCACATCACTTTGGTAGTTTATTGTCTAATTCTTGAACTTGAGGCAGACTCTCCTGTCGTGCACATCATTACATACTTAAAAAAGTACTCAATGCATCGAAGGATAAAAAGTGGAGTCCAAAAACGATTGTTTAACTGGACCACCATTAACAACATGAGGATAGCTAAAATTTCATTGGAATCTGGGAGGAATTACGCTTATTGAAGAATCTATCAGTGTATATGTGCCTACAGCCCTATTGTAAATTAGTGCATCTCTGATATACTTCGAGTCAATAAGAAATATATAACCTCACCACAGAGAAAACTTGCTTTTTTAAGGCTAAACCAGGGTATTTCATCATTTAGCCCTCGGATATCTGTTTGTAATGTGTATACCCATTTCTGTTCTTTGTAAAACAGAAATTTAGATACATCACTTATATGTGAAGGAATGAAAGGTTTCTCAAGGACCGTCCACGTAAAGTCTGATTCTCCATGGTTCTGTTTTAAAAAATGTTTAGTCAGTTTAGAGACACTCTTCTTGCACCGAAAAGTACTTTTATGTTCCAGCATTCGCGTTTAAACTTTTTCTAATAGTCATTCCGATATAGCGCTCATTACGTGGACATTTAATTTTTATTTTTTTATTTTTTTATTAGTTCAGCTCAAAGCCAAATACAAAATACGATGGAGCACAGAAGGACATCTATACATTTAGACTTATTGTACAAATAAACAAAAAAGGAAATAGTAATACAATAAAAGATACAATACCATCATAAAGGATCAGACATATAGTCCCTCTAACGGGCCCAAATAATCAATCATTGCCTGCCAAATTTTGATCCCCCTTTGCCTTTTCCTAGGGGATTTAATACATCTCATATACCGGTGCTTCCGGTTTCAGCCACATTGAAGAAATGCATAGGCGAGCTACGGCCATAGCCATAAATAATAGATATCTATTTTTATAATATCTTAGAAAAAAATCAGTGTCATTAGATAAACCAAACATAATCAACTCTCTGGAGATTACCACATCACAATTTAAAATATATGATAGAAATTGTTCAACATATGTAAAAAATGGTTTTAACACTGAGCAGTCAGAAAAAATGTGAACAATATCTGCCATATCAGATTGACACCTAAAGCATTTCCCATTATAGGCATTGCCCCATTTCAGCATTTTAGCCGGTGTGTGATAAAGATTAAATAAGTTTTGTAGTGCTGCGATCATAAATTAGCACAAATAATTTTAGCAGCCATATTGATAGAATCTTGAAAGGGTATTACAGGAATACCCAATCTAATACTCCATTTAGACTCCTGTAACCTCATATCATCCTGCTGTGTATTCAACAAATAATTATATAGAGTCCCAATCCGTGATGGCTTTTTTAGAATTTCCAGAAAATCATTAGGACATAGAGGTAAGATACTTTGATGTTTAAAGATGAAATCACGTAGTTGTAAATACTTAAAAAAGTAATGCTGAGAAACAGTGTATTTGTCTTTCAACTCATGAAATGTGGCCATTATACCATCTTTAAATATAGAACCAATACACACAATACCTTTCTCCCCCCATGTACGCATCTTACGATCCCAAAATATTGGAGGAAGCAATTCTACAGAGTCGCATGGAGTATAAAAATTAATACGTCCCAAAGAGATAATTTTCCGAATCGAGCGCCATCCTTTGAAGGCCGCTAATGCTAATTTGAATCTGGTTCTTTTATAATAGTGTGGTTCTAAAAAACGAAGCAACATTTGTCGTGATTGAGGACCAAGTAGAAGAGAGAAAATATCAGGGCTCTCAAATACGGGTGGAGTCCCCCCGATCACAGAACATTTAATGTTTTGCAAGAGACAAGCCAGATAATATAATGCAAAATTTGGAGCGCCCCACCCACCGCGCAAAATATGGAAGTGTCATAAATTTAGAAGCCCTGTGTGGAGATTTCCAACCCCATAAAAACCTATCAGCTGTAGCTTGCAGTTTTCTCAATTGTATAGCAGACAACTCCAATGGTACCGACTGAAAATAATAAAGTACTTTAGGCAAAATAGACATTTTTAAAACATTGCGTCTCCCAACCAACGACAAATGTAGACATTCAAGTTTTTCTAGCTGGTTTTTAACAGATTGCAGTATATCTGTCCAATTCACCATAACCAGCTCTTGAAGCGACAGCCTAATTTTAATACCAAGGTATTTAGCCTCAGGAGTAACACGACAATCATTGGGACAGAGTCCTGTAGAGCAAATGACCTGGGTTTTCAATGTGTTAGGTTTGTATCCTGACATGTTACCGAACTCTTGTGTTAGATTTTCTATCTCGAGTAGGGCTGATTCTGGATCAGATGATATAACTGCAACATCATCGGCGTATGCTAGCACACGTATACTGCACCCAGGCAACACCATAGATTGTATACGCTGAGATGTCGCCAGCATCTGTAGAAGTGGTTCAATATACATAGCGAACAATAATGGCGAACATGGGCAGCCCTGCCGTGTACCCCGAGTAATATTAACACCTGCTGATTCCTGGCCTGAAAAACAGATCTTAGCCCTGGGGCGTCTATACATAACTTGTATAGCGTGTAAAAATCGGGGTCCAAACGCCATTTTAACCATAATTGCACATAAAAATACCCATGCGACGCGATCAAATGCTTTTTCGGCGTCTAAAAACACCAATCCAACGTTCTTGTGAGTTGCCGCAGCATAGTCCAAAACTGTGATAACGCGGTGTATATGGTTGATCGTACCCCGACCAGGGAGAAAGCCATGTTGTTGATCAGAAACTAGTGTAGGTACGACCTGAATCAGCCGGTTCGCAAGAATTTTTGAATATAATTTCACATCTACATTGATGAGTGAAATAGGTCGATAAGACCCTGGGAGATGCAGGGGCTTGTCTTTCTTTTTAAATACAATTATACTTGCATCATCCCACGATGGAGGGGGGTCTCCTGCTTGAGCAGCAATAAATGTCGCCAACATATCTAATTTAATATTAGGAAATAGTAAATTATATATCTCTAAAGGGAGTTTATCGGGGCCAGAGGCCTTCCCAAGAGCCAAGTCCTTAAGTGCAATCTCGAGCTCTTGCATTGTAATAGGCGCTTCTAGCTCTTCTTTATATATGGAGTCCAGCTGAGGTAAGTCGAATCTATCGACAAACTGATCAATCGAATCTAAAGAAAGGTCTTCTTGAGTATAAAGTTCCATATAATAATCGTGAAATACCTGAAGAATACCCTCAGATGACTCAACTAGAACGCCTTGGCTATTTTCTATAGACGCTATGCGCTGCGCAGACTGACGCCCACGCATTCTTTGGGCTAAACATCTCCCCACAGTCTCCCCATACTCATATTTCTCCGCGCGATGGATTTTATATTGACATGGTATATCGTGGCTCCAGACCCAATTATTCTTTGCCTTACATCTTGCAACTTTATCTTGTGATGCACTACTATCCCGAAGCTAACTAAAAGTGGCCTCGATTCCGAGGTCATTCCCACAAGCCAAATCACTCTACCAAATACCTCACTCTCGTCAACACCTAACAAACTGACAACTCAAAACAGCCTTTCACCCGGGACTCATGCTACGGACGTGGCAAATACTAAACACCATGCAACGAACCGTTGACTCTCTCCATTTCCAATCCAATAAAATGGACCTCCAGTTGACTTTGCTTGACACCTTGGCTGTTTTTGTTGGGCGAATAGACGAGAAACTTGGTCAACTAAACTCTAAAATTAGTTGAGCCCAGCAAGAGGCAACACTGGCATGCAGCTGCGGCCCTATCATTGATAAACTATCAGCTCTTCCTGAAATAGTAACCTCGCTGATAGAAAGGCTGCCAAAAGGGCCTAAACTTAGGCACCAGGACATGACCACCGACGATACATCCTTCCTCGCATCATCAAAAAGAGATTCCATCTCAGCCAGCACTGATGATAAGGGCACACCGATGCGATCAGATGTAAGCTAGGATCCGCGGGTCGGCCATGGGACAGCAAACTCTCTTTCACCGTTTAAGAGCAACACACCAGCGCTGAATGCGAAAGGGCGGCGGCAGCAAAAGAGAAAAGGTCGGAACAAAATTACAACCACAAGTATGCCAGAAGTTTACCCGTTGTTTCAAGTGGGAAGCAGACAGGGGCAGCAAGACTCTGATCTGAGAGTAGGAGCAGATGTAATCAAAGAGCAAAGTGCACGAGGCATATTTCCCCCTCAAATGAGGAAGATGTAGCTCCTCTCATAAGGGCACCAACAAAAGAGGTATCAACGGCTTTGCCCGGCAATGACACCAGGAACCATCACACAAAGGAAGACAGGGGCCCGGATAAGGAAAACGACGCCAGCCCCTTCAAAGTGCTGTCAATACTGGGAACAAGGGGGGCACTGCCAAACAACTACTCGGCCCCGGTACATGGAGGATCGGATATCATTAACTGTAAGGGAGCAAGATCTTACGATCAGAGGGTAAATGGGCTCCTGTGCCCCCAAACACAGCTACATTCCACTGTAGCGAGAATCCCCAAAGTTCCATCTGCTTCTGCTTAGAATAATCCCTCTCCAGGTGCCACCTGTACAGGAAGCGCTTCGCAGTCCGATAATAATGACTTAAGAAACCAAACTTATATCCATCAGTCAACAGCCCAATCGAACGACCCAAACAGGACTGCCACTAGTATTCTTTTCACTCCGGAATATGAATCAAAGGGCCCATTTGATATTCTGAATAGAGGCAATCTACTACGGCTGCTCAGCAGCATTCCAGCATTAAACAACATATCCTCAGCTGACCTTCTCTCCATAGAATTTATAAAATCTGAAAGGCCGCACGGCAACAAAGCCACAAAGGCAACATGGGCTTCGTCCGTAATTACAAACAAAATTTTAGAAGAGCAAAATCTCCTTAAAAGATGGGGGATCCAATCTGCCGTGTACCATAACGTAGGATATCCGTTGCCCCTGCTTGAGAGACCTAAGCAGGGAGTAACCATAACAACCTCGGGAACAAGATCGGTGCTGAGGGGCGGACTGGGCCGAACCCCGATAATTACGCAGGCAATTACAACTAAAAACAGCTTAATGAATACAAACGCTCACAGCACGTTAGAACATCGGCTCTTCAGAATCTGTAACACTTCATCGAGAGCAACAACATCCTCCATGATTCACAGTCTGGTTTCCGTGCTAATTATAGCACGGAGACAGCCCTTCTGGAGGTCACCGAAGCTATCAGGGAAACTCTCGATCTAGGGGGAAAGGCTATTTTAGTCATGCTGGATCTGTCGGCGGCCTTCGACACCGTCCCACATGATGGTCTCCTTTTAAGACTCTGGGAGATCGGGTTTCATGGGACGGTGTTGGATTGGTTTAAATCCTTTCTATCGGGCCGTCGACAGGTGATCTGGGCACCACCGTTCTCCGCCGAAATGCCGCCGCTAGAGGTGGGGGTTCCTCAAGGGTCTATTCTGAGCCCCACCCTTTTTAATATCTATATGGCCCCTCTGGCGGCGGTAGCAGAGGCTTTTGGTGCCCAGATCATATCCTACGCTGATGACACCCAGCTCCTGTTCACTTGCAGGAAGGGAGAGGCTTTCGATGGCGCCAGAATCAAAGACTGCCTTAGTTCGTCTTTGCTTGGTTTCAACAGCACAGCCTAAAATGCAACTCAGACAAGTCTGAGTTGCTCTTCTTTGGGTGTGCACCTGATCCGTGCTGGAAATCGTGGTGGCCCCAGGACATGTTCCCTCCGGAGAAAGTGTTGACGCAAGCCAAGAACCTTGGTGTGTTATGCGATGACGACCTCTCTTTTAGATCCCAGATTATTGGGCTGTCGGGGAAATGCTATGGCATCTTGAAGATGCTTAGAAAATTTCTCCCGCTGTTATCCCTACAATACAAAAAAATTATTGTTCAGGCGTTGATCGGATCGCGACTCGATTACGCCAATGCCCTGTATCTGGTATTGCCTAAATACTTGCTTGCCAGGCTACAAATAGTGCAGAACTCGGCGGCAAGAGCCATCTTCGGCCTTCCACGTAGAGCAAGAGCCTCTGATTTGCTCAAAAGGCTGCACTGGCTGCCCATTTCGAAAAGAATCGTCTTTAAGATTCTTACTCTGGCGTTCAAGGCCCTTCATTTTGTGGGCCCGAACTATATCAGGAAGCGCATGGCTTTCTATGCGCCGAGGAGGACGCTGCGGTCGGCCACATCGGCCACAGTCGCTGTCCCGCCCATTAGACGTGCCTGGATGGGAGGACGGTCCTTCCGTTATCTGGCGGCCCGCCATTGGCATGAGCTCCCTGTTTCCCTTCGGAAAGCCAAAAGTCTTCTCTCCTTTAGAAGGGAGCTGAAGACTTGGCTCTTAACTGCTTGACCTCTCGGACCACTGTAAGCTGCCGTGTGGTGTTTTTCGGTTTCAGGTCTCTTTGCCAAAGCGCCGGGACACCCTATGGGGTAGCTGTGCGCTATAGAAGAGATGGCACATAACATAACATAACATAACACATCAAGCAACCAACAATGGTAAGAAATTCAATGGAGTCATGTGGGCGCTCAGCGGACCCATATTTGCAACTATGTTCGTGGAACATAAATGGCCTTAATAACAAAGTAGTTGACAACGACTTCCTAAACTATGTGAAAGTATTTGACATAATTCTCCTCGAGGAAACATGGCTAGAGGAACCAGCACATATAGAGGGCTATACCTGTCATCATTCTCCAGCAACAAGGAAAAGCAAGTTCGGACGGTTGGCAGGCGGTCTGGCAATATACATTAAAATCGCAACCGTTGGCAACGTGCGAGGACTCACTACCAACTCACCTGCTATAAACTCAGTTGAGATTGCCCTAAACTTTGGGGGAAAAAAGAAAGAGATTCAGCTGATTAACACCTATATTAACCCCCAAAAAAAGAAAGTAGAGGCAAAGCGCTTAATGGACCATCTGCATCATGTCATGACTTCACAAACTTCCCCAAGTGTAATTCTCTCGGGAGACTTCAATCAATGTATTTTGGGGTCATCCCTGAACTGCGACACCCAGGCACAGTCTTACCATTGGAATATCCCACTCCAAATATTTAGCAGGCAAGGCAAAACCCCCAAGGTTGCGAAGGAGCTGCTGGAAGATTTGGAACATATAGCCCTGAGGGTTCTAAATGGAAGATTTCCTAATGATTCTCCAGCTGTGGCATCATTCAACTCAGGCAACGTAACCTCTACAATCGATTACACGGTGGTCTCCCTTCCTCTATTCCATTATGTGCTGGGCTTTAACTTAGGGGATAAGGGAGACAGTGACCACCGCCCTCAAGAAGTCTCCTTCTGCGCCCTGGCGGACGAAATTTTTTCTAACCCAGCAGGACCAGACGCCAACCATACCATAAACCTCAAACGAATAAAAACCTCTGTCGCCAACACGGCGGAGGTTTTACAAACAGCAAAACTCCAATTAAAGAGTTTACACTATCCCTCAGGGAATCCAGCAGAAGTTTGGGAAAAATTCACGGTCAACTTTGCAAAAGCATACTCAACAAATGTACGGCATTTGCCTTCCTCTAGCTTCGGGGTTCCAAGGAAGATGTCAAGCGCCCAGAAATCAGCCCAAAATATTCACAAAAAAGCAATCAACAAATAATTAAGACTGCTGAAAAAAAGCCCGGGGGATGGGGTATCCCTTGCACAGCTTTAAAAGCATTGGGCGGTGGTGGTGTTGCTGTCGTGTTTGTTTTCAAGGTGGTAGTTGAGGTCTCCTAAAAGAATGTAGTTCTCGGAGGCGAGGGCATGTGGGCTGACGAAGTCCGTGATGTCATCGCTGAATTGAGTGCGGGTACCTGGAGGCCTTAGATGAGGGTGCCTCTAAGTGTGGTCCCAGGGTCGGTGTGGATCTGAAAGCGGAGATGTTCCGCGGTTGCAAGATTTTCGTCGGAGCTGGTCGTGATTTTGATGGTGTTCCTGTGGATGATGGCGATGCCTCCTCCTGTTTGATTGGTGCGGTCTTTTCGGAAAATCTTGTAAGCGTCCGGTATGGCTATGGCGATGTCGGGTGCTGATGATGTGTTCATCCATGTTTCTGTAAGGAAGGCGATGTCCGGTGACGCAGTGTCGAGTAGGTCCCAGAGTTCAGTTGCGTGTCTGTGGACCGAGCAGGTGTTAAGCAGGATGCACTTCAGGCGGTTAGAGTTGAAGCTGTGTGTGGAGGAAGTGGGTTTGGTGAGGGTCCTGAAGCAGTTGAACTTGCAGGAGAGGCAGGCGAATGGGCCGTGGGTACGTCCTGGGGTGGCTTCGCAGCATTGTGGTGTGCGTCCGGGGTTGAGGGCGAGGAGAGTTGCGGCATCATATGTGATTCTAGTGGGTTGGGAGCGCCGGGGACCAGGGGGACAGGCGCTGGGCGCTGTCCAGGCGCAGATGGGCGTATACGGGCTTACCTTTGGCACACCTTCGGCGCGGCCGCAGTGCGTGGACGCTGAGTGTAGGTCCATCTGGCATAAATGGAGAGTGGAGGGTGGCGGAGCGTGGGAGGGGCAGCTGGGAGGCGGTACCGGGGAGGAGAGCCAGGGGAAGTACAACAACAAAATGGAGGTCAAAGGGAAAGCAAAACAGGGGCAACAAATGTACAATAACACCGAGTGTGCAGCAAATGTACCAGCACGTAAATTCCGAGCCTCAGAAATGTCGTGCTGTTATGCAGAGCAGAGAGTGCGGCACTACGTTTCAAGGCGCTAAATCCGGGTGAAAAATGCTCATAAAGTAAAGCTACGATATCAGGCAAAAAACGATAACAGTCACAGCTAGCAAAGTAACCGATACCAGATCCAGCAAAGAATGCGCTTCCGCTGTGTGCGTAGGGAGCAGCAGCACAATCAGAATATGGAGCCAGGGAGCGTAGGGGAGCGACCGTACTGGAGCAGGTCCAGACGGTCACAGCTTGGCCGAGGAGGTGGTGAGCCCTCTATTCGTGGGTGGGAGGGGCAGCTGGGAGGCGGTACCGGGGAGGAGAGGCAGGCCAGGGGAAGTACAACAACAAAATGGAGGTCAAAGGGAAAGCAAAACAGGGGCAACAAATGTACAATAACACAGAGTGTGCAGCAAATGTACCAGCACGTAAATTCCGAGCCTCAGAAATGTTGCGCTGTTATGCAGAGCAGAGAGTGCGGCACTACGTTTCAAGGCGCTAAATCCGGGTGAAAAATGCTCATAAAGTAAAGCTACGATATCAGGCAAAAAACGATAACAGTCACAGCTAGCAAAGTAAACGATACCAGATCCAGCAAAGAATGCGCTTCAGCTGTGTGCGTAGGGAGCAGCAGCACGATCAGAATATGGAGCCAGGGAGCGTGGGGGAGCAAGGCAACCCTTTTACACATATTGGGATTGATGCACTGGTGGCACAAGGGGCTTGTGACGAAGGCCAACACATATTTTGTTATGTGATTACATACTGCAACACCAATGGAAAAAGCCAATCATAATATTATGTAATTTAAAATGTCACATGTTTACAAGCACATGTAAAGATACACTGAATCTCTATACGTAGACTTGTTGATATGCCATTGAAAAACATGCAACACTGAAGTACATCAGATTTGACATTACATCAGGACAGTAATGACACAGGGCGTTGAAAAGGCTGAAATTGTATGTCTGGCCCTTATGCCAGTGAAAATTCACTGTTGACATGGACATTAGTGATAAACCAACCGCAGAAGGGTTTTGTGATTAAGCCTCTTACTTTTACTATGTCTCCCTCATTTTCACATGAACTTGTGTGAACTGTCGATTGACAAATGCGAACAGGTACAGGACTTCTCTACACACACTGTTGACAACCATATCCCACAAAGCCTGACATGTTCTATGGTACTAATGAATGGTTGGTGGTATTGCACTCCGTTAATCAAAGTGGATCACTTGTTCGGTATGTGTGCTGCACTAGATTGGTGCCTGCCAACACCCTTAATCAATGTATATAGCCAGGGATCACAAGATCACAAGGACTCGAGTGCGCACTAACTAAAAGATAAATCTTTCAAAGTTTTACAATTGACATAATTTTAATTCAAAATGTTTTGTAACTTATTTCATTTCAGGTTCAAACGAATAAAGTATGGTTCATTGCAATATATACATAAACAATACACAATTAGTGCCTTTTATCATACATTTTTCACTGATCAATTGATACACAACACAGTTATATACACAACCCAATGCATTTCGGGGTTTGTACCCCTTCGTCAGGGGCCTATGGAAGAAGAAAGAAAAAGGAAACCTAATTAGTTTCGATGCTTTAGAGAAAATTAATCTGTATTAAACCAATTGGTGTTGAATTCTCTTACCTAACTAACTGGTTGGAGTATAAATTACGTGTGCTAAATAGTTCCTGTAGAATCTGGAAAAATTATAATTACGTAAGTACATATACTGAAAGCTTACAGAAAGCACAGTATTTGATATTATGCTTATGCAACGTTACCTTAGCTTCCAGTAGTTGAAAAAACTATCTGTGGATAATTAAGAAAATAGAAAAACACAAATCTTATCAGAAACTGTCACTACTATATCTGTCTTTGACAAACCACAAAGGTTTGTATGCCATTTAAGTTGACGAACGCTCACCTGAGGATCAGTGACGCTTAACTGTGATGTAGAAGGGATCTAATAAAATAGAGAAGTGAAGACCATAAAAGGCCAATCTTTTGTAATATAACCTTCAAAAATTGCCGTCCATTCGAAATATAAGGGAAAGCTTGTGTTTACCTGCGAGCCTTTTACCAGGTTCCCTGGGTCTCGCTAAGTTTCGGCATTCTCCTGCACTAAATAAAATAAATAAATAAGACGAAGTCCACGTTTTGTATTCGGTTGTCAAAAACCGACTCTCCTCACGTTAAGGTATCTCCCTAACTCTCTCGCTTACCGGAGACACGAAAAAGGTGGCGTTGTAACGGCGTCTTCCCTCGCTGTATGCTCAGAAACCTCTGGTCCTTTGCTTATGTTGATGCAACGGACCCGATCTCGATATCAATGACGGACTTAAACTCAAGCGTATGGGCGCCATGTTTAAAGGGGGTTGTTTACAACTAATTTACTATGAATCCAAAATGTCCAAATTTCTATGGGATATTTAGAGCAAATTTATGAGACATAAGATAATACGACTCATAGTCAACTAATTTTAAGATTATAATCAGATTCGTTATTTTAAATTACAAGTAACAGAAAAAAGAAAAGAGCAAAAAGAGAACATTATAAATATCAAACAATTTCATACATTGCACATTTTTATACCTACAACAAAATTCTCACTGCAAGTCAATAGTTAGTATCTGAATTCTAATGAATGTACCATGTATAATTTCACCAATTCTAAGTACAACTGTGCTGATGATACCCCTCGAGAAATTAGCTACTAATTCTGGCCTAAAGTTAAAGAAAGCATATCATGTCCAATTTATCATTGAGCCCATCAGGGACTACAGTCTGTAATTTCCGAATCCAGTATATTTCTCTCCTGAGTAAAATTTTGGCATTGTCCAAACCTAAACGCTGTGGAATTTGTTCAATGATCTGAAAACGAACTTGCGCTATAGTATGGTTTTTCTCAATCCAGTGTCTGGCCAGTGGTGAGGTTATGTTTTTATTGCGGATTCTACTCTTATGCTCTGCTAAGCGTATTTTCATCTTCCTGTCGGTTTTGCCGACATACAATAGTCCACATGGGCATTTTATGGAGTATACTACGTGTTCCGCATTGCAATTTGCCGAGTGCCTAAGGCCTATTTGTTCTCCTGTTTTGGGATGAGATAGTTTGCTACCAGATTGAGAAAAACCATACTATAGCGCAAGTTCGTTTTCAGATCATTGAACAAATTCCACAGCGTTTAGGTTTGGACAATGCCAAAATTTTACTCAGGAGAGAAATATACTGGATTCGGAAATTACAGACTGTAGTCCCTGATGGGCTCAATGATAAATTGGACATGATATGCTTTCTTTAACTTTAGGCCAGAATTAGTAGCTAATTTCTCGAGGGGTATCATCAGCACAGTTGTACTTAGAATTGGTGAAATTATACATGGTACATTCATTAGAATTCAGATACTAACTATTGACTTGCAGTGAGAATTTTGTTGTAGGTATAAAAATGTGCAATGTATGAAATTGTTTGATATTTATAATGTTCTCTTTTTGCTCTTTTCTTTTTTCTGTTACTTGTAATTTAAAATAACGAATCTGATTATAATCTTAAAATTAGTTGACTATGAGTCGTATTATCTTATGTCTCATAAATTTGCTCTAAATATCCCATAAAAATTTGGACATTTTGGATTCATAGTAAATTAGTTGTAAACAACCCCCTTTAAACATGGCACCCATACGCTTGAGTTTAAGTCCGTCATTGATATCGAGATCGGGTCCGTTGCATCAACATAAGCAAAGGACCAGAGGTTTCTGAGCATACAGCGAGGGAAGACGCCATTACAACGCCACCTTTTTCGTGTCTCCGGTAAGCGAGAGAGTTAGGGAGATACCTTAACGTGAGGAGAGTCGGTTTTTGACAACCGAATACTAAACGTGGACTTCGTCTTATTTATTTATTTTATTTAGTGCGGGAGAATGCCGAAACTTAGCGAGACCCAGGGAACCTGGTAAAAGGCTCGCAGGTAAACACAAGCTTTCCCTTATATTTCGAATGGACGGCAATTTTTGAAGGTTATATTACAAAAGATTGGCCTTTTATGGTCTTCACTTCTCTATTTTATTAGATCCCTTCTACATCACAGTTAAGCGTCACTGATCCTCAGGTGAGCGTTCGTCAACTTAAATGGCATACAAACCTTTGTGGTTTGTCAAAGACAGATATAGTAGTGACAGTTTCTGATAAGATTTGTGTTTTTCTATTTTCTTAATTATCCACAAATAGTTTTTTCAACTACTGGAAGCTAAGGTAACGTTGCATAAGCATAATATCAAATACTGTGCTTTCTGTAAGCTTTCAGTATATGTACTTACGTAATTATAATTTTTCCAGATTCTACAGGAACTATTTAGCACACGTAATTTATACTCCAACCAGTTAGTTAGGTAAGAGAATTCAACACCAATTGGTTTAATACAGATTAATTTTCTCTAAAGCATCGAAACTAATTAGGTTTCCTTTTTCTTTCTTCTTCCATAGGCCCCTGACGAAGGGGTACAAACCCCGAAATGCATTGGGTTGTGTATATAACTGTGTTGTGTATCAATTGATCAGTGAAAAATGTATGATAAAAGGCACTAATTGTGTATTGTTTATGTATATATTGCAATGAACCATACTTTATTCGTTTGAACCTGAAATGAAATAAGTTACAAAACATTTTGAATTAAAATTATGTCAATTGTAAAACTTTGAAAGATTTATCTTTTAGTTAGTGCGCACTCGAGTCCTTGTGATCTCGTGATCCCTGGCTATATACATTGATTAAGGGTGTTGGCAGGCACCAATCTAGTGCAGCACACATACCGAACAAGTGATCCACTTTGATTAACGGAGTGCAATACCACCAACCATTCATTATTAGTTTTTTACTGCACACACGTGGTATTAGCACCATAGATAAAATGTCTTTTGAATCCATAGCAGCAATCACGGACAATCGTGCTAACACTAAAGTTTACACATCGGATGAAGCAACGCAAATATATAAATTAATAAAGGAGGCTAAATCTTTCGATGCTCAAGGAAGTTCAGTTACACAGCAATTGAGACAACTAGAATACCTAACTAAGCGTGAATTGAACCAACAGTTACACGCAACTACTCTAGTCCAGTACCACCGTGTCAAGAGAATCCCTCGAGGATTGAGGCTTGCAATCAGACCCATGTTATATCGCCTGAACAGTAACCCTAAGTTCATGGAGAAATGGTTTGAGATCCTAAATAAGTGTTCTCTGGACTTAATATTGCTATTAATAGAGGAACTGGCCAAAACAATCACAGAATTAGAGGAAGAAATCTACAATCTGAAATCAGAACTATCTAAAAGAATTGAGGAAGAACCGTGGGGTAAATTCCTTGAGGATATGGACATCAAATTGGAGAAATATGGAAAGGAACTAGAGGAGACTAAACTGCGAAAGTTTAAGAGAGATACTATAGACTATAAGCTGAATGAGGCCTATACATGGGCGGAAGTCTATGCAAAAAGGCGTTTCGCAGGAAAGAAACAACAGACAACTTCATCTCAAGAGAGTATGGTCTCTGACAGTGAAACTAGTACTACCAGACAACCACTTATCCAGGAGCAACCACGAAAAAAGGATTCTGGAAAAACAGTAACAATTGATTTGGCTTCTACATCAACTATGGATCCTTTTTTAGAGAAGGATATGAATCTTGCCAAACCCCCGGATCAAATTCCACCTCAGTCTGGCGACAAAAGACAAGAAGAGGACAAGGCAAAAGAGAAAGAAAAGGAGAAGGAACAAGCGAAGAAACAGGGACTACGGAGTCAGAGCAGAATATAGTAGTTAACATTTCTAAATATTCTCCATCTAAATTCGAGATTCAACTGTTGAACAAAGGACCAACTTTTGTGAGCACATATCGAACCAATGAACTGGAGACAGAGGTGTCATTTTTTAAGTTCATGAGGATACTACGATTAAAATATTTTTTTACCATCTTGAATCCAATAGAGACAACTGAAAATGCGGAGCAACAATTCAAACCGAAAAGTAGTTTTATGGCGCCTGTATCACACAAGAGTTTGGATTTATTTGAAACCCTTGTTAAAGCGGACATGACGAAAATTAAATACAAAAGCAAACTACAAAACTTGACAAGAGCTGAATTGAGTGCATTACGCACTCTTCGTAACAATAAGGATATAATTGTTCAGAAGGCGGACAAAGGAGGAGGATTGGTAATTATGGATTCAGAGTTCTACATAAAGAAAGGCAATGAACATGTTTTAGATACTGAAGTTTACTCTAAATTACCAAAAGATCCCACAAACGAGATTGCAAACAACTTGGATGGCATTTTGGATAAAGCTGAAGAACTAGGGTGGATTACTAATGCAACCAAAAGATATTTAAGGCAATTATACCCAAGGAGACCGAAAATATACTTTTTGCCAAAAATACACAAATGCTTACAAAATCCGCCAATTAGACCTATTGTTTCAGGATGTTCCTCAATTTTCGAAAATTTGGGCATATTCATTGATGCCCACATGCAAGCTTTTATGCGAGATTGGCCAACATACCTGGAGGACACTTCACACTTTCTAAGAAGTGTGACTTCTATGAATTTACAAACTGAAGAAAGTTTGGTATTGTGCACAATAGATGTTGTGTCACTTTACACATCGATTCCTCACCAAATGGGCCTTGAAGCCATGGAATGGGCACTACTGCGAATGGATAAACCACCAGAGACAAAGTACCTAATCATGCAATTATTAGAATTCTGTTTACATAACAGTTACTTTGTATGGCAAACTGAGTTCTTCACTCAATTAAGTGGAACAGCCATGGGTTTTCCAGGGGCATGTATTTACGCAAATATCTTAATGGCGAAATTTGAACTGGAATACATCCTAGAAGATATAACGTGGCAAACTGGCATTCTGTACTATAAAAGGTACATTGATGACATTTTTCTTGTCTGGAAGAAACCAACAGAAGACCTTAAGCGCAACATACAAAGTTTGAATCTAATCAATCCGAGGATCAAATTTACAAGTCAAATGAGTACTACTACACTTCCTTTCTTGGATGTGCAAGTAAAAATTGAAGGGAATAAGATAAGCACAGAGCTCTATAAGAAACCAACTGACAAAAACACAGCACTTCAGTATGGAAGCTTCCATCCAACTACTCTAAAGAACAATCTCCCAGTGTCTCAGTTCATGAGAATAAAAAGGATATCATCGGATGATGCACAATGTGCCAAGAGTTTTGAAAGACAGAAACAATGTTATCTCAACAGAGGATATCCTGAAAAGCTAATGGACTTGCAAATGGAAAGGGTGAAAACAATTCCTAGGACGGAATTATTGCAAAAAAAGACCAAAGAGTTAAAAAAAAAATGGTATTTGTTTCAAAGTATTCGACGGCAACAAGAGAAATTAAAAAGACGATACTTAAGAGATGGGATATCCTGCAAATTGAAAGTGATTTTGAACACCTTTATGAACAGAAACCGCTTTTTGCATATTCAAGGTCAAGAAACATAAAAGAATTATTGAGTAGACCAGATGATATGGCATTAGAAGCATCTAGTCCTAAAGGCACAACTAAATGCTATAACTGCAAGAACTGCAATAATGTAATCACTGGTAGCAAACTATCTCATCCCAAAACAGGAGAACAAATAGGCCTTAGGCACTCGGCAAATTGCAATGCGGAACACGTAGTATACTCCATAAAATGCCCATGTTTACTATTGTATGTCGACAAAACCGACAGGAAGATGAAAATACGCTTAGCAGAGCATAAGAGTAGAATCCGCAATAAAAACATAACCTCACCACTGGCCAGACACTGGATTGAGAAAAACCATACGATAGCGCAAGTTCGTTTTCAGATCATTGAACAAATTCCACAGCGTTTAGGTTTGGACAATGCCAAAATTTTACTCAGGAGAGAAATATACTGGATTCGGAAATTACAGACTGTAGTCCCTGATGGGCTCAATGATAAATTGGACATGATATGCTTTCTTTAACTTTAGGCCAGAATTAGTAGCTAATTTCTCGAGGGGTATCATCAGCACAGTTGTACTTAGAATTGGTGAAATTATACATGGTACATTCATTAGAATTCAGATACTAACTATTGACTTGCAGTGAGAATTTTGTTGTAGGTATACAAATGTGCAATGTATGAAATTGTTTGATATTTATAATGTTCTCTTTTTGCTCTTTTCTTTTTTCTGTTACTTGTAATTTAAAATAACGAATCTGATTATAATCTTAAAATTAGTTGACTATGAGTCGTATTATCTTATGTCTCATAAATTTGCTCTAAATATCCCATAAAAATTTGGACATTTTGGATTCATAGTAAATTAGTTGTAAACAACCCCCTTTAAACATGGCGCCCATACACTTGAGTTTAAGTCCGTCATTGATATCGAGATCGGGTTGGTTGCATCAACATAAGCAAAGGACCAGAGGTTTCTGAGCATACAGCGAGGGAAGACGCCGTTACAACGCCACCTTTTTCGTGTCTCCGGTAAGCGAGAGAGTTAGGGAGATACCTTAACGTGAGGAGAGTCGGTTTTTGACAACCGAATACTAAACGTGGACTTCGTCTTATTTATTTATTTTATTTAGTGCGGGAGAATGCCGAAACTTAGCGAGACCCAGGGAACCTGGTAAAAGGCTCGCAGGTAAACACAAGCTTTCCCTTATATTTCGAATGGACGGCAATTTTTGAAGGTTATATTACAAAAGATTGGCCTTTTATGGTCTTCACTTCTCTATTTTATTAGATCCCTTCTACATCACAGTTAAGCGTCACTGATCCTCAGGTGAGCGTTCGTCAACTTAAATGGCATACAAACCTTTGTGGTTTGTCAAAGACAGATATAGTAGTGACAGTTTCTGATAAGATTTGTGTTTTTCTATTTTCTTAATTATCCACAAATAGTTTTTTCAACTACTGGAAGCTAAGGTAACGTTGCATAAGCATAATATCAAATACTGTGCTTTCTGTAAGCTTTCAGTATATGTACTTACGTAATTATAATTTTTCCAGATTCTACAGGAACTATTTAGCACACGTAATTTATACTCCAACCAGTTAGTTAGGTAAGAGAATTCAACACCAATTGGTTTAATACAGATTAATTTTCTCTAAAGCATCGAAACTAATTAGGTTTCCTTTTTCTTTCTTCTTCCATAGGCCCCTGACGAAGGGGTACAAACCCCGAAATGCATTGGGTTGTGTATATAACTGTGTTGTGTATCAATTGATCAGTGAAAAATGTATGATAAAAGGCACTAATTGTGTATTGTTTATGTATATATTGCAATGAACCATACTTTATTCGTTTGAACCTGAAATGAAATAAGTTACAAAACATTTTGAATTAAAATTATGTCAATTGTAAAACTTTGAAAGATTTATCTTTTAGTTAGTGCGCACTCGAGTCCTTGTGATCTCGTGATCCCTGGCTATATACATTGATTAAGGGTGTTGGCAGGCACCAATCTAGTGCAGCACACATACCGAACAAGTGATCCACTTTGATTAACGGAGTGCAATACCACCAACCATTCATTATTAGTTTTTTACTGCACACACGTGGTATTAGCACCATAGATAAAATGTCTTTTGAATCCATAGCAGCAATCACGGACAATCGTGCTAACACTAAAGTTTACACATCGGATGAAGCAACGCAAATATATAAATTAATAAAGGAGGCTAAATCTTTCGATGCTCAAGGAAGTTCAGTTACACAGCAATTGAGACAACTAGAATACCTAACTAAGCGTGAATTGAACCAACGGTTACACGCAACTACTCTAGTCCAGTACCACCGTGTGAAGAGAATCCCTCGAGGATTGAGGCTTGCAATCAGACCCATGTTATATCGCCTGAACAGTAACCCTAAGTTCATGGAGAAATGGTTTGAGATCCTAAATAAGTGTTCTCTGGACTTAATATTGCTATTAATAGAGGAACTGGCCAAAACAATCACAGAATTAGAGGAAGAAATCTACAATCTGAAATCAGAACTATCTAAAAGAATTGAGGAAGAACCGTGGGGTAAATTCCTTGAGGATATGGACATCAAATTGGAGAAATATGGAAAGGAACTAGAGGACACTAAACTGCGAAAGTTTAAGAGAGATACTATAGACTATAAGCTGAATGAGGCCTATACATGGGCGGAAGTCTATGCAAAAAGGCGTTTCGCAGGAAAGAAACAACAGACAACTTCATCTCAAGAGAGTATGGTCTCTGACAGTGAAACTAGTACTACCAGACAACCACTTATCCAGGAGCAACCACAACAAAAGGATTCTGGAAAAACAGTAACAATTGATTTGACTTCTACATCAACTATGGATCCTTTTTTAGAGAAGGATATGAATCTTGCCAAACCCCCGGATCAAATTCCACCTCAGTCTGGCGACAAAAGACAAGAAGAGGACAAGGCAAAAGAGAAAGAAAAGGAGAAGGAACAAGCGAAGAAACAGGGACTACGGAGTCAGAGCAGAATATAGTAGTTAACATTTCTAAATATTCTCCATCTAAATTCGAGATTCAACTGTTGAACAAAGGACCAACTTTTGTGAGCACATATCGAATCAATGAACTGGAGACAGAGGTGTCATTTTTTAAGTTCATGAGAATACTACGATTAAAATATTTTTTTACCATCTTGAATCCAATAGAGACAACTGAAAATGCGGAGCAACAATTCTAACCGAAAAGTAGTTTTATGGCGCCTGTATCACACAAGAGTTTGGATTTATTTGAAACCCTTGTTAAAGCGGACATGACGAAAATTAAATACAAAAGCAAACTACAAAACTTGACAAGAGCTGAATTGATGCATTACGCACTCTTCGTAACAATAAGGATATAATTGTTCAGAAGGCGGACAAAGGAGGAGGATTGGTAATTATGGATTCAGAGTTCTACATAAAGAAAGGCAATGAACATGTTTTAGATACTGAAGTTTACTCTAAATTACCAAAAGATCCCACAAACGAGATTGCAAACAACTTGGATGGCATTTTGGATAAAGCTGAAGAACTAGGGTGGATTACTAATGCAACCAAAAGATATTTAAGGCAATTATACCCAAGGAGACCGAAAATATACTTTTTGCCAAAAATACACAAATGCTTACAAAATCCGCCAATTAGACCTATTGTTTCAGGATGTTCCTCAATTTTCGAAAATTTGGGCATATTCATTGATGCCCACATGCAAGCTTTTATGCGAGATTGGCCAACATACCTGGAGGACACTTCACACTTTCTAAGAAGTGTGACTTCTATGAATTTACAAACTGAAGAAAGTTTGGTATTGTGCACAATAGATGTTGTGTCACTTTACACATCGATTCCTCACCAAATGGGCCTTGAAGCCATGGAATGGGCACTACTGCGAATGGATAAACCACCAGAGACAAAGTACCTAATCATGCAATTATTAGAATTCTGTTTACATAACAGTTACTTTGTATGGCAAACTGAGTTCTTCACTCAATTAAGTGGAACAGCCATGGGTTTTCCAGGGGCATGTATTTACGCAAATATCTTAATGGCGAAATTTGAACTGGAATACATCCTAGAAGATATAACGTGGCAAACTGGCATTCTGTACTATAAAAGGTACATTGATGACATTTTTCTTGTCTGGAAGAAACCAACAGAAGACCTTAAGCGCAACATACAAAGTTTGAATCTAATCAATCCGAGGATCAAATTTACAAGTCAAATGAGTACTACTACACTTCCTTTCTTGGATGTGCAAGTAAAAATTGAAGGGAATAAGATAAGCACAGAGCTCTATAAGAAACCAACTGACAAAAACACAGCACTTCAGTATGGAAGCTTCCATCCAACTACTCTAAAGAACAATCTCCCAGTGTCTCAGTTCATGAGAATAAAAAGGATATCATCGGATGATGCTCAATGTGCCAAGAGTTTTGAAAGACAGAAACAATGTTATCTCAACAGAGGATATCCTGAAAAGCTAATGGACTTGCAAATGGAAAGGGTGAAAACAATTCCTAGGACGGAATTATTGCAAAAAAAGACCAAAGAGTTAAAAAAAAAATGGTATTTGTTTCAAAGTATTCGACGGCAACAAGAGAAATTAAAAAGACGATACTTAAGAGATGGGATATCCTGCAAATTGAAAGTGATTTTGAACACCTTTATGAACAGAAACCGCTTTTTGCATATTCAAGGTCAAGAAACATAAAAGAATTATTGAGTAGACCAGATGATATGGCATTAGAAGCATCTAGTCCTAAAGGCACAACTAAATGCTATAACTGCAAGAACTGCAATAATGTAATCACTGGTAGCAAACTATCTCATCCCAAAACAGGAGAACAAATAGGCCTTAGGCACTCGGCAAATTGCAATGCGGAACACGTAGTATACTCCATAAAATGCCCATGTTTACTATTGTATGTCGACAAAACCGACAGGAAGATGAAAATACGCTTAGCAGAGCATAAGAGTAGAATCCGCAATAAAAACATAACCTCACCACTGGCCAGACACTGGATTGAGAAAAACCATACTATAGCGCAAGTTCGTTTTCAGATCATTGAACAAATTCCACAGCGTTTAGGTTTGGACAATGCCAAAATTTTACTCAGGAGAGAAATATACTGGATTCGGAAATTACAGACTGTAGTCCCTGATGGGCTCAATGATAAATTGGACATGATATGCTTTCTTTAACTTTAGGCCAGAATTAGTAGCTAATTTCTCGAGGGGTATCATCAGCACAGTTGTACTTAGAATTGGTGAAATTATACATGGTACATTCATTAGAATTCAGATACTAACTATTGACTTGCAGTGAGAATTTTGTTGTAGGTATACAAATGTGCAATGTATGAAATTGTTTGATATTTATAATGTTCTCTTTTTGCTCTTTTCTTTTTTCTGTTACTTGTAATTTAAAATAACGAATCTGATTATAATCTTAAAATTAGTTGACTATGAGTCGTATTATCTTATGTCTCATAAATTTGCTCTAAATATCCCATAAAAATTTGGACATTTTGGATTCATAGTAAATTAGTTGTAAACAACCCCCTTTAAACATGGCGCCCATACACTTGAGTTTAAGTCCGTCATTGATATCGAGATCGGGTCGGTTGCATCAACATAAGCAAAGGACCAGAGGTTTCTGAGCATACAGCGAGGGAAGACGCCGTTACAACGCCACCTTTTTCGTGTCTCCGGTAAGCGAGAGAGTTAGGGAGATACCTTAACGTGAGGAGAGTCGGTTTTTGACAACCGAATACTAAACGTGGACTTCGTCTTATTTATTTATTTTATTTAGTGCGGGAGAATGCCGAAACTTAGCGAGACCCAGGGAACCTGGTAAAAGGCTCGCAGGTAAACACAAGCTTTCCCTTATATTTCGAATGGACGGCAATTTTTGAAGGTTATATTACAAAAGATTGGCCTTTTATGGTCTTCACTTCTCTATTTTATTAGATCCCTTCTACATCACAGTTAAGCGTCACTGATCCTCAGGTGAGCGTTCGTCAACTTAAATGGCATACAAACCTTTGTGGTTTGTCAAAGACAGATATAGTAGTGACAGTTTCTGATAAGATTTGTGTTTTTCTATTTTCTTAATTATCCACAGATAGTTTTTTCAACTACTGGAAGCTAAGGTAACGTTGCATAAGCATAATATCAAATACTGTGCTTTCTGTAAGCTTTCAGTATATGTACTTACGTAATTATAATTTTTCCAGATTCTACAGGAACTATTTAGCACACGTAATTTATACTCCAACCAGTTAGTTAGGTAAGAGAATTCAACACCAATTGGTTTAATACAGATTAATTTTCTCTAAAGCATCGAAACTAATTAGGTTTCCTTTTTCTTTCTTCTTCCATAGGCCCCTGACGAAGGGGTACAAACCCCGAAATGCATTGGGTTGTGTATATAACTGTGTTGTGTATCAATTGATCAGTGAAAAATGTATGATAAAAGGCACTAATTGTGTATTGTTTATGTATATATTGCAATGAACCATACTTTATTCGTTTGAACCTGAAATGAAATAAGTTACAAAACATTTTGAATTAAAATTATGTCAATTGTAAAACTTTGAAAGATTTATCTTTTAGTTAGTGCGCACTCGAGTCCTTGTGATCTCGTGATCCCTGGCTATATACATTGATTAAGGGTGTTGGCAGGCACCAATCTAGTGCAGCACACATACCGAACAAGTGATCCACTTTGATTAACGGAGTGCAATACCACCAACCATTCATTATTAGTTTTTTATTGCACACACGTGGTATTAGCACCATAGATAAAATGTCTTTTGAATCCATAGCAGCAATCACGGACAATCGTGCTAACACTAAAGTTTACACATCGGATGAAGCAACGCAAATATATAAATTAATAAAGGAGGCTAAATCTTTCGATGCTCAAGGAAGTTCAGTTACACAGCAATTGAGACAACTAGAATACCTAACTAAGCGTGAATTGAACCAACGGTTACACGCAACTACTCTAGTCCAGTACCACCGTGTGAAGAGAATCCCTCGAGGATTGAGGCTTGCAATCAGACCCATGTTATATCGCCTGAACAGTAACCCTAAGTTCATGGAGAAATGGTTTGAGATCCTAAATAAGTGTTCTCTGGACTTAATATTGCTATTAATAGAGGAACTGGCCAAAACAATCACAGAATTAGAGGAAGAAATCTACAATCTGAAATCAGAACTATCTAAAAGAATTGAGGAAGAACCGTGGGGTAAATTCCTTGAGGATATGGACATCAAATTGGAGAAATATGGAAAGGAACTAGAGGAGACTAAACTGCGAAAGTTTAAGAGAGATACTATAGACTATAAGCTGAATGAGGCCTATACATGGGCGGAAGTCTATGCAAAAAGGCGTTTCGCAGGAAAGAAACAACAGACAACTTCATCTCAAGAGAGTATGGTCTCTGACAGTGAAACTAGTACTACCAGACAACCACTTATCCAGGAGCAACCACAAAAAAAGGATTCTGGAAAAACAGTAACAATTGATTTGACTTCTACATCAACTATGGATCCTTTTTTAGAGAAGGATATGAATCTTGCCAAACCCCCGGATCAAATTCCACCTCAGTCTGGCGACAAAAGACAAGAAGAGGACAAGGCAAAAGAGAAAGAAAAGGAGAAGGAACAAGCGAAGAAACAGGGACTACGGAGTCAGAGCAGAATATAGTAGTTAACATTTCTAAATATTCTCCATCTAAATTCGAGATTCAACTGTTGAACAAAGGACCAACTTTTGTGAGCACATATCGAATCAATGAACTGGAGACAGAGGTGTCATTTTTTAAGTTCATGAGGATACTACGATTAAAATATTTTTTTACCATCTTGAATCCAATAGAGACAACTGAAAATGCGGAGCAACAATTCAAACCGAAAAGTAGTTTTATGGCGCCTGTATCACACAAGAGTTTGGATTTATTTGAAACCCTTGTTAAAGCGGACATGACGAAAATTAAATACAAAAGCAAACTACAAAACTTGACAAGAGCTGAATTGAGTGCATTACGCACTCTTCGTAACAATAAGGATATAATTGTTCAGAAGGCGGACAAAGGAGGAGGATTGGTAATTATGGATTCAGAGTTCTACATAAAGAAAGGCAATGAACATGTTTTAGATACTGAAGTTTACTCTAAATTACCAAAAGATCCCACAAACGAGATTGCAAACAACTTGGATGGCATTTTGGATAAAGCTGAAGAACTAGGGTGGATTACTAATGCAACCAAAAGATATTTAAGGCAATTATACCCAAGGAGACCGAAAATATACTTTTTGCCAAAAATACACAAATGCTTACAAAATCCGCCAATTAGACCTATTGTTTCAGGATGTTCCTCAATTTTCGAAAATTTGGGCATATTCATTGATGCCCACATGCAAGCTTTTATGCGAGATTGGCCAACATACCTGGAGGACACTTCACACTTTCTAAGAAGTGTGACTTCTATGAATTTACAAACTGAAGAAAGTTTGGTATTGTGCACAATAGATGTTGTGTCACTTTACACATCGATTCCTCACCAAATGGGCCTTGAAGCCATGGAATGGGCACTACTGCGAATGGATAAACCACCAGAGACAAAGTACCTAATCATGCAATTATTAGAATTCTGTTTACATAACAGTTACTTTGTATGGCAAACTGAGTTCTTCACTCAATTAAGTGGAACAGCCATGGGTTTTCCAGGGGCATGTATTTACGCAAATATCTTAATGGCGAAATTTGAACTGGAATACATCCTAGAAGATATAACGTGGCAAACTGGCATTCTGTACTATAAAAGGTACATTGATGACATTTTTCTTGTCTGGAAGAAACCAACAGAAGACCTTAAGCGCAACATACAAAGTTTGAATCTAATCAATCCGAGGATCAAATTTACAAGTCAAATGAGTACTACTACACTTCCTTTCTTGGATGTGCAAGTAAAAATTGAAGGGAATAAGATAAGCACAGAGCTCTATAAGAAACCAACTGACAAAAACACAGCACTTCAGTATGGAAGCTTCCATCCAACTACTCTAAAGAACAATCTCCCAGTGTCTCAGTTCATGAGAATAAAAAGGATATCATCGGATGATGCTCAATGTGCCAAGAGTTTTGAAAGACAGAAACAATGTTATCTCAACAGAGGATATCCTGAAAAGCTAATGGACTTGCAAATGGAAAGGGTGAAAACAATTCCTAGGACGGAATTATTGCAAAAAAAGACCAAAGAGTTAAAAAAGAGAATGGTATTTGTTTCAAAGTATTCGACGGCAACAAGAGAAATTAAAAAGACGATACTTAAGAGATGGGATATCCTGCAAATGGAAAGTGATTTTGAACACCTTTATGAACAGAAACCGCTTTTTGCATATTCAAGGTCAAGAAACATAAAAGAATTATTGAGTAGACCAGATGATATGGCATTAGAAGCATCTAGTCCTAAAGGCACAACTAAATGCTATAACTGCAAGAACTGCAATAATGTAATCACTGGTAGCAAACTATCTCATCCCAAAACAGGAGAACAAATAGGCCTTAGGCACTCGGCAAATTGCAATGCGGAACACGTAGTATACTCCATAAAATGCCCATGTGGACTATTGTATGTCGGCAAAACCGACAGGAAGATGAAAATACGCTTAGCAGAGCATAAGAGTAGAATCCGCAATAAAAACATAACCTCACCACTGGCCAGACACTGGATTGAGAAAAACCATACTATAGCGCAAGTTCGTTTTCAGATCATTGAACAAATTCCACAGCGTTTAGGTTTGGACAATGCCAAAATTTTACTCAGGAGAGAAATATACTGGATTCGGAAATTACAGACTGTAGTCCCTGATGGGCTCAATGATAAATTGGACATGATATGCTTTCTTTAACTTTAGGCCAGAATTAGTAGCTAATTTCTCGAGGGGTATCATCAGCACAGTTGTACTTAGAATTGGTGAAATTATACATGGTACATTCATTAGAATTCAGATACTAACTATTGACTTGCAGTGAGAATTGTGTTGTAGGTATAAAAATGTGCAATGTATGAAATTGTTTGATATTTATAATGTTCTCTTTTTGCTCTTTTCTTTTTTCTGTTACATGTAATTTAAAATAACGAATCTGATTATAATCTTAAAATTAGTTGACTATGAGTCGTATTATCTTATGTCTCATAAATTTGCTCTAAATATCCCATAAAAATTTGGACATTTTGGATTCATAGTAAATTAGTTGTAAACAACCCCCTTTAAACATGGCGCCCATACGCTTGAGTTTAAGTCCGTCATTGATATCGAGATCGGGTCCGTTGCATCAACATAAGCAAAGGACCAGAGGTTTCTGAGCATACAGCGAGGGAAGACGCCGTTACAATGCCACCTTTTTCGTGTCTCCGGTAAGCGAGAGAGTTAGGGAGATACCTTAACGTGAGGAGAGTCGGTTTTTGACAACCGAATACTAAACGTGGACTTCGTCTTATTTATTTATTTTATTTAGTGCGGGAGAATGCCGAAACTTAGCGAGACCCAGGGAACCTGGTAAAAGGCTCGCAGGTAAACACAAGCTTTCCCTTATATTTCGAATGGACGGCAATTTTTGAAGGTTATATTACAAAAGATTGGCCTTTTATGGTCTTCACTTCTCTATTTTATTAGATCCCTTCCACATCACAGTTAAGCGTCACTGATCCTCAGGTGAGCGTTCGTCAACTTAAATGGCATACAAACCTTTGTGGTTTGTCAAAGACAGATATAGTAGTGACAGTTTCTGATAAGATTTGTGTTTTTCTATTTTCTTAATTATCCACAGATAGTTTTTTCAACTACTGGAAGCTAAGGTAACGTTGCATAAGCATAATATCAAATACTGTGCTTTCTGTAAGCTTTCAGTATATGTACTTACGTAATTATAATTTTTCCAGATTCTACAGGAACTATTTAGCACACGTAATTTATACTCCAACCAGTTAGTTAGGTAAGAGAATTCAACACCAATTGGTTTAATACAGATTAATTTTCTCTAAAGCATCGAAACTAATTAGGTTTCCTTTTTCTTTCTTTTTCCATAGGCCCCTGACGAAGGGGTACAAACCCCGAAATGCATTGGGTTGTGTATATAACTGTGTTGTGTATCAATTGATCAGTGAAAAATGTATGATAAAAGGCACTAATTGTGTATTGTTTATGTATATATTGCAATGAACCATACTTTATTCGTTTGAACCTGAAATGAAATAAGTTACAAAACATTTTGAATTAAAATTATGTCAATTGTAAAACTTTGAAAGATTTATCTTTTAGTTAGTGCGCACTCGAGTCCTTGTGATCTCGTGATCCCTGGCTATATACAATGTTCTATGGTACAACAAGATTATGAATCAACATAACCAGACACTTACATGGCAACCAATGTTAGTTGGATGCGATTAAAGTAGCTCCCCTATTTGAGAGGGTTATGAGAATGTGAAAATAATCCTAGGCTGCTAATACACACAGCATGAGCAAGTGTAATGAAGCACATTCATAAAGCGCATGGTTACAGTCGGCCAGTGTGTCCCCGCGCTGCAGTGCAAAAGTGCGTCGATAGCTACACCCTATCCTAACCAGGCGTGACTATCCAGCGGGGAAGAGTTACATTTTCAAAATTTTTCTGAAGGTGCCCTCCAAGCCCTCTAACCGGAGGCTCACGGGGAGCCTGTTCCATTGCTGTGCAGCCACAAAGCGGAATGAGCAGCCACCCATCCTTGCTCTTATAATGGCAGGAACACACACCAGGCCCGTCCCACATAATCTAAGTTGGCGTGTTGAAGAATAGAGATCGAGTAGATCAAACAAATAGGATGGTCTGGTCCCCTGAATGACACGGTGGCAGACGCACAATGCCTTGAACAAGACTCTCTCGCTTATCGGAAACCAGTGGAGGGAAACCAATGCAATCTTCGAGAAGGCCATCCTCGAGAGCATAAGAACCAGACGAGCTGCTGTGTTCTGTATGCCTTGGAGTCTTTGCATGCATTTAGCCTTAGCACCCAGGTACAGTATAATACCTTAATCAAGGCGGGATGTCACCAGGGCGTGCACCATGGTCTTCCTGGCTGCAGTAGGCAGCAAATCCAGGGTTTTATCAAGGCCCCCTAGGACTCTGAAACAGGCACCTGGTATGGTACTCAAATGAGAGCTTAGTGTCCAGCCGAACCCCCAAGTTCTTTGCCTGAGTGCAGGGCGTGAGAATGGGCCACCATGCCGATGACCACACTGACGGGGCTTTCCCTACCACAAGCACCTCGGTCTGATTGCCTTTCAATTTCAGGCAGTTATTAGCCATCCATAATGCAAGATCTTGCATGCATGCCACGAAGTTGGAGGCTGTGCCTGTGAGACCACCAGTTGAGTGTCATCGGCATAGGACACAACGCTAATCCCACATTTGTATGCAATCTCCGCTAAAGGTGTAACATAGATATTGAACAGGGTAAGGCTCAGGGTCGATCCCTGCGGCACCCCTGTTTCAGTTTGATGACTTTGGAATAGTGGGAGCCCTGCCTCACCTGAAAACTACGCTCATACAGGAAGGATTTCATCAAGCTCAGTGCACTGCCAGACACACCTCCTTTTCTCAGGCACTGCAACATTGTGTAGTTGCCAACAGTGTCAAAGGCGGCACTTAAATCCAGCAGGATTAAGGCCGCCGTCTGTCAAGCATCCACATGTTTCCTAATGGTTTCCGTAGCGAATAGCAGGGCTGATTCTTTCGTGTGGAGGGCCCGAAATCCAGACTTAGTGGGATGCAGGAGATTTTATTTTCCAATATGCACTGTAAGTTGCGTGTTTACCACTTTCTCCGCAACCTTTGCGAAGTAAGAAATTAAGGAGATTAGACGCAAATTATCGAGTTGGTCTGGGCTAATGTGCGGTTTCTTGGGTAGCAGAAGGACCACTGCTTCCTTCCATCTTACTGGCACCGTACCTGTCATAAAAGATAACTTCAAAAGGTGTCTAATACATGGCTCAAGAGTAACAATGCTCCCTCTAAGCACTTTAGGGGAGGCAGGGTCTCTTGGAGATCCTGACTTGACACTAATACAGATATTAGTTAACAGCTCTGGAGGGGGAATGGTAAATCGATCAATACATTCAATCTCTAGAGCCTACCCTACTTCCCCCGATGTCTCGTGGCCTACTCAAGCAGAGTCCGGGAAGGTGGAATACATTTTCTCCACCTTATCTGCAAAGAAATCCGCCACACAGTTGCATAGCTCCTGTGACCCAGTTTCCGGTGCTGCCGTTGTTGCTAAGGAAGATATCTCTTTGTAGACCCTAAACAGTTCCCTTGCCAAATTTTCCGCTGCCCCAATTCTTTCCGGGTAGTATGATGCCTTAGCCCTTCTGATGAGCCCATGGTAGCTCTTCAGCGTGACTTTATACTCCCTCCTCACCTGGTCCAAGAAGTCTTTCCTCCACCGCCTTTCCAGGCGTTAACAGTCTCCGTTAGCCATTCTCAAGGCGGTATTATACCAGGGAGCAGATTTTTGTACTCTTCCTGGCATTTTCTATGACCAGGGGGAGGTTAAATCCAGTGCCTCCGTAATATGCCTATCCAAGGTTTTGCGTGCGCTTTCGACATCTATGCCCCCCGGCAGCCCACACTGAGAGAGGGCACTGTTAAAATTTTCCTGAGAGAAGCCAGCCCACTTCCGGCATGCTATTTCCCTCTTAGATTTCTCCTGTACCTTTAACCCAGGCAACATCATCACAAAAGGAACCAGGAAATGGTCTCACCATAAAACAGGAAGGGGTGGGATCACGACTATGGTCTTCCAGTTAGCGAAAATGGGATCAAGCATGTAGCCCAGTTGGTGGGTGGGGGAATCAGATTTTAGTATAAGTTATAAGGTAGCCATTTCCTGACATTACTCACCAGCCCCCACACTCTTTGTATCATCAAAATGCAAATTGAAGTCTCCAAGCACTAAAATAAAAGTTTTTCATATCGCAGTGCTGGTTGTGTGAGACATTCTATCGGCTAGGGTAGAAGCGAGTGGGGGGTCCAGGAGGTCTGTAGACCAGGAACCCTTTCAAGATGTAGTTTGTGGCCACCCTGATCGTATAAAATCAGCCTTGCTATCAGCAATAGCGACTGGCTCGAGGGAACATTGGATGGTGTATTTAAATATGATTGCCACCCCACCTCCTCCGCCGGAACGCCTATCTACCCTGGTGATCGCATAACCACTGGGTAGTGCCTCTAGGATCTCCGGCGCAGAGTCCTCATCCAGCCAAGTCTCAGAGATGAACATCATGTCTACCTGACCATCTAAAAGCTGGTCGTAGATCTCAATTCTGTGCTCCCTAAGTGATCTACAGTTCAGTAAGCAGCAGTGCAAAAGTGAGCTTGCCTCCTTTGCCTCCCTCCCGATGCTAGGCCCAAACAAGAAGTGCCTTCAGTCCCAGCTCTTACTTCCTCCTTTAATGCTGTGCCTACACAAGTCCGCCATTGAGGAGCAAAGAGCCTACAGTTCTTGGGAGCTATACTGTAGCCCTACTCCAGAACTACCAGGAGTTCTGGCCCCGGGCCCCAACCGGCCGCGGTCGGGCGCAGACGGCATTCCAGAATGTATTAGTGGTAACACAATATGTCATCCTATACCTTGCTTAATCTTATTTCTTGAATTGCAACTGTGACACATGTGGTAATAGTGGAGAAGTGAGGCTACAGACTCCCTCCTAACATATGTGCCATTTTATGGCTCGAAAACATCAAATATATGATCCATTAGAAAATTAACTCAGATGTGCAATGGGTAACCATGATCCTCACAGGGCTGAATCTGTCATACACCACAGTGGATGTGTTGATTAGTGTCATACTTGCTGGAATGTAATGCCTTTTCAATCCCTCTGTAGGCAAAACACTACAAATACACACACACTGCCTGTTATATGTGCTATGCATGCCCCTAATGTACACAGCTGTTTTAGGGAAGATCCATGCTCAGCAATGTGGCCTCCCATACATGTACTGGACACGGGCATGCTCCACTAGTGATCCAGCTGTACAGCCATATGGTTAAATGTAGCATCACGATGATGCATATTGCAGGTGAGGGCTCATGTTTTAGCACTTTTTACCAGTACTGGCATCACATGGCCATGAGCAGGCATCCTTGAACCTTGGAGTGATGTTGTTTTAGTTGTTGGGTGTTAGACCTGACTTCATTGGTGTGGGTTTCCCCTGTATTTTTGCCTTTGTTTCCTGTGTTTTTGTTGTTTGTTCGACTCCGTTTTGCTGAACTAGATGCTTTGAGCACTTTGCCACTGCTGTTCAGTGCCAACGTGCAAGTGATCCCTTTGTAATTTATTGTTTTGGTGTTTCCATGATTGGCATATTTGATTTACTAGTCAGTCCCTAGTACAGTGCACTGTGTGTACCCAGGGCCTGTAAACCGAAAGCTGCCAGTGGCCCTACAGCACTGATTGTGCCACCCACATAAGCAGCCTGTAAATGTGACTCAGATCTGCCACTGCAGTAACTGTGGGCAGTATAGTACTGCCATGTCGACTTGGCAAGTGCACCCACTTGCCAGGCCCTAACCTTCCCTTTTGTTTCATGTTAGTCACCCCTAAGGTAGGCCCAAGGTACCCCTATGGGCAGGGTGCTATGAATGTGAAAGGTAGGAAAAGCCCTGGTGTGTGTAGCATTTCCTGATAGTGAAATACTGGCAATTTAATTTTTCACTAGTGCAAGGCTACCTGTTCCCATAGGATTGAATGGGGGGGGGGGGTTGCTTATAACATCTTATGAGCCCAACTATCCCTGGAAACAAGGTAGACAAATAAAGTTTAGTATGCCTGAACTCAGAATGTTAAAATGCATCTTTTATTGAGGGGGATTTTTACATTCTGTGTTTGAAAATACCTCTTTTAGAAAGTAGGTGTTTCTTGCATAGCCATCCAGTGTGCCACTGCTGGAATGTAGATTGACATTCTGGGATTGGAGTTTTAGGAGCCTGGGAGGTGCAGTGGCTCCAGAGAGTCTGATAAGTCAGGGCTGGGCTGAATAGACCTGGGCTGCATTTAAAGTAGGGAGGAGAGTTCCTTTCACCTGAAGGGCCTGGCCTGACGTCCTCTATGCTGTCTCCACCTAGTGCCAGGTAGCTGCACCAGAGAGGACAGAATTGGTTTTGACTGAGCACAAGTGTTGGACTTGGCCCTCTTGGCAGGGTCATCCCTGAACTTTTTGCCTTCCTCCAATATTCTCTCTGACCTGTTTTTGTTGGTTTAATGACTCTGGGCACTTTACCACTGCTGACCATTGCTAAAGTGCATATGCTCTCCCAATGTAAAGTGTAACTGTGATTGATTTCCATGATTGGTTCATTGGATTTACTGTCAGTCCCCAGTAAAGTGCACCAGGAGTGCCAGGGCTTGTAAATGCCAATACTGCTAGTGGGCCTGCAGCGCTGGTTGCGCCACCCACAGAAGCAGCCTTTTAAAATGTGTCTAGGGTCTGCCACTGCAGAACCTGTGTATAGTCTGGTACTGTCATGCTGGCTGGGCAAGTGCACACACTTGCCAGCCCCTAAACCTTCCCTTAACTTCATCTTAGTCACCCCTATGGTAGGCCCAAAGGCAGGGTGCATTGTAAGTGTAAGGTAGGACATGCTCTGATGTGTGTGGCATGTCCTAATAGCGAATTACAGCAAAATTCGTTTTTCACTATTGTAAGGCTACCTGTTCTCTTAGGCCAAGATGGGCTGCTGGAATTATTACACTCTATAATCCCAGCAGGCTCAGGGAACATGGTAGAAAATAAAGTTTAGTATGCCTGAACTCAGAATAATAAAATACTTCTTTTAGTAAAGTTTATTTTAATATCCTGTGTTTGCAAATGCTACTTTTAGAAAGTTAGAATTTGCTTGCCTAACCATTTCAGCCCGCCTCTGCTAGGATGTGTCTCTAACTGTCTGGGATATGTGAGTGACAGGGCTGGGGGATGACAGGTGGTGAATGCCAGGATTACACCTTGGTGGGAGGTGGGAGTGCCCCTGGACTCTGAATACGGCTGTGCTCTGCCACCACAATGCTGACTCCGCCCCCTGGGGAGCGACTGATGACTCAGCCGACACCTGGCCCAGGAAGGGCGAAGCACTGTCAACAAGGTACTCCTGGCTCCCCCTGTCCACACAATGCTGGCTCCACCTCCTGTGGAGCGTCTGATGTTCCTGCCCCTCACACTGAAAGCAGAAACCAGAGTACACACAACAAGTGCTCAGAGACTGAATGAAGTTATGCAGAAGCCCCCCTGGCCTGTAAGAACAAAGAAAATGCTGTATAAAAGTAGGAGCCCTGCTCCTTGTAAATCAGAATCCTGTTTCCCACAAAGAACCTCTGCCCGACTAGAAGGAGAAGAAGGCACTGGAAGGTCTGGCCTGCTGCTTGCCTTGCTGAGGAAGGAGAGGAAAAGACTTGCTGAAAAGACTTTGCTGATTTGTGCTAGAAACTTTTTCCAAGGGCTTGTCTGAGCTTGCCCCCTGACCTGAGCCACAGGACTATCTGGCTCAACCTGCTCTCTGCTCGTCTGCCGGTAATTGCAAGGACTTCTGCCCCCGCCGGAGCCGTGACCCTGGTGCCCCCAGCCCCTCCTTGAGGCCGTGATCAACTGTGTTTCCCCATCCCCGCCGAGGAAGAGCCTCGCTCCGTCAAGCCGCTCTCCCCCCGCTGAGGGAAATCGCCGTGTCACCTTGCCTTGGAGGCTCGCTGCCGTGACCTTGGTGCCCCCAAGCCCCTCCTCGAGGCCGTGATCCAACTGTGCTTCCCCGTCCCCACTGAGGGAAAGCCCCGCTTCACCGAGCCGCTCTCCCCCCGCTGAGGGAAGTCGCTGCATCACCTCGCCGTCGGAGGCTCGCTGGCGTGCCCCCCCAAGCTCCCACCTGACGTCCTCACCGGACCCCACAGACCCAGAGTACAGACCGCCGAAGCCCGGACGACTCGGGCGCCAGCCTCGCGCTGAACGAGAGCCGCTGGGCGCCTCGAATCTGCCTTCGCGGAAGATCGACACCGAGACATCTTCACCGGGCTCAGGGCCCGCCACGTTCTTATTTCCCCACACCCGCCTTCACAAAGAAACTCTGAGGTACTGTAAACCAACCGCGGTACGAGCCACCCTTCCTGCAAGGCTCGCACCGCTCTGTGTCCAGCTGCAGCCCCGTGGGCCCTGCAGCGTGTGCCTCGAGCCACGGTATGAGCTGCCCTTCTAACGAGGCTCACACCGCTCCTTGTCACCTGGGCCCCTGGTAGCTCCGTAGCCTGCGCTCCCTCCCGTGTGAGTCGCACACAGCGGTACGGCTCGTACTCTCTGCCAGACCCGGCCATGCCATACGCGAGAAGAGCGAGCTTTGGCAGGTCGGGCCCGTATCTCGAGCCGGAAGCGTACAGGGGCGCTAGGAAGCGCATAGATAGAGGAGAACTGTGTGAAGGTGCCCAAAAGAGTGCATTTAGAGAACTGTGGCATCTACAGAGAACTGAACCTATACATTTTAATTGCAACAAAGAGAACACTTGCCTATTTACAACTTGTGGCTAAGAGAAGCGTTACTTATGGTCTGGTGATAAATACTTGCCTGTATATATATTTTTACATAAAGAAGACGTATTTTTATATAACCACAGCCTGGTGTCCATTTGTGGGGGGATTGGTATTTTTACTGTGTGTGTTATTACAAATGCTTAACTAACAACGCCTGGAGAATAGCCTTTGCTGCTCACGCAACGCACCTAGAGGGTGAGCAAGGGTAATTCTTAGGGGTCATCCTTCGCCCTGACTTAGAGGAGAGGGTCCCTGCTTGTCACAAGTGAATACTTGCGCCAACCAGAGACCCCCAATTCTAACATTGGACGCAGCGGTGAGGATTTGCGAATTTGCATTTGTGGTTTACATACAGTGAACTGCTGATCACCCCATAGTGAGAGCAGACCTATAACGCAGCCACAGATTTCCATTTTTTTAATTTTGCTGGTAGATCTCCATGTGCTTTTGAAAACGTCATGCCTTGTTCAGTGAGGATGGAAAAGACAACAACCTGATGCCTGTCGCCAGAGGAGCTGGCAGACAGGGCAGCAACCAGGGCACATGAAATGGAGATGGCAAGATTAAAGGGACAGATGGATATGGAAAAGCAAAGGCTGGCAATAGAAAGCCAGAAATTAACCATGGAGGCGCAAAAACGCCAAAGAGATCACTACTTGAAAATGAGAGAACTGGATTTGGAGCTCAAGGAGCTTGGAGCAAGGAGGGCTTCAACCCAACATCCGGAGATTTGTGTAGCTCGCAGATTGAGCTTTGCTGAGTTGGAGGTGGAGTTCAGCTCAGCTGGTGCCAGCAACATTCAGGTAGCTAGTGCTGACAGCATAGTGCACCCAAATAGAGATATGGCACCTGACTTGGAGGGGGTTAACATAAACCAGGAGGTTCAAGGGCATGAGGTAGCTCCAGTAATGCGCAGCGTCCCTGAAGGGAATAGGGTAGCTGGAATAGGAGTTCATGGTCCTAGTGGTGGGAGGGATTCCCCCATTGTTGAGGTCCTGGTGGGGGAGTGTAAAGACCGCCTGAAGAGTGTGGGCTGTGTGACAGAGACAGTCCGCTACTGTCTGACCAATCTCAGGAGAATGGTGTAGAGTACGTGTGTGAGGCGCTGGATGGAGAGGTGAAGGATAGTTTGGTTAACCCTGCTAGGGGGCTGTGTAATCCAATTGTGGGAGAGAATACTTTAAGTCCAAGTTTTCCAGAGCTATGCAAACACCTGTTTGAGAGAGAGTTCTCTCACCCCAGGGAGCTCACGTTGGAGGCAGATCTAGTGGTGGATTCCAGAGGGTCTGAAGAGGCATTGGGTGTGATCCTGTGGGGAATGGCTCAGGTATCTTCCCGCCCAGAGTGGTGGAAGTGGCGCAGAGTAGCCCGGCTAGGTCCTGTAGTAGTGAGAGGGGTGTAGGGCCTCACGTCCTGTCCTTAAGGGGAAGGAGTGAGGATGGGTTTTGTCCCGGTAGTGCCCAACCTTAGTCTCAGAGCCTGGATGGTTCTTTAAGGGAACGCCAGGTGGGGAGCCTAGGCTGTCCGGATGAGTCACCCTCTGAGGGGGATCCCCCAGTGGCTAGAGAACGTGGACGCTCTGTAAACAGAGCTCCAGTAGTTCTGGTGTCTGGCAGTACACCTCCAGTTGGGAGGGTGCAGAAGTCCAGAAAGAGGGGCGAGAGGGGGAAAGAGTCCCCAGTTGAAGAACCAGTGGGTCAGAGGCCAGCCAGCAGGGATGCGTCCCCAGTGAATGACCAGGGGGACACCACTTCTGTCCTGGAGGATCTTTCCACACTGTCAGAGGGACAGGGGTTGGGAGGTCTGCGCCAGGCAGACTGTCGCAGGACACATGAGCTATGTGCCACCCTCAGGGGGGGGCAAGCATGCTCCCCGGGAAGTCCTGGTGCGCCAGGTAATTGTTCAACTGCAGGGCTGGGTCCCTGAGTTGGAGAGCAAGGTTCAGGTGTTGTCTGACCTGGAGGGCAGGACCACTGTAATCAGTGTCCTGGCCCATGTCGCTTCTAGGGGTACCCCTCCAATTGGGAGTGGGCAGTACTCTGGAAGGGGGTGCAGAGGGAGGGAGTCCTCACCTCTGACCCCGGTTCAACTAGAGGGTTTAGACCATGGGATAGAGGGCCAGGTGCAGGGTGTCCCCCCTGACCTGGTGCCCCAGTTGCAGGATAGCACCCCTGAAATGGTGGGAGAATTGTGCAGGTCACTTGCCACAGGTGCCCTGACAATTCTGGAAGGGGGTACCACTCCAGGTGGGAGGGTACAGAGCCACAAGGAGGAGGACCGGGTGTGGGAGAGCCCACCCCAGTGTTTGCTCCAGCCGCCAGGTACAGGCCTGGTGCTGGTGGGTCAGTGCCAGGATGACATACCTGACCTGACAGGAGGGAGAGTGTACAAAAGGTGCCAAGCACCTGGGGCTACTGCCCCCGCTCCCTAACGCCACAGAGGTTTGAGAGCCCTGAAAGGCATAAGGCCTGGGTCTCAGCCCTGACTACTGTCAGTAGCCACTGTGTTTTGATGACTGTCTGTTGGGAAACACCTGTGAGCAAGTTAAGTTAGGTTAGAGGCTGCACAGGTGGTGTCCACAGAGGAAGAGAAGGGTTCCCAATGGATTAGCTGGGTGGACCCTGAGAGTATGGACAGAGGATTTGAAATAGGTTCAACTTGGCATAGAACTGGAATGTGCCCCTGCTGTTGCGGGCCAGGTCCATGTTCTATCGCCCAAAGCAGGAAAGCCCATCACAGTGGTGATTGGTCTACCCTGCGTTTTGGCTGGAAGGGGGTTGTGTTGGACTTGGCCCTCTTGGCAGGGTCATCCCTGAACTTTTTGCCATCCTCCAATATTCTCTCTGACCTGTTTTTGTTGGTTTAATGACTCTGGGCACTTTACCACTGCTGACCAGTGCTAAAGTGCATATGCTCTCCCAATGTAAAGTGTAACTGTGATTGATTTCCATGATTGGTTCATTGGATTAACTGTCAGTCCCCAGTAAAGTGCACCAGGAGTGCCAGGGCTTTTAAATATCAATACTGCTAGTGGGCCTAGAACGCTGGTTGCGCCACCCACAGAAGCAGCCTTTTAAAACGTGTCTACGGTCTGCCACTGCAGAACCTGTGTGCAGTCTGGTGCTGTCATGCTGGCTGGGCAAGTGCACACACTTGCCAGCTCCTAAACCTTCCCTTAACTACATATTAGTCACCCCTATGGTAGGCCCAAGGGCAGGGTGCATTGTAAGTGTAAGGTAGGACATGCTCTGATGTGGGTGGCATGTCCTAATAGTGAAATACAGGCAAATTCGTTTTTCACTATTGTTAGGCTACCTGTTCTCTTAGACCAAGATGGGCTGCTGAAATTATTACACTCTATAATCCCAGCAGGCTCAGGGAACATGGTAGAAAATAAAGTTTAGTATGCCTGAACTCAGAATAATAAAATACGTCTTTTAGTAAAGTTTATTTTAATATCCTGTGTTTGCAAATGCTACTTTTAGAAAGTTAGCATTTGCTTGCCTAACCATTTCAGCCCACCTCTGCTAGGATGTGTCTCTGACTGTCTGGGATATGTGAGTGACAGGGCTGGGGGATGACAGGTGGTGAATGCCAGAATTACACCTTGGTGGGAGGTGGGAGTGCCCCTGGACTCTGAATAGGGCTGTGCTCTGCCACCACAATGCTGGCTCCACCCCCTGGGGAGCGACTGATGACTCAGCCGACACCTGGCCCAGGAAGGGCGAAGCACTGTCAACAAGGTACTCCTGGCTGCCCCTGTCCACACAATGCTGGCTCCACCTCCTGTGGAGTGTCTGATGTGCCTGCCCCTCACACTGAAAGCAGAAACCAGAGTACACCCAACAAGTGCTCAGAGACTGAATGAAGTTATGCAGAGGCCCCCCTGGCCTGTAAGAACAAAGAAAATGCTGTATAAAAGTAGGTGCCCTGCTCCTTGTAAATCAGAATCCTGTTTCCCACAAAGAACCTCTGCCCGACTAGAAGGAGAAGAAGACGCTGGAAGGACTGGCCTGCTGCTTGCCTTGCTGAGGAAGGAGAGGAAAAGACTTGCTGAAAAGACTTTGCTGATTTGTGCAAGAAACTTTCTCCAAGGGCTTGTCTGAGCTTGCCCCCTGAACTGAGCCACAGGACCATCTGGCTCAACCGGCTCTCTGCTCGTCTGCCGGGAATTGCAAGGACTTCTGCCCCTGCCGGAGCCGTGACCCTGGTGCCCCCAGCCCCTCCTTCAGGCCGTGACCAACCGTGTTTCCCCATCCCTGCTGAGGAAGAGCCCCGCTCCGTCGAGCCGCTCTCCCCTGCTGAGGGAAATCGCTGTGTCACCTTGCCTTGGAGGCTCGCTGCCGTGACCTTGGTGCCCCCAGCCCCTCCTCGAGGCTGTGATCGAACTGTGCTTCCCCGTCCCCGCCGAGGGAGCGCCCCGCTCCGCCGAGCCGCTCTCCCCCCGCTGAGGGAAGTCGCTGCATCACCTCGCGCTGTCGGCCCTCACGCTCCCGCCTGACGTCCTCACCGGACCCCACAGACCCAGAGTACAGACTGCCGAAGCCCGGACGCCTCGGGCACCAGCCTCGCTCTGAACGAGAGCCGCTGGGCGCCTCGCATCTGTCTTTGCAAAAGATCGACACCGAGAAATCTACACCGGGCTCGGGCCCGCCACGTTCTTATTTCTTCGCACCCGCCTTCACAAAGATTCTCTGAGGTACTGTAACCCAACCGCGGTACAAGCCGCCCTTCCTGCAAGGCTCGCACCGCTCTGTGTCCAGCTGCAGAGCCCGTGGGCTCCGCAGCGTGTGCCTCGAGCCGCGGTACGAGCCGCCCTTACAACGAGACTCGCACCACTCCTTGTCACATGGGCCCCTGGGAGCTCCGTAGCCTGCGCTCCGTCCCGTGCGAGTCGCACACAGCGGTTCGACTCGTACTCTCTGCCAGACCCGGCCGTGCCATACGCGAGAAGCGTGAGCTTTGGCAGGTCGGGCCCGTATCTCGAGCGGGAAGCGTACAGGAGCGCTAGGTAGCACATAGATAGAGGAGAACTATGTGAAGGTGCCCAAAAGAGTGCATTTAGAGAACTGTGGCATCTACAGAGAACTGAACCTATACATTTGAATTGCAACAAAGAGAACACTTGCCTATTTACAACCTTGTGGCTAAGAGAAGCGTTACTTATAGTCTTGTGATAAATACTTGCCTGCATATATATTTTTACATAAAAAAGACGTATTTTTATATAACCACAGCCTGGTGTCCATTTGTGGGGGATTGGTATTTTTACTGTGTGTGTTATTACAAATGCTTAACTAACAACGCCTGGAGAATAGCCTTGGCTGCTCACGCCACGCACCTAGAGGGTGAGCAAGGGTAATTGTAAGGGGTCATCCTTCGCCCTGACTTAGAGGAGAGGGTCCCTGCTTGTCACAAGTGAATACTTGCGCCAACCAGAGACCCCCAATTCTAACAACAAGGCTACTCTGCCAACAGAGAACAAAGATTTGTAGTTTACATATTGTGGCCCAGACCCTCAAACTTGATATCACTTCTAGGAATCAAGAGGAACCTTTGCCAAGGAGAAGAGCCAGAGAAGCTGAGGAGGAATACTGCCCCTGTGCTGTTTTGCTGTCTGGTGTTGGAATGTAGTGGCTACTTGCTGCCAGGGAAAGGAGAAGGACTTTGCTGTTTGCTGTGTCCCCTGCTTGAGGAAGATCTCCAAGGGCTTGAAATAGAGCTACTGTTCTAAAGTCTCAGGAACACAAAGACTTCATTTCATCTATCTTTCTGTATCTGGAATGGCTGTTTCAGCTAACACATAGGGAAAATTGCAACCCCGACGCTGGCGAGCGATGCTGTAACCTGCACCGAATCCGTGGGCACCACTCGTGAAGAGCACAACACACCGCCCCATCTTGCACCATAGGCCCGATGCTTGCTGACGCTGTGCCGCATGGACTCCGAACCCATCACCTAGGCTGCTACAGCCCCGACTTCACCGACACCGTCCTTCATCAACATGGAGCCAATACTGGACGTGGGTGTTGTGTTCATATGTTAATCCTCGTGCTTGCCTCGCGCTTGTATTCATGTGTACATACTCGCGCTTGCCTCGCGGGTGTATTTCCTTTCAATTGTATCTCGTGATTTGTATTCATTCAAATGTATATGTCTCGCTACACTGTGCAGTTTGTTAATGTACCATTCCATACTATTCAGTTACTGGACTGGAGTTACTGCTGTTGTACGGAGCCATCGGATGTGTGTCATGGAGTGCTTCCTATCTTGGAATAAACTTACTTTTAATACCAACTGCTTCCTTGGATATTGATTTAACAATTTGGCGACGAGGGACGGAGCATTTACGGACCTTTTGGAAGCATTTTCTGACATCTGATTTTATTTAATTTATTTACGATGGATACTGAACACGTTACTGAATACTAACGCATGCTTCAATACTTTCAATTTGAACGGAAATCTACTACAAACAAGTCGGACGGATACCGATCTACTGTGGTTTGATTTTCATTTATTTAACCTTTTCTACGCACCTCTATTCGTCTTTTCTTCAGCTCTCTGCCGCGCTGTGTGTGCGTGAACACTTTCTTCATACCAGTACAGACGTGTGGATGATTGTGGGCGGAAGCGATTAGTGCATTTCCGTGAGACGCTACTCTCCGGCTGCTTTTTAATGAAAAGTAAAGAGGTGACTTCCTTTTTCCTCCGTTTGCTACCTAATACCAGTTTTTTTTTTAAAACGGTAAATACATTTCATTACCTACGGAGTCAGAGGAGAAGATAGAAAGGTGATTTCTTCGTTTTTTTTATTTTATTCAATTACAATAGCGAATGGAAACAGGAAAACATCATTCTTCTTGAAGGAACATGTGACTATTCATTTTTCTTCGTCAACCATTTACAAGTACTTTGTTTTTCTTCATTGGATCCTCCCATCTAGTTTTCATGAATATATATTTAATGATTTCTATTATTTATTTATTAATTTAAGAGCAGGATATACAAACTGGTAATACTGAGTGTTGGTTAAGCTTTTATTCCTTTCCATTATGTGTGCACAAGGCTATACTCTTTCTCCACCACAAAGTTATTGGTCAGCAGGTGGTTCTCCTTGTATGCCTTGGATAGAATGGAAGGCTTATTTTTTAAATTACATAGAAACTTTAGATGCCAATGGAAAGATGAAAGCCCCTGAAAAGAAAGGTATCTTCTTACATTCTTTAGGACCAGAAGGACTAAAAGCCTTTAATCAATTGCCTACATCACAAGCCAGTGGTGATATGAATGTTTTTGATAAGGCTATATATGATTTTGATAAATATTGCTCTCCTAAAGTATGTATAGGAATTTCTAGATTTAAGTTTTTCCAGAGAAAACAATTAACTGAAGAATCTGTTGACAATTTTGTATCTTCTTTAAAAACTCTAGCATTAGATTGTAAATTTGGCAACTTACAAGAAGATCTAATTAGAGATCAGGTTGTTATGCACTCAAAAAATGAAACTATACAAGAAAGATTATGGATCAATGGTGATGAGAACTTGGATTTTGTTGTATCCATTGTAAGAAAAGCAGAACTTTCTTGTAGGAGTGCACAACAAGTCAAAGGGAAGGAAATCTCTGTTAGTAAAGATATTGTCTCGAAGATTAATCAAAAGTATGATAACAAAAATAGAGATTCTTCTAAAAAGAGACAAATATTTTCCTCAAAAGGAAATTCTGAAGACTCCAAGAGTAACTTAAAGTGTTTTAGGTGCAACAGTAAGTCACACTTAGCGAATAACAAAGTTTGTCCAGGTTTCAAACAGAAATGTTCAAATTGTGGCTTAATGGGTCATTTCACTTCTGCTTGTAGAAAGGGAAAAGTTAACCAAAAGGTGAAATGTATTGAATTAAGCGACAATAGTGATGATGAAGATCTCACAAATTATTCTAACAACTGTTCTTTTGTTCTAAACATAAAAGAATCAGTAATCCTGAATGTAAATGATAGCACTATTAAGAAAAAGCCATTATGCGACATGGTTATTGGTGGTGTAAAGATCAACATGTATGCAGATTCTGGATCTCCTTATTCTATAGTGTGTGAATCTGTCTGGAATAAAATGTTTGTGCCAAGGTTAGGTAGTCACCTAGAGAAAAGTGATATTAACCCTGAAGGGTATTCTGGCGGAACGATAGATATTTTAGGGTTCAGGACTTTAGTTTTCAGATTTAAAAATAGAAAATGCATTGCAAAATTATATGTTTCAAAGAAGGGTCCTTCAGTGCTTAGCTGGTTTGATTTTGGTAAACTTGATATCATACTGGATCCCAATAGCCCCAATCCTGTGACGTTAGTTGATGAACAGAATGGGATTTCTTCACTGATGTTAAATAAGTTTCCTAATGTTTTCTCGAAAGGCATTGGAAGGCTAACCAACTTTAAACATGAAATTCGCTTAAAGGAAAATGCTTGTCCCAAGGTACACAAAGCCAGAAATATTCCTTTTTCTGTTAGGGAGGAAGTAAAAAGTGAGTTAAACGCTTTAGTGGAAGGGGGTATAATAGATAGAATTGAATCATCTGAATGGGTTTCGACTATAGTGGTTGCTAGACGGGCCAATGGTAAGGTGAGACTCTGCATTGATCTTCGCCACCTCAACAACAATATCGTTGTAGATCAGTTTCCCCTTCCCCGTATTTCTGAAATGTTATCTGTGGTTGGTGGTTCAAAGTTTTTTTCAACCATCGATTTATCTGCTGCTTACCACCAAAGAGAGCTTAATGAAAAAAGTAAAGACTTAACTGCATTTATTACACCTTTTGGGTGTTTCAGATTCAACAGGATGCCTTTTGGTTTGGTATCTGCCGCAGCTATTTTTCAGAGGGTCATGCAAGATATTCTGAAAGACTGCAAAAATGCCATCTGTTTTCAGGATGACATTTTGGTATTTAATGATGACAAAGATAAACACATTGCCGCTTTAGAAGAGGTTCTAGGTGCACTGAATGTACACAGCCTTACTATTAAGCATGAGAAATGTAAATTTGGTGTTCATTCTGTGAATTACTTGGGCCATGAACTCTGTGAAGAAGGTATCAAACCTAAACCCTCTCTTTTAGAAGCTATTAAGTCTGCTCCTCATCCTCAATCAAAGGATGATGTAAGATCCTTTTTGGGGTTAGTTGAATTCTACGCCAGGTATGTGCCTGATTTTTCATGCAGCACATACAACATTAGACAGTTGATTAAGAATAGAGTTGCTTTTGAATGGACTAATGAATGTGAGAAAGAGTTTTGTGACGTGAAGAGTGCTATTTGTTCTGCTAACGCACTTTCCTGTTTTGATCCGTCTTTACAAAATATCATCACCACTGATGCTAGCTCGAAGGGTCTGGGGGCTGTGTTTACCCAAAAGACTAAGGAAGGAAAAGAAGTCATTATTGCACATGCTTCTAGGGCTCTTACCCCTGCTGAAGAAAAATATTCCACAATAGAAAGGGAGACTTTAGCGTGCATATGGGCTTTGGAACATTTCAGAGTATTTATTTGGGGTAAGGAGTGTGTACTGAGGAGTGATCATAAACCATTGGTACGTCTTCTCACCACTGAAGGGATGTTGAGAGCTTCTGCTCGTATTGCACGTATGTCCATGCGTTTACAGGATTTCATTTATGACATACAATATGTACCTGGTAAGGAAAATGTTTCTGCCGATTTTTTGTCAAGGATGCCTTTACCTATTCAAGAAGATTTGCATAATGAGTGGGATGATTTTCAAATTGCTTTGATCCATGATGAAGGTCCCATTCCCATTGATCAGACTCTGTGGAGAGAGAAATTTGAGGTTGATGAAGCTTTAAAAAGTGTAGCAAGTTACATTACAGGCGGTTGGCCTGATAAAAAGTACCTTGATTCAGATTTGAAGAGTTTCTGGGAAGTAAGATCAGAACTTTCATGTTGTGAAGATATCATTAAGAGGGGTGAACGTATTGTTCCACCAGCTGGTGTGAGGAAGGTTATTGTCTCACAAGGTCATGAAGGTCATAGTGGCATGGTCAGAACTAAACAACTAGTCAAGCGTTTATTTTGGTGGCCTGGCATGGATGTGTTTATTGAACGAATGGTTAGGAATTGTGTGGTTTGCGCGAATTCTGACAAGTCATTAGTTACTCTTAAACCCAATATGGGTGTGCACACTATTCCTGACAATCCATGGGAGACTATTGCTATAGACATTATGGGCCCCATTGGTTGTGATTCTAAGTATGTAATTGCAGCTATTGACGTTTTCTCTAAGTGGCCTGTTATCAAAATTGTTCAAGGAATAGATACTGATTCAGTTTTATGCTTTTTGGATAAAGTTTTCATTGAAGAAGGACTACCAGTAAGAATTATATCTGATAATGGAGTTCAATTCAATTCAAAAAAGGCTAATGATTATTTTTCAAGGCTTGGCATAGTCCATTCTACCACTTCTTTATATAATCCAAGTGGGAATGGAGTAATAGAGAGGTTCAATAGAGTTCTCAAGAGTGCTATACAATCTGTTGGTAAGGATGACAAGAAATGGGAGATTGAAATTTTTAAGAAAATTTGGATGTACAGAACAACCATGAATTCAATGACTGGTTATTCTCCTTTTGAAATCATGAGGGGAAGAGCTCCTAGAACTAAGGTGAATCCCTCATGGTTAGTGAAATCATCCTCCTCTAATGTGGATCTGAAGAAAGTCAAAGAGAACCTTATTCGTACCCATTGTTCAAATAAGAAGTATTTTGATGAGAAATTTGGCTCTAAAACTGATCCTAAGGTAGAAATTGGGATGATGGTTAAGGTTAAAAAACCCTGGAAGGTCAAGAAAGGGGAAAGTTCGTTTATGGGTACTTTTGAAGTCATTGAAATCTTAAAAAACTCAGTAAGATTATCAGACAGTAAAGTTTGGAATCTCAGTAGAATTGCTATTCTCAAGGCTGATAAGAATATTTATAGTAAAGAATCTACTTTGAAAAATTCTGATTTTTCATATTTGGATGAGGATTTGAGTGGAGATGCTGTTTGTGATGAAATAGATGTAACACCTTGTTGTTCCAGCACTAGCAACATCAATCATGGTATTTCTCCATCCCAATCTATTCACAGTGATAATGTTTCTTTGCAGAAAAGAGCTACGAAGAAACCAAAGTGGTTGTCAGATTTTGTTGCCTACATGGTGGGAAAATTTTAAGTTCTACATTGTTTTTTTTATTTTTTTTTTATTTTTCATTTTATAAGGGAGGAAGGTGTGTTGTGTTCATATGTTAATCCTCGCGCTTGCCTCGCGCTTGTATTCATGTGTACATACTCGCGCTTGCCTCGCGGGTATATTTCCTTTCAATTGTATCTCGTGATTTGTATTCATTCAAATGTATATGTCTCGCTACACTGTGCAGTTTGTTAATGTACCATTCCATACTATTCAGTTACTGGACTGGAGTTACTGCTGTTGTACGGAGCCATCGGATGTGTGCCAGGGAGTGCTTCCTATCTTGGAATAAACTTACTTTTAATACCAACTGCTTCCTTGGATATTGATTTAACAGTGGGTGACGCCCGAATCCATCGACACTGCACCTTCATAAGGAACCACCACCTCACCTCTACCATGACCTCACCTCCCCGACACAGTAGGGAACCGATGCCTCACCTCACCTGCATCTCAGTAAGGAACCGAGGCTTCACCTCCACTGGGGCCATAAAGAACTGAAGCCACCCAGCACCAACATAGCATCACTTCCACGATGCTGTGACGCCACTCACTACACGGTCAGCACCATACTGCAATTTTTATCTGTCACAATGTCATAATAACTCCAGGTGGAGTTTGTTTCTGCCACAAATTTTATTTGAGTGAACAACCTATTTTTAAGGTTATCAGGATAGCTGTATTGTGGATTTTTGTTGTTTGGTCTTGTTTTGGTTTAGATAAAGATTACTTATTATTTTTCTGCACTGATGTGGAGTCCGTTTGTATTGTTTTTATTGTGTTACTATATTTGTTCACAAATGCTTTACACACTGCCAATGCCTGGGTGAGCAGAGGTTATTTAAGTGTATCCCCCTTACCCTGACTAGGAAAAAGGACCCATACTTGGACACATTTACCTACATCTGCCAACTAGAGATCCCCATTACTAATATTAGGGAAATGTTTATGAATTCCAGGGGGACACCATCTTTCTCAAACAATGTTTCTGAGAATTAAATATACTTCAATACCTATCATGTTTTCATTTATCAACACATGTAGCCCAGGGACAGTCTGAGTATGAGGATATTTAGCTTTACTATGTGTGTTCCTATAGTCAGCTTTGTAGTAGTGACAGCTAGAGGCACTTGAGGGCATATTTACAAGCCCCTTGCACCACCGGTACATCACTTTTTCCTACTTCTACAGTGACACACCTGTCGCGCAAAGTTTGTTTTTCGTCTGTTTCAATGGCTCATGTTTGGAACACACTATGCAAAACACACAGACCACACCTTTGAGACAATGAGAGTTCTTATTATGGACAAATGTAATAAGCCATGACAAACCATACAAGGTTGATTTTCATTGTACGCATGCTGCTTTGATAGACATTGACAACACAAATATTATAAGATGTACATTTCACACAGCTTAGATCTATGCTATGAGTTGTCCTGGGCCCATCAGTTCCCAATATGTAATGTACAGAAGCACAGCAAACCGTACTGTAGACTTAGAAGGATGTGACATCTATGGAAGATATGGGACATTCCAGACCATTGAGCCTTCTGCATGCAACAGGCAGCAGCCTTATGCCAGTGGAAGCACCCATATGTCATGTTGCAAATTTGAGTCAGTTGCAGGAGTAATTGGTGTTGTGCAAGGAGAGATACTTTCCTGACAAATGTAAAAGGTATGATGGCCTTTATGTCCTATGAGGTGTGTTTCAGATTGGGGCACACAGTGAGTGTCTCATTCGTGAGGTGTTTGCCACGAGAAGCAACTCAAGAAAACTTCCAGCACTTGCCAGCATCAAAACAAAAGCTGATGAGTGTGCCATTATGTTGGTTGAACAATACATTTTGTTACTTTTACACTACAACAGCACAGACTGGTTTGGCATGTGGCAAAGTATTCACCCGTGCACTATGGTGCAGATGTGCCTGCCTTGAAGAGCAGATTACTTTTGTGCTTGGAAGTTGAACTACATGTGCAATTGTAGGTGACATTAAAGACTATTGTGGAATCCTCTTGCATCACTGGTGCATCACTTTTGATATGTTAAGAAATGAGGTACAGGAAGCACTGAATTTCAGGCAATGTCCCCAAATGCATTTTTGATGGTCTTTATTTTCGACAAAAAACATTGTTGATGATACCGCAACTATCAATATTTTTACAAGGAGAACAACCCTATCCACACTTCTGCATTGGCATTATGGAGGCACCATAAAGTGAAATTAGTTTCTTACTGTATCTTTCTTTCATGTTACATGTGTGCAGCATTCTGCAGTACACATCTGTCTGGCAGGGGCAGCTCCTGCATTGCCCCACTGCTTTCTCACAGTGCAAGAAGCAGAAACATAAAATGATATTATAAATACCATTTTATGTTTCTGCTTCTTACACTGTCAGAAAGCAGAAGGGTTTGGTTGTGGCCGGGTGGGTGGTCGACCCTGCTGTAGCGATGGGGAGGAGTGGCTTGCCCACTCTGAGGGTGCTTATTGTTTGGTCGGCCACAGGGCAGACCAAACCAGTCATACACACTGCCTTTTCTTCATGTAGGCTGCATGCAGCCTACATGGAGAAAATGGCTTCCCCATAGACGCCTGTGTGGTCGGCGTCCCAACCAATCATGCAGAGATAACACAGGACCGCACCAGGTCCATGAAGGTAAGTTAACTTAAAAAAAAATGTAAACCTTACTTTCTGGGTGACCCCTCCCACTTGTCAAGTCATCCCGGCAGCGACAATTTGCAATTTACAAATGATTAGAAGCAGGTAGGCTTCCATTATGACACCGACTAAATCAGCCCACTTCACAGGCACCCTTGCAATATAGTGCAAGATGCGTCCCAAATGAAGTTTAAATATTGCTCAAAGTGTGTAGTACACCCTGGATATTGTGTCAAAACAAAAACATCAACACCCATGCTACAACACAGTCGCACTTTGTACTTGCTGGAAGAGAACCATTATGACAAGGCATCAGGAAACCAAAAGGGTGACTCTGCATGATGTTAAAAATGGGTGCAGAACCATTGTGCCACCAGTACAACTCATGAAGTGAGAGACATGTGGTGATGTGTTATGCTTCATATGACCTTATGGAGCTTTTTCAACTGCACCTTGCACCTCTGTAGTTCCAATTTTAAAATGTGTGAAAAGTGATACTCCAATGTTGCTAGGGGATAATCTATGAGACCATGGGCCTCATTTATGGGTTGTTTTTCTCGTAAGGCAGCTCAACAGGCCTTGCTGCTGCCTTGCCCTAAGGCAAGAGAAAAGGGCCCAAATGCACCATATCTATTAGATATAGCACATTCCTGTCCTTTTCCCTGCATCAGCACACAATGGGCTGCCGTGCAGCAACGCAGGCCCCTTTCCACCATAGTGCAAGGGTGCCTGTATTGCAGGGGATGATTATTTTTGTGCAGGAAGGACATACAATTACAAGGGGCTTTTTCCTCATTCTCTGTGTACTGCAGAATGCAGCACACATAGAAAGAGGAAAAACATGGAGAAATGAAGATATTACTCTTTATTGTGTCTCCCTTATGCCTCCCTTGGTGAGGTGTAATTTTTTTGTGCTGCCTCAAAGTTTCAATTTCTCTTAAATCTGGGGAAGTGTCAAAAAGACATGGATGTTGCTGGGAACAACCCAGGCAATGGCCCTGGAATGCCCATTTCAAGCAGTTTTCTGAGTGAAAGAGGCACATATGTATACGACCATTAAAAGCCACATAATGTGGCTTTACGTGCCCTTATGAATATGCCAGTGGCACTTTGCGCCACCAGAATGTCAAAAAAGTGATGTCCCAGAGGCGCAAAAGTGCTGGTATGGCCTCATAAATTAGGCCCATTACATCAGTTGCAGTGTGTTGTTTTATTTGTATTTCAAATGGGTTCTATGGTGTATAAACCTATATATGGCAATTAACAGGGGCAACAGTGGACTGGTACTGCACTTCTGACATATATATATATATATATATATATATATATATATATATATATATATATATATATATATATATATATATATATATATATTACCTACTGGCTATCGCCAGTAGGTATATATAGTTAGGATTAATTCCCTATGGGATTTCTGAAAATTCTATGTCTAATAACTTTGGCGTTTGTGGACGGAATCGGCTGAAATTTTCAGGAAAATGGCACATTTTGTTTTTGAGCAGCGCCTGAAAATTTGGTGGGGTTTCGTCAAGGGGGGGCTGAGAAAAAAGGGGGGTCCCAAAATGCGTTTTTTGCATTGAGTTTTCCATAGGGCGGTTGGACTCACTTTTAGCTCGAACGGCTGAATGGATTTGCACGAAACTTGGCAAAATTGTAGGGACTGTTAGCCCGATGTGCCTTTGCTAGGTCTCAATATATGTGCTCCAGTAGTTTTTGAGAAATTAACGTTCAAACCAAGATATATATCTGTAACAGCGCTCTGGGCAGCGATCCGGTCCGCTTACTTTTCGCTTATCGGAACTTTGCGCGCAGAAAGCTGATTGGCTCTCCGGTGTCTGTCAACATTCTAAACAGTCCGGAGCGGACGCCATCTTGTCTCTCGGTAGGATCGAGAGAGAAGAGGTGGAAAACGAAAGGGGAATTTAATGAAAGGGGGCAAGGTATCCCCCTCTTGACCCCCTAGGAATGTTGTTGGGGTTATTAAAGGGTCCCGTGGGGAAAATAAAAAAAAATGATTTTTCACGGTAGAAGCGCGGCCGCGAACTGGTAGCGAAACGGGAATTCGCCATTTTGTGCTTCGTTAATTAAATTACTAGTTATAAGTGGGTGCGGGAGACGTATCCTAATCCCCTATGTTTCCTGAGGGTGGCTGAGGAGGCTGATATATGTTGATACATTTCTTCCAGCGGCTGTGCGTGAGCTTTTTTTTTTTTTTGCTGCGTGACAGTCCGGAGCGGCCGCCATCTTGTCTCTCGGTAGGATCGAGAGAGAAGAAGAGGTGAAAAACGAAGGGGGAATTTAATGAAAGGGGGCAAGGTATACCCCTCTTGACCCCCTAGGAATGTTGTTGGGGTTATTAAAGGGTCCCGTGGGGAAAATAAAAAAAAAATGATTTTTCACGGTAGAAGCGCTTCACGGGCCGCGAACTGGGCCGCAAACTGGTAGCGAAACGGGAATTCGCCATTTTGTGCTTCGTTAATTAAATTACTAGGTATAAGGGGGTGCGGGAGACGTATCCTAATTCCCTATGTTTCCTGAGGGTGGCTGAGGAGGCTGATATATGTTGATTCATCTCTTCCAGCGGCTGCGCCATCTTGCCTTTTTTCCAATGCCACAATTTTGTCGTGCACGGCAGCCATTTTAGATGCCAGGCTGGTCCCAGGCTATCACCTACCCCTGCGGATGTAGTTTATGGCCCCAGCTGTAGAGAATTCAGACATGCCAACTCTTCTGATTCAGGCGTGTGACTACTGATTTCAGTGCTAGTCTCCCGCCTCCCGATTTCTGCAAGCAAAAACCCGGGGGCATATTACGAACAACTAGCGATAATTTTTGTTTCTAACTTGTTTAGAGACAAAAATTATCGCCGCACATCGGCGATTTTTATCGCAGATAAACCTTGCTATTATCGCAGAAAAGTCAGCGATATTCATGTATTATCGAGCAAATGCTCTTAGCCATGTTATCCACCTCCCATTGGATAACATGGCTAAGAACTGCTCAGGGCAGGTGTTAGATTTTGGAGATATTCGCGCTTAGCGCGAATATCTCCAAAAGTTGGTAATAGGAGATAGCGATGTTAGCGACTGTTTCCAGTCGCTAACATCTTGGCACGCCCACTTTGCATGTCATTAGTGATAAGTATCACTGACATGCAAAGCGGGGCTCAAGATGGTCGCTATCTCCTTTTAGCTGTCACTAACTGGTGTTAGCGACAGCTTGGTAATAGGGAGATAATTTTATCTCCGCTTTCATGGCTTTTAAAGCCAAAAAAGCGGAGATAAACCCCCTTGATAATATGCCCCATGATTCCTTGGGGGTTTCAGCTGACAGGGCTTGGTATTGTGTTATATGGTAATTTTTCCAGGAAACGTCAGAGGGTCGATGCAGGGGTTCTAGAAGAGGTGATAAACCATTTAAGCCTCATGAACAAGCGCATGGTCTTTTAAAGATTTGTGAAGTACTCGGGGCGGCGGTGTGTGTGTGCCCTCTTTTAGGAGCGGGCGGGGGGGCACTGCCAGCAACTTGCCAGGTCAGGTAGTGTTCAACACGTGCATCACCCTTTCTCTGTCTGCTATTGCGCTCCATGCTTCGGAAAGGTAAGAAAAAGAACGTGCATTTGAGTTTGAAATGTCCGATCCTGCAGCAGCACACTTCCAAAGCCCACACATGACAATAACCCGATTCAAGGCCCCATTCACCCGTTTATAAAAAAAAAAAAACACTCCAACAAAGTAAGATTATAAAACTTTATTAACTATTAACTATAACGAACGGAACAAAAACTAAAAACATTTAAACATTTTTCAACACAAAAAGCAACAATGGTTAGAAGCTGTCTTTTGTGCGAATAGTCCCAAGGCAGCACAACGTGCAGAGTTCTGGACGGCACCCAGGTGATGCCGCCTGGGTGCCGCACTGGTTTTGGGATCCTACAATGCAGCACAGAAAAACAGCGTGGGGCGTCCCGGGTGGTGCGGGGGGAGGCCTCGTCAGTAGCGGTCTGTTGTGCGAATAGTCCCAAGGCAGCATAACGCGTTGAGATGTTGATGGGACTGTGTCCAGTGTCACATGGCTGACACAACATGTACGACAGGCACCCAGGTGATGTCCAGTAAACTGCCGCACTGGTTTTTTGTATCCTACAATGCTGCTCCGAAAATTGGCGTGCGGCGGCCCGGGGGTGGGGGAGGCGGCGTGAACGGGCCTTCCCAGGTGGCGGCCATCTAGCTGAGTTGCGCCCGCTCTTGCGGCTACAGCGTCTCGCTCACCATGTTGTTGAGTTGCTCCCACTCTTGCAGTGCAGCGATAGGCGGCTGCCACATGGCTCTTAAAATGGCGGACGGCTCCTCGGTTTTGGGCCTGGTCCACTGAAATGGCCCTGGGACACCTTGGAACTCGGACGCTTGCCTGCTAGGGCTTGGGCTCCATTCTCAAAAAGCGTCCCCTCAGCCGTGAAGATTCTACAAAAGTCTTGGGGGCCCCCGACTCCCGCAGGCTTCTGGTGGGGAGCGGCTGCCATGATTGCTCGCGGAATGACCACGACGGAGCCACGAGATGGTGGTGCTCTCATGCTGACGCCAGCTTCAGTCTGAATGATCCAGAAACAAGGTGGGGCTTTCATCGTTTGGGAAAAAAAATGTTCTAAACCAATGAAAAGTGTTATTTTTAGGTCATATGACCAAGCCTTCCATCTTTAGGAAACCAAAAGTAAAATGAACCAATGAAAAGTTTTATAAACAAGTCACATGACCTGTTATGCGGCATAGGGCTACAAAAAGCGTAGAAAATCCGTTGGCACGTGAGGCGGCATCAGTAGCGGACCGATGTGCGAATAGGCCGAAGGCAGCACAACGCGCCGAGATCCGGATGGCACCGAGGTGGTGTCCAGCAAATTGCCGCACTGGTGTGGCCATCCTACAATGCTGCGCCGAAAGACGGCGTGTCCAGCTGAATTGCGGTCACTGTTGCGGTACAGTGACTCGAACGCGCCGAGATCCGGATGGCACCGAGGTGGTTGTACAACAGTGGTGTCCAGCAAATTGCCGCACTGGTGTGGCCATCCTACAATGCTGCGCCGAAAGACGGCGTGTCCAGCTGAATTGCGGTCACTGTTGCGGTACAGTGACTCGAACGCGCCGAGATCCGGATGGCACCGAGGTGGTGTCCAGCAAATTGCCGCACTGGTGTGGCCATCCTACAATGCTGCGCCGAAAGACGGCGTGTCCAGCTGAGTTCCGGTCACTCTTCCGGCACAGTGACTCGAACGCGCCGAGATCCGGATGGCACCGAGGTGGTGTCCAGCAAGTGGCTGCACTGGTGTGGCCATCCTACAATGCTGCGCCGAAAGTCGGCGTGGGGTGCCCCGTTGGCTTATGAGGTGATGTCAGTAGTGGAGTGATGTGTGAATAGGTCGGAACCAGCACAAGGCGCCAAGATCCGAATGGCAAGTCCTGGATGTTGAGTGCCTCAGTTGAGATTTCTGAGCAGTGCTTGTAGGACTGTCTGAAGCTTATTTGCACCTGCTGCAGCTTCACTATTGCCCTGGTGTGGCCAAAGGTGGCACATGACATAGGCGGCCGGCTCCCGAGGTCCGGCGGAACTTTTTGCCTTTTCCTTTCTGCTTCTTTTCCTACAATCCGTTTCATCTGAAGACACGACCAGGTCCCTGAATGTGTGCAGGGGGACGCTATTGATTGAATGAAAATGGCGGCTTGACACAAAGCTGACTCAAGCGTTACTGTTGATGCTATACAGACAAAAATTGGTTTTCAGTTTGTACATTCTTCAGGTTTTTTTTTTCCATCCAAGTCTGATTGAGAGTTTGTAGAAAAATGGCTTCAGATTTTCCACATACTACTCTTCAACATTCTTCCTAAATGTAACAATGTGAAACTCACTAGGACAATGGCTGTTTCTGTTTCCTTTCAAAATGCTGCCAACAATATTTTCTGAATGGAAGACATCATCTTGTAGCATAAAGGGACGAAAGGGGTTCTGGTCTGGCCGATGGTTGGTGGAGACATTTTGACTATATCTTGGACCTGCCCGGCCTCGCCCAAAATGGCGCCGGTATAAATGGGACTCGTAACTCCTTGCCCGCAAATGTATATCTAGAAAATGTTATTGTAAGTGGCCGTGTCGTATTTTAATTACAAAATGTACGTCCACCGATTCCGCAACTGTTAGACACCTTTGTTCTTGCAACCTAATGGCCCGCTCGTTACGTTCTTCTACAGTGTAAATGTCTCCTCACATATACGATTTCAGTTTGCTCCGTGGCCGGCCCACGTGGTTATAGGCCCGTATTTGTATACTGACATTTTCACAATAAAGGTTTTTAAAACAAAACACGGTAGTAGTATTTACATTTGTAAAGTTTTTACTTTTAGTGACTGTTTTCGAATCTGTAAAAGGCAAGTGAAATAAAGCAGTCTAATTACATGACGGATAAAAGGTATAATATGTAGGAACGCAGTAAAGATAAATGCTTAATAGCAGTTGTGTTTTTCATGTCTGCAATATAAAGTGATCGATAAGAATCTGATAATCAGGGGTAACGGCGACTAAGATAGCAGGCCGAATCTCTTTTACTCAACGGCTCCGTCATGGAAGGAAGAAACGCCCTTTTTCTCGAAAAAGGAATATATTTTACTTGCAAGACAGTTGTAGATTTTCCGGGAAAGTACATTAGCCTGGAATATTATAACATATGTTTGAAAAAAAAATATTGTTCGAAAACAATAAAAAGCGTAATTTTTAGGTCATATGACCAAGCTTTTCATCATTAAATTAACAAAAGTAAAATGAACCAATGAAAAGTTTTATTAACAAGTCACATGTCCTGTTATGCTTACGTTGCGCGCTGCGGTGCGGTAACGCAGCGTGTCATATAACGCATTACGCGACAACGTAGGTCAAGAATATAGTCAAAATGTCTCCACCAACCAGCGTTCGGAACACAACTCCTTTCAGCAGACCAAAAAGTTCTGTTAAATGACAACAGAGGGGACAGGCAACAAGAACCATCAGTCAAAGAGGGGAGGGCAAGTTCTTCTCTTCCGGGTCATGTTGGGGCGCTACCGGAACTGATCGAATTGGTAGTCTACAGTGTTTCTGGATGTTTCAGACTAAAGCTGGCGTCAGCATGAGACCACTACCATCTCGTAGCTCCGTCGTGGCCATTCCACGAGCAGACATGGCAGCCGCTCCCCACCAGAAGCATGCGGGAGTCGGAGGCCCCCAAGACTTTTGTAGAATCTTCACGGCTGAGGGGACGCATTTCGAGAATGGGACCCAAGCCCTATCAGGGAAGCGTCCGAGTTCAAAGGTGTCCCAGGGCCATTTTAGTGGACCAGGCCCAAAACCGAAGAGCCGGCCGCCATTTTGAGAGTCCTGTGGCAGTCGCCTATCGCTGCACCGCAAGAGTGGGCGCAATTCAGCTGGATGGTGGGCAAGACGCTGTAGCCGCATGAGTGGGCGCAACTCAGCTGGATGGGACAAGGTTCAGAATTGAAGAGTCATCAAAAGGCAAAAAGTTCCGCCGGATCCCGGGAGCCGGCCGCCTATGTCGGGGGCGATCTCAGGCTACACCAGTGCTATAAGACTTGGGGAGGGTGTCGGAGCCAAGCGTCTTCTCCGAGTCCATGGCCATCACACCGCCCCTCAGGGGCCTCCGTCAAGCTGTTTAGGAAGGTAACATATCACATTGTTTTCTAATGCAGTCAGGTCCACAAACGACACTCACTTACTTTGAGAATAGTGAAGCTGCAGTAGGTGGAAATAAGCTTCAGACAGTGTTACAAGCGCTGCTCAGAACTCCTAACTATGGCACCCAACATCCAGAACTTATTGTATTTGAGAATGGCAGTGACATCGAAGCATCTCAGGGACCAAAACCATTAACGTACTTTCACGTATGAAAATCTTACTTGGGGAGGGGGCAGGAGCAAAGCGCCCCCTCCCAGTCAGCGCCACCACACAGTATGTTGAAAATTTGAAGCCATCGTTCTACAAAGTCAACCAAACTTGGATTAAAAATCTAGAAAAATGTACAAACTGAAAACCAGTTTTGGTCTGCATAGCATCAGTAGCAACGCTTGAGTCAGCTTTGTGTCAAGCCGCAAAATTGATTCAACTAAGCACAGACATTCAAAAAGGCTCAAATTCAGAACTCTAAACTATGGCACCCAACATCCAGGAGCTTGCCATCCGGATCTTGGAGCCTTGTGCTGCTTTCGATCTATTCACACATCGGTCCACTACTGACATCATCTTATAAACCAACGTTATGTAAATAGTTTTTTAATAAAATGTTTTACCCTGTTTCTTTGCTGGTGTGTTGTCTATATTTTTCATATTTGCATACGGTTTGTCGTTATTTTGTGCGGGATGGGTGATGGAGCCGAGCTGTCTTGCAGCCCTCATGGTGTGGAGCTCAGTTCATCTCACTATTTTCGTATTTCTCATGAAGGGTTGTTCCTAATATTTCTATTTTAGCGAGGTGAAAAAGAGATCCAATTAGTGGCCTACTGATTTTGCTCGATTACTTTTATTTTTTTTACACGATTTTTCACTATCTGCAAAGACTAAACAGAGTATTGCGACTTTGTGCTTGTTTGTAAATAGAGAATGATCCAAAGAGAACCAATTCTAAAACAGTAAATGCTTGGACAACAATCAATCAAATGGAGAGACAAGCAGCCACGACGGATTACAACGGGGGTAAAGGCCTGCGTTAACTACCCTTCAGTATCTGTAAAGAGAGAGTACTACTATGACAAAAGAGGGGAGGGGGGGGGGTGCAGCGTTCAAAGCACATCAGCGTGCATAAATACGAAAATGTTTTTATTTATCACGTACTTGACATTTTTAAGCTTTTCATATTTGCTATTAAAAAACCAATGAAATTCACAGAAAAAACCATAGGTTATAGTGGATATATAGTTAGGAATTTGCATTTACAAAACCTTGAAAATTCAATGAAAAAACCATTGGTTTTAGGCCATATATAGTTAGGGATTTGCATTTACAAAACCTTATTTTACTCGCATAAAACCATTGAAATTCCATATATAGTTATAAGCGCTAACTATATATCGCGCACCCGCAATCCACTGCTGATGATGTCACATATTACATCATTCATGACATGGTTAGTGACATCACTGATGACATCACTGATGACATCTCAAATGACATCACTGATGACATCACTGAAAACATCTCATTTGACATGACTGATAACATCACTGATGATATCATTCATGTAATAATACGATGAACCTCTTCAGACTCTAATATAACCTTAGATACAATCAGTGTAAACAGACACTCATAGACTGTTACTCATCCATGGAGTTACTCACACACCTAGTCAGTCATGCAAAGAATCAATTACACCTCCATTTCCTCAAATATACAGTTATACAAACTTTACTTATTCAAACATATACTAACACATATTTACTCTCTTATACAATCCCTGATACAAGTTTACAATGATCCATACAGCCACTCACACATTCACTGGCTCTTATGCACAGTTATTTATATATGTCAACTCTCACATGTACTGTGTTTTACATATGTACTTACTTTGACATGTAGCACTGAGATATCCATTCACTCACCAATACACTCATGCACACAGTCAACCGCCCATACAGCTGTTTCCACATGCACTTTTGAACCCATACATCTAGTGAATCAACTGCTCACACATCTATGCACAGAGTCATACACCTCCCAGCCACCCACACACACACTCAGTCTCCCATACAAATACTTGGGCAACCAATCAATAACCCATATAGTTACTCATATAGCTCCTGATCAACACATGCAGCAATTTACAGAACAACAGACATAATGATGCACAAATTAAGACAGTTTAGTCACTAACCCATGCACTCAGTGAGACACATTTAATCACTCACTCATACAGTCAGTCATGCACCTACTAAATCCTTCATCCAGACACTTATACATCCACTCATTCTTCAATATGTAAGACATTTGTTTACTTTACAGAAACAAACAGTCACTGGATGTTGTCATCAGTGATGTCATCAGTGATGTCATTTGAGATGTCATCAGTGATGTCATCAGTGATGTCACTAACCATGTCATGAATGATGTAATATGTGACATCATCAGCAGTGGATTGCGGGTGCGCGATATATAGTTAGCGCTTATAACTATATATGGAATTTCAATGGTTTTATGCGAGTAAAATAAGGTTTTGTAAATGCAAATCCCTAACTATATATGGCCTAAAACCAATGGTTTTTTCATTGAATTTTCAAGGTTTTGTAAATGCAAATTCCTAACTATATATCCACTATAACCTATGGTTTTTTCTGTGAATATATATATATATATTTCAAAGTCCGCTCGTCAAACGCTGACAGTGGCCCCTCGGGAAGTGGCACCAATGCCGGCCGAGCACGCCGGTAATTCAATTATCAAAGTTCCAAAGTAACGGTGCTCTCAGTCAGCAAATCCACACAACACCTCGCAAGACTCCAAGGGTGTTTATTTGAACCAACAACATGTTTCGGCTGCGGACAGCCTTGATCACGTTAGTTTCAAAGTGCACAGTTTCCGGTAAATAATACCACATTACATCGTCATAGAAACAGGACTTGGTAGCCAAAATAGAAAAGTAAAGTTATACATTTCTTGAGAGGATATTAACATAAATCACATAATATGCTGTATCAGGCATTATTAAATACACATGTCGGACGATTTAAATTCATTCTTTAACATCGTGCGCATTCTGTAAAAATACAAAATTACGTGTTTGCCCGTTGTGCTAAATTCTTCTGTTTCAAGCACAGGAGATAGAGTCAGTTGTTAATGCTCTTATCCAAGCGTACACCCCAAGATTGTTATTTTTGCCGCGGCGTCCGCCGCCATAGTTGTAGTTTGAAAATATCTTAAAACTACATGTAGCTATGACAACCGGGTGTCAAGGAATGCAGACCTACGACAGGAGAGGCGTGGCTGCACCCACAAAGTCCGTGCAAACCCGTGTATGTGTGCACACTGTAATTCATGGCTTTTCTAAGCGTGCGGCACCTAAATTGAAATAATGGGATTAGCGCCGTGTGTAACCAGCCAAGCTATGAAGCTAGCATGAGATGAATGCCACCGCTAGCCAAGCGCAGAACAGAATACTGCATGTGGCCCTGTGTACAGAATATACATGTACCGGTGGTCTAGGTGCAGGAAATGCGGGTTGCTCTTGGGTCCCGGCTAAAACCACTAGAGCTCAGACTAAAGTAACCCAATGTGTATCAGGCTACTGCAGTTCTCAATTGACGTGCATGAAGATATCTGTGTCTATGTCTGTAAAATACAGGGGGGTAACATAGCAATGGAACCAAAATCATGTGGTGGGGTATTACGGTCAAATGCCACAAAACCGTTCAAGGGACATTATCAGGGGTGAACAGCAAAGTACCAAGTCCAAAAAACTGTAGCCCCCAAGTATGGGGCCTACCTTGACGGAAACTGTCTAGATGTCAATTGAAGAACAGAAATAAAGTGCTCCCAAAGTAAATGTCCAAAGTGTGGCAGGACTTGAGAAAAGTTAATGGTAGTCGAATTCTTTATGGACCTGTGAAAGAAAAGAAATGCCAAAATTCAGTACTAACGAATGAGAATCTCACTAAAAACATCTAGATAAATAAATAAACAGTGCATGTTAAGGATGGAAGAAGCTTAATCTTGTAGATAATTTAAGAAAAAAGCTGACACAGTAAGCAATAATTATACTTTAAGGTGAACTGCAAGCTCCTCGTCCTGGTTCAGGCCCCCCGGTATCTTAGTCTGGAATTCTATGATACATTTAGACTCCCTTTGTCTTAATTTCAGGGTCCTGTCTCCCCCCCGGGGACTTCTCTCAATCTGTTCCAATATGTTGAAACTCATTTCAGCTGGATTGGAGAAATGTGTTTCAGCAAAATGCCTTGCCACAGGGTATTTTTCATTCTTGTTGGCTATGGCACGATAGTGTTCCAGCACACGACGTTTGGCTAGTTTGGTGCTGCTGCCTATATACCATAGCCCACAGGGGCAGACAATGACATATATGACAAAATCTGTACTGCAGGTCAGAAATTGAGTCATCTTTTTAGTTATTCCATTGTATGTGACAGATTTTTTGTGAGTACTGTGCCTACAAGCCTTGCAGTGGCCACAAGGGAAAAAACCCAATAAACCTAGATTTTGGGTTTTGGGATACACAGTAATGTCACTTTTTACCAACATATCACGTAGAGACTTGCCTTTTCTGTACGTGATACGAGGCGCATTGGATAGATCCTTGCCGATCACACTGTCAGCAGTGACGATGTTCCAGTTTTGGGATACTATTTTGATGATCTGCTTAGACTCCGTATTAAAGGTGAGAATAAGACGTGTTTGATCCTCCTCAGTACTGGTTTCAGTTTCATTGTCCCTGTCTAGTAATGTGTCTGCTCTTGGAATACTGTCAGCACGTGCATTGGCTTTCTTGATGACCCATGCAGGATAACCTCTATCTTTAAATCTTGCCATCATTTCACGGCTGATCTGTTCATAACCCTGGTCAGTACTGCAGTTTCTTTTTGCCCTGAGCAGTTCACCAAAAGGAATGCTCCATTTGAGCATTTCCGGGTGGCTGCTCAGGGCATGCAGCACACTGTTGCCTGCAGTGGATTTTCTGAAAAGGCAAGTCTGTAATTTGCCTTGAACTACCTCTACTTTAACATCCAAGTATTCTGCACTACTATTGCTGATGTTACTCGTGAGTACTATATTGAGATCATTGATGTTGAGTTTGTTAACAAACTCAATGGCCATTTCAGGGGGACCACTCCAAATAACAAAGAGATCGTCGATGTATCTCCACCATGTATCCACAAACGGCCAAAAGGATCTAAGGTTGGGATCTGAGTTGATGCTTTGCTCCCAGTTGCCCAAAAAAAGGTTCGCAAAACTGGGAGCAAAGCAAGAACCCATCGCCGTCCCAGTAGTTTGTCTGAATAGGACACCATCAAAAACAAAGTAATTGTTACATAGGCAATACGACATCATGTCCACTAGCATTTTGCTGTGTTCTCTAAAATGCAGGGGACGCCCGGCTAGGACACTAGCGCAGGCATGTAGGCCTTGTTCGTGGTCAATGATTGTGTACAGGGATTGTACGTCCATAGTTATAAGAAGATTGTTTTCTTTCCACTGGACTGATGACAGTTTTTCAAAAAGTCTTTAGTATCCTTGACATAACTGGGGAGTTTTTGTACCCAGTCCCTGAGAAAAAAGTCCACATATTTAGAGACGTGTTCAGAGACACAACCCCTCGAGGATACAATAGGTCTCCCCGGTGGATTGATGGTGTTCTTGTGAAGCTTGGGAAGGAGATATAGGACCGGTAGTATAGGGTGATCATTTTTTAGGTACCTAAATTCTTCCCATTCGAGGATGCCTTGGTCTTTCCATTCAACAAGTTTTTCCCATAAGATCAATATGCTTTTATTGTAGAGATCATAGGTAGTAGTGGTATAATATTTCGCATCACCCAGTTGTCTCAATGCTTCTTTGGTGTACATTTCGCGATCCATGATAACAATGTTCCCTCCCTTATCTGCTGGACGGATGACAATAGTCTTGTCCTCCATCAGGGAGGTCAGAGCTTTCCTTTCTTGTGCATTGAGGTTCTGTTCCCTCATTGCTCCACTGCCTTTTCTACTTCTGTGAATGCAAATTTGTTTATTCACACAGTCATGAAAGGTGTCAAGGTTATCATGTGGCATGCTGGGGATAAATGTAGATTTAGGTTAGAAACCCGATAATGTACTGGCATCAGTCACAAATGCAGCCTCATTGAGCATCTGTGTCAGAGAGCCCGAGTCCGTTTGATCATCATCAGCTGGTTGACCCTGATCTAAACTGATGATGTTAATTATGCTATCCACATCACTAATCAAGAAGTTATCTTCTCTGATGGTAGAACTGTGCCCTCGTTTGTCCTGATTCTGATTTAATCTTTTTAACTTGTGCCATTTTTTTAATTTCAGTTTACGTATAAACTTAAAAATGTCAATGCGAGTAGTGCAAAAATCAAATGGCATAGAGGGACAAAATGACAGACCCAGGCTCAAAGTTGATTTCTCTAGAAATGACATTTTTCTTTTAGATAAATTAATCACTGTTTTATTTACCAGTTCTTTGTTGTTCATTGGCCTCTCTTGGAGCGTGTGACGATATTTCTTGCGTCGCCCGTTGTTTTGTCTTTGTTCCCACCTCTGGAAAAGCCTATTCCCCCGGTTGTTCCTCTTCCGCCTCTTCCTCTCGCTCGTCCTCTGCCCCTCGGTGTGTGTAATATTGGTGCCGGAGTCTCCACTTCCGCCCGTCTGCTCCGGCGCAGGTGGCGGTATTCCTCCAAAAAATTCACCCTTTGGGGACGTGTATCAGGTGCTGTGACTTCTTCCATTGAAACATCTGATTCTGTGCCACTGGAAATCACGGATGTTTCCACATTGAGTGGTGTGGAAATTGTTGCGTTGGCTTTACTCTGATACAAATGATCATATTTGCGGCTGAACGTCAAGATTCTGCCGCTCTCGTAGTCGTTGTAGTCACGATCCAACTTGCGTTCCTTTCTTGCTTTGATATCTTCCTCGTATTTTTTGAGGCGTGCTTTCATGGGGGCAATCAAATTATTGGCTGTGTCGTCATCGACCTCGGATTTGATACTTTCCATTAGCTCATTAATTTGTTTGAGCAGTTCATCACGATCAATCCACGCATACTTGACCAGGATTTCAAGCATGCGTTTCGAGCTCAGAGCGGAATTGTCTGACCACTCTTTCAGCATCGCTGGGTTTGGTGTTTCGTAGGTGGGCGTGGTGAAGATCCTTAGGCCCCGTGGGACCATGTCTTGATCAATGTAGTTTTGAAGTGATATTGCTTCCCACCATTTGGAGATCTCGTTCTTTTTTAGTTTCTCCAATTTATCGATTTTTTCTTTAGTGGTGGGTGCGGATCCAGTGTTATTATCTTTAGGTTGTCCTGCCCCTTTCTTTCGTCTTGTGAATAGGGCTTGTGCGGCAGCTCTCCTTGCTTCTTCTTCTTCCATCTCTAAGCAAGCACCCCTTGGAGCTGAGATAGAAATGCTGGTGTGGTGTTAGATTGCTGTCCCTTCAAATAATTTGAAGTTCTTCCTGCGCATCAATTAGTCCATATGCGTGCAAGATCTCTGTTTTGCTGTCTGGCTTGAAGATGTATGGTAACAGCCTTCGAAAAAAAAGTTCAGCAGATGCGCGCTTAGATCACGTGGGTGATCCGCGGTATTGGCTAGTTGTACCGCGTGAAATGATGGAATCAGCCTCGTTACTGATGGGCTTTTGGGGTGACTATTGGAAACACCAGGGTCCGAGAATACCAGAATCGAGGTCCGCGCTGCACCTGCCCCAGCGGGAGCGGCTACAGACGCCAAAAGGAGACTGCCCCTCCCCCCTGTAAGGCAAACTGCGGCGTACCCCAGGCTGGTGCTCTTACCTATGCTTCGAAGTTCCCATGCAGTCACACCAGCGAGTGCTGAATGCGCCGGTCCGGTGTCAGCGGTAATCGAAAGTTTCAAAGTCCGCTCGTCAAACGCTGACAGTGGCCCCTCGGGAAGTGGCACCATTGCCGGCCGAGCAAGCCGGTAATTCAATAATCAAAGTTCCAAAGTAACGGTGCTCTCAGTCAGCAAATCCACACAACACCTCGCAAGACTCCAAGGGTGTTACTTTGGAACTTTGATAATTGAATTACCGGCGTGCTTACAGGGGGGAGGGGCAGTCTCCTTTTGGCGTCTGTCGCCGCTCCCGCTGGGGCAGGTGCAGCGCGGACCTCGATTCTGGTATTCTCGGACCCTGGTGTTTCCAATAGTCACCCCAAAAGCCCATCAGTAACGAGGCTGATTCCATCATTTCACGCGGTACAACTAGCCAATACCACGGATTACCCACTTGATCTAAGCGCGCATCTGCTGAACTTTTATTTCGAAGGCTGTTACCATACATCTTCAAGCCAGACAGCAAAACAGAGATCTTGCACGCATATGGACTAATTGATGCGCAGGAAGAACTTCAAATTATTTGAAGGGACAGCAATCTAACACCACACCAGCATTTCTATCTCAGCTCCAAGGGGTGCTTGCTTAGAGATGGAAGAAGAAGAAGCAAGGAGAGCTGCCGCACAAGCCCTATTCACAAGACAAAAGAAAGGGGCAGGACAACCTAAAGATAATAACACTGGATCCCCACCCACCACTAAAGAAAAAATCGATAAATTGGAGAAACTAAAAAAGAACGAGATCTCCAAATGGTGGGAAGCAATATCACTTCAAAACTACATTGATCAAGACATGGTCCCACGGGGCCTAAGGATCTTCACCACGCCCACCTACGAAACACCAAACCCAGCGATGCTGAAAGAGTGGTCAGACAATTCCGCTCTGAGCTCGAAACGCATGCTTGAAATCCTGGTCAAGTATGCGTGGATTGATCGTGATGAACTGCTCAAACAAATTAATGAGCTAATGGAAAGTATCAAATCCGAGGTTGATGACGACACAGCCAATAATTTGATTGCCCCCATGAAAGCACGCCTCAAAAAATACGAGGAAGATATCAAAGCAAGAAAGGAACGCAAGTTGGATCGTGACTACAACGACTACGAGAGCGGCAGAATCTTGACGTTCAGCCGCAAATATGATCATTTGTATCAGAGTAAAGCCAACGCAACAATTTCCACACCACTCAATGTGGAAACATCCGTGATTTCCAGTGGCACAGAATCAGATGTTTCAATGGAAGAAGTCACAGCACCTGATACACGTCCCCAAAGGGTGAATTTTTTGGAGGAATACCGCCACCTGCGCCGGAGCAGACGGGCGGAAGTGGAGACTCCGGCGCCAATATTACACACACCGAGGGGCAGAGGACGAGCGAGAGGAAGAGGCGGAAGAGGAACAACCGGGGGAAGAGGCTTTTCCAGAGGTGGGAACAAAGACAAAACAACGGGCGACGCAAGAAATATCGTCACACGCTCCAAGAGAGGCCAATGAACAACAAAGAACTGGTAAATAAAACAGTGATTAATTTATCTAAAAGAAAAATGTCATTTCTAGAGAAATCAACTTTGAGCCTGGGTCTGTCATTTTGTCCCTCTATGCCATTTGATTTTTGCACTACTCGCATTGACATTTTTAAGTTTATACGTAAACTGAAATAAAAAAATGGCACAAGTTAAAAAGATTAAATCAGAATCAGGACAAATGAGGGCAGAGTTCTACCATCAGAGAAGATAACTTCTTGATTAGTGATGTGGACAGCATAATTAACATCATCAGTTTAGATCAGGGTCAACCAGCTGATGATGATCAAACAGACTCGGGCTCTCTAACACAGATGCTCAATGAGGCTGCATTTGTGACTGATGCCAGTACATTATCGGGTTTCAAACCTAAATCTACATTTATCCCCAGCATGCCACATGATAACCTTGACACCTTTCATGACTGTGTGAATAAACAAATTTGCATTCACAGAAGTAGAAAAGGCAGAGGAGCAATGAGGGAACAGAACCTCAATGCACAAGAAAGGAAAGCTCCGACCTCCCTGATGGAGGACAAGACTATTGTCATCCGTCCAGCAGATAAGGGAGGGAACATTGTTATCATGGATCGCGAAATGTACACCAAAGAAGCATTGAGACAACTGGGTGATGCGAAATATTATACCACTACTTCCTATGATCTCTACAATAAAAGCATATTGATCTTATGGGAAAAACTTGTTGAATGGAAAGACCAAGGCATCCTCGAATGGGAAGAATTTAGGTACCTAAAAAATGATCACCCTATACTACCGGTCCTATATCTCCTTCCCAAGCTTCACAAGGACACCATCAATCCACCGGGGAGACCTATTGTATCCTCGAGGGGTTGTGTCTCTGAACACGTCTCTAAATATGTGGACTTTTTTCTCAGGGACTGGGTACAAAAACTCCCCAGTTATGTCAAGGATACTAAAGACTTTTTGAAAAAACTGTCAGCAGTCCAGTGGAAAGAAAACAATCTTCTTATAACTATGGACGTACAATCCCTGTACACGATCATTGACCACGAACAAGGCCTACATGCCTGCGCTAGTTTCCTAGCCGGGCGTCCCCTGCATTTTAGAGAACACAGCAAAATGCTAGTGGACATGATGTCGTATTGCCTATGTAACAATTACTTTGTTTTTGATGGTGTCCTATTCAGACAAACTACTGGGACGGCGATGGGTTCTTGCTTTGCTCCCAGTTTTGCGAACCTTTTTTTGGGCAACTGGGAGCAAAGCATCAACTCAGATCCCAACCTTAGATCCTTTTGGCCGTTTGTGGATACATGGTGGAGATACATCGACGATCTCTTTGTTATTTGGAGTGGTCCCCCTGAAATGGCCATTGAGTTTGTTAACAAACTCAACATCAATGATCTCAATATAGTACTCACGAGTAACATCAGCAATAGTAGTGCAGAATACTTGGATGTTAAAGTAGAGGTAGTTCAAGGCAAATTACAGACTTGCCTTTTCAGAAAATCCACTGCAGGCAACAGTGTGCTGCATGCCCTGAGCAGCCACCCGGAAATGCTCAAATGGAGCATTCCTTTTGGTGAACTGCTCAGGGCAAAAAGAAACTGCAGTACTGACCAGGGTTATGAACAGATCAGCCGTGAAATGATGGCAAGATTTAAAGATAGAGGTTATCCTGCATGGGTCATCAAGAAAGCCAAAGCACGTGCTGACAGTATTCCAAGAGCAGACACATTACTAGACAGGGACAATGAAACTGAAACCAGTACTGAGGAGGATCAAACACGTCTTATTCTCACCTTTAATACGGAGTCTAAGCAGATCAGCAAAATAGTATCCCAAAACTGGAACATCCTCACTGCTGACAGTGTGATCGGCAAGGATCTATCCAATTCAATTTCAAAGCTTTTATTCGATTTGTAAACAAATCATACAAGCAAAACATGAAATCAATCCATTACATTAAAAATTATTATAAAATACAAAATTTATACAGGGGAATCCAAGATAATTCATGTGAGGGTAGGACACATACTGACAAGCGTTTAACATTGGATCATAATTAAAAAACACATGAGAATGGCAAAAAGGAAAAAAGATTTTTTAGCAGTTAAAATCGTACAGACAGGAATAAATAAATTGGCACAAAATGTTTATCCTGGCAGCTGTACGTTGAACAACAAGCCCCCGCCTAATCATGGGACATAAAAGTTTTAGATTTTAAAATTTGTTGATACAGACAGGAAAGTATAGAAATATAGCAGCACTAGATATATCCTGGCAGCTGTATGATAAAGTATAAAAGAATCAAGAAAAAGAAAAAGAAAACATGTACAGACAGGGTTAGAGATAAATTGAACACTACTAAAAAAAAAAAAAAAAAGTGCTCACCCTGGCAGCTGTACGTTTTGAGAAGTACAGACAGGAATATAGAGATCATGGCAATACGATACTTTTCCTGGCAGCTGTACATTTCAAAATATAAATGGCAACAAAAAAACATATGTCCACATTTTCTAAAGCTGACAATAACACAAGGGCATTCTTAAAAGACCGTATATTGTATTTAATAAATATAGGTTTTAAGTACCTTAATCTTAGAAAATGATAAAATTTACAAAAAAGTAGGAAATGGCAGCAACTCTGGCGTGAAACATTGTCACAAGGGCAGGGGGTTTCAGATTTCTGTTTCTGTACTGGGAACGCAACAAGATGGTGTACAATGCCCAACCTGACGCGAGTTAAAACATATTGATGAGATGGGCGGCTGACATGTAGGAGATATGCTTGGAACCCCGATGGCAAGTTAAGTTCTCTATAAAACTTTACGGTAGTTAACTTGCCATATGCCTCATCTCGCCCTTTCTTTTTGTACATCAAGAAAGTTTGTTTAATCTCTTTTTTGGGTATTTCTACCGCGAGTTCGGGGTCAGTGAGAACATCAATATCAAACAGAGTCTTAAACCAAAAACTAATGTATTTCAGCCAAAGAATACGTAAAGAAAAGTCCAGGCCTATACAGTCAAGAATAATTTCTTGAGTGAATCGAGTTTCAGGCTTAGCCCAAATAGAACGCCACAATAAGAGTGGACGAACGGCTGCTAAGTCCGAAATAAACTCGACCCCAACCTCGTCATGAATTAATTGAATGGAAGCGGAGTGGGGAACACATAGCACTTTTCTTAGGAACTTGTTCTCCTCTTTTTGGAGGGAGGTGCCATCTGTGTGGCCCCACACTCCAGCCCCATACAATGCCGAGGGAACATAGCGAATATTGTAAATGTTAATCATGTCACGAATGCTTCTCGAGCCGAGCTTAGATGAGAAGCGAAAAACACTGCTGGTACAGCGAGTCATTTTCAACCTAGCATTTTCAAGCTCTGATTTTCAGGACCCATCATTAGCATAGGTGATTCCTAAATAACAAAATGTTTTAACTTGTAGCATTTTATCGCTGTCAAGATAGAAATTGGACTTTAGTTTATTGGCTGACTCACCGCACAACATAACATAGGTCTTGGATTTGTTTACACAGAGTCTCCTATTTTGTATAAACAGCATAAAACCATCAATGAGACGTTGTAAGCCTATCTGAGTGCGTGATAAAAGTACCGCGTCGTCCGCGTAAAGTAAGATTGAGACAGAATTGCCTCCAATCTGCGGGGCATCTGCTGATATGGTTGCCAAGGTGCGATCAACACAGTTAATAAAAAGAGAAAATAAAAGAGGAGCTAGTACGCATCCTTGGCGGATGCCCCTAGATACCTTAAAGAATGGTGTGCATTCACCATGGCTGCCATATCGGACTTTACAAGAAAGTTTCTGGTAAAGCCTAGCCAGGAAATGTACTATTTCTTTCGGTGCTCCTAACTCCAGTAAAACCTGCCAAAGAATGCCATGATCAACTAAATCAAATGCGCTGCTCAGATCAGCAAAACATAAAAATAAATTACCCTTTTTGGCCACTGTGTATTTGTTAATTAAAAGATCCAAGTTCACGCATTGCTCCAGGGTACCCATCCCCTTCCTGAAGCCGTATTGCACTTTAGTTAAAATACTCATATCTTCTGCCCAAGTTTCTAGTCTTATGAGCAGAATTCTGCTCATAACCTTTACTGAGGCATCCAATAAAGAAATTGGCCGATAGTTAGAGGCCTCGGATTTGCTGCCTTTTTTAAATAAGGGGACAATAACCGATTGACCCCAAGAGGGAGGGAAATTGCCTACTGCTGCACAGTTGAAGGTCCTAACCAAAATGGGGGCCCACAGGTTAGGTTCTGTTTTTAATAGATCTATGGGCACCCCATCAGGTCCCGGGGCCTTCCCCCCCTTGCTATTGGCAAGGCCTTCTAGTCCCTCTTGTAGCGTAATTTCCAAAGGTATAGGTGACCACATTGGCAAATCAACAAGAGGTTGGGTCAGTGATACCTTTTCTGGATTAAAAATATTAGTGAAATGAGAGACCCAGTCCTCGCACGCAACATAAGAAGTAATTTCTGGGACACCTTCCGAATTTAAGAATGGACTGTTGACTATTTCCCAGTAGAGTTTACTGTTTTTTGTCTCAACAGCTTCATTCAGTTTATCCCAAGCTTCTCTCTGTAGTACCTTTTTCCTGTTAGAGATAGCCAGTTTGTAGTTAACCCTTGCTTCTTTGATGCTAATGCCATCACGGGGTTTGAGCCCTAAAACTCGTTTTAATTCCCGTAAGGTTGCAATGCAGGGCTTATCGAACCATCCCAGTTTTATCGTTTTATTAGCTGAGGGTTTTTTAGTAAAGATACCCTCAATGATGGTATTGATATTAATAAACTGAGATATCAGAAGGTCGTGGTTAACAACATCTTTAAGGCAATAGCTAATCTCAATTTTACAGCTGACTATTACCTCCCTTTGTTTAGCCGCAGAATTGACCCCCGTCCACTTGATTCTCGGACCATTAGGTCGTTGGGACACTATATCGGTGGTACAGGTTTCCCCAGTTCTTTGTGTGACACCCCTTGAAGGAAGGGTGACACAAATACTGTTGTGATCGCTGAGACTTTCCTCTCTCACGTACAAGCTTGAATAGTCCCCATTGCTTGAGAACAAGATGTGATCGATAAAAGTCCCAGCTTCCCTCCCTGTAAAGGTGGGGCAACTGGCATTCTGTTTATTTTTGTTACAATTTAATAAGGATAAATCTAGTTTTAGTAGCAGGTTATTTAAGGTGGAGCCGTAATGACAATGCGGGAAGTGGGGAGAATCCTCACTCCTTTCTGTACCCCCATTAAAATTATCCGACTCCACTCCAAAACCGCATGGGTTACCCTTAGATAGCTGGCATGGCTGCAAATTAAAGTCTCCAGCCCATAGGATGTCTAACTGCTTATTTGAAATGCCTATAGCCTTGGCAATTTCTTTTTCCAGGGGGTACAAGATATTCCCTCTGGAGGCATCAAAGATGTTGTTATAAAAGTTGACAAGAACCAGGTCCTTACCCTTAGCACATGCAATCCTCAATACCTGGCTGTAAGCTCCCACATTTGAGCTGCTTCTAACTTTGTAGGTTTCCAATCTGTTGGAAAGGAGAATCAAAAGACCCCCCTTTGCCCTGCCAGAATTGGATTTGGTGGCATTCAGGCAATAGGAAGAATAACCTTCTACGTTGATATCTTCCTGACTCCAGGTCTCCTGGAGGAGGACTATATCAAACCCTTCTCCTATGAATCTAGACCAGAAAGGGGTATTTAATTTCCCTGTGATACCAGCGATATTCCATGATATCAAAATAAGGTCACCAGGCTTAGTTACCTGAGCTGGTATCTTTGAGGGTCCAGTTGCTACCCTACAAGTGGGGGATTGGGTGTTAACAGGGTGGGGACAAAAGGGGGGTGATTGGATAAAAGAACTTTCGGGTGCTGTAATCTTATGTAAAACCATGTGACCACTAGAGAACACAGGGGCCACTGTGGGAGCAGAGTTAGGGCTGACGGGGTCGGGTCGCACAACCACATCAGATACCGACCGCCTGTTGACAGTTGAAGTCGGTGAAGGTGGGACATAAAGTCAATCAACCATCTCCAGGCAGTCAAATCTGTTGGTGGTTTGGATGCCCTGCCACCCGCCGTCTGTAAAACGGTTGTTGTTGGGATACCAGGGACGAGGTACCCAATCCCTACCTCTAAACTGTTGAATTTGCCATGGGTCGCCATAGTCCCATTGGTGTTCTTGGTTCATAGCCCAATTTGGCGGAGGAATTGGGTAGTGGTAATTAGAAGTAGGGGGGTAGAAAAAGGAGAGTCGATGGGTATCGATTCCTCCCTTCTTCTCTAGATCAGGCCATGAACATATGTGGTTCACAGTAGAGGCATCCTCACATGTAACGATGACACAATCCCCTTGAATGCTCTTGGGGATCTTACCCACCCAAGAAACCCTACGTACCGAGGATATTCTACAGGTGAATGGGGGCTTCAAAGGCCTATGGATGCAAAGCCATTGCAGAATTTTATTCCGGAGGGACCAGTGGGGTTCATCAGTTCCCTCAGGAAGTTCCGGTACTCCTGTTAAAATTGCCGTAAATGGAGATACCTCTGGGGCCAATTGAAAAGGGCGTTTAGGTCTAGGCCTCTTTTTGTCTGCATGGGAATTAGCTTTGGGGGCCTTATTATTGCTGGTAGATTGCTGTAAAGGCTCATTAGTAAGGGTACGATTAGCATCATTGGAAGTAACTTGTGGGGTCTGGACAGCACAAATTTGCTGACTAGATGACGGTGTCTGGGGTATTGATTTAGCTTTCGGCTTAGATTTGGAACAATTAGTGCAGGTGTTAGAATTGGACGATGTTTCAATTGTAGGATCCTTTATTATGGATTTGGTGTTAAACATAACTGTGTTAACAGATGGTTTATCTGTGTTAGTCTTAGCTGAAGGAACCCCCGGACAGGACGCCACAGCTGAAACCGCTGGTGTAACCCCCCCAGATTTAGCTGTTCCTGCCCTTGGGTGGTTGGGAGATTTATCAATAAGTATGGCAAGCTGTTTCTCAATGACCATGATACTCCGTTCCAGGGGCAGGAGTTGTTGTTTAAATAAGTCCCTGAGTCTTGCAAACAACTGGATATTATCAAAGTCGGACGGACCAGGTGCACCCCCCTGGACAATACCATTTGAAGTACAATGTGGGTTGAGCGAGACAGATGTTGTAGGGTTAGTACCGGTAGGTATATTCATGGCTGGTGCTGTAGTAGTCCCTTTCTTTTTCTTGTTTTTGGGATGTTGGTTGGCCTTATTCCGTTTGTTTGTAGGTATTGACTGCTTAGGAATGGCGCCTTCTCTCACCCCCATGGAATAAATACCTTGAGACTGGTCGTCAACTACAATCCGCTCTAAATCCGGGGTGGTCTCAAGGTTCTCAATAGAGTCCAGACCCAATGATAAGTTTGTGGCCGATAAATCTACGGCATTGGGAATGGAATGTAATTGTGCTATAACTTTTCCAGGTTGAGAAAGGCTGGGAATAGATGTAACTGCTGGGACTGGGGTTAAAGCTGTAGCTATGAGTCCCAGGGAGGATCTCTTAGCAAACGCAAGGTCCTGGGATACCCTGCGCTCTAAAAGAGAAATGTTTAAATTGATAGCCTCAGTAGTAGTGGAGATAAATTTGTCGATAGGACCTATAAACTGTGCAGTTTTAAGTGCAGTCTTGCTTCTGGATCCCCTTGTTACTGACATAATGTGGATATGCAGGCACAGAGGCAATGGTCCAAAAGAGTCGCAATCACAGAACTAAAGAGTACCTTTAAATGAAGAGATGGTCGTCAAGCGATTACGGTCCGGACCAAGGGGAGGGGGCCCAGCCCTGCCTGGATCTGTCTGGAACGGGCTGAAACGGGCCCGCCCTTGGCCCGGGCTTCGCCCGGCGTCCCGCGAGGCGGGGCTGACCTCGGCTTTAAGCGCCTCCTGGCGCGGCTTGTAGCGTTGCAGCCCGCTTGGGCTGATGGGGCTTGTAGTCCCCTGACCCGCGCTCCACTCGGCGGCTCAGCTTGGACAGCGAGCGGCGGGAGGCGGGCAGGATGTGCAGGGACACGGTGTTCTCCTCCCAAAAGATGAGGCGTCTGCAAAGCGGTAGGGCTCTCTGTCCTTATGGCAATTCCGCTGTTTGTCAGGACTGACCTCGGCTTTAAGCGCCTCCTGGCGCGGCTTGTAGCGTTGCAGCCCGCTTGGGCTGATGGGGCTTGTAGTCCCCTGACCCGCGCTCCACTCGGCGGCTCAGCTTGGACAGCGAGCGGCGGGAGGCGGGCAGGATGTGCAGGGACACGGTGTTCTCCTCCCAAAAGATGAGTCGTCTGCAAAGCGGTAGGGCTCTCTGTCCTTATGGCAATTCCGCTGTTTGTCAGGACTGACCTCGGCTTTAAGCGCCTCCTGGCGCGGCTTGTAGCGTTGCAGCCCGCTTGGGCTGATGGGGCTTGTAGTCCCCTGACCCGCGCTCCACTCGGCGGCTCAGCTTGGACAGCGAGTGGCGGGAGGCGGGCAGGATGTGCAGGGACACGGTGTTCTCCTCCCAAAAGATGAGGCGTCTGCAAAGCGGTAGGGCTCTCTGTCCTTATGGCATGTCCATATCCAATGCGCCTCGTATCAGGTACAGAAAAGGCAAGTCTCTACGTGATATGTTGGTAAAAAGTGACATTACTGTGTATCCCAAAACCCAAAATCTAGGTTTATTGGGTTTTTTCCCTTGTGGCCACTGCAAGGCTTGTAGGCACAGTACTCACAAAAAATCTGTCACATACAATGGAATAACTAAAAAGATGACTCAATTTCTGACCTGCAGTACAGATTTTGTCATATATGTCATTGTCTGCCCCTGTGGGCTATGGTATATAGGCAGCAGCACCAAACAAGCCAAACATCGTGTGCTGGAACATTATCGTGCCATAGCCAACAAGAATGAAAAATACCCTGTGGCAAGGCATTTTGCTGAAACACATTTCTCCAATCCAGCTGAAATGAGTTTCAACATATTGGAACAGAGTGAGAGAAGTCCCCGGGGGGGAGACAGGACCCTGAAATTAAGACAAAGGGAGTCTAAATGTATCATTGAATTCCAGACTAAGATACCGGGGGGCCTGAACCAGGACGAGGAGCTTGCAGTTCACCTTAAAGTATAATTATTGCTTACTGTGTCAGCTTTTTTCTTAAATTATCTACAAGATTAAGCTTCTTCAATCCTTAACATGCACTGTTTATTTATTCATCTAGATGCTTTTAGTGAGATTCTCATTCGTTAGTACTGAATTTTGGCATTTTATGTCTTTTCTTTCACAGGTCCATAAAGAATTCGACTACCATTAACTTTTCTCACGTCCTGCCACACTTTGGACATTTACTTTGGGAGCACTTTATTTCTGTTCTTCAATTGACATCTAGACAGTTTCCGTCAAGGTAGGCCCTTTACTTGGGGGCTACAGTTTTTTGGACTTGGTACTTTGCTGTTCACCCCTGATAATGTCCCTTGAACGGTTTTGTGGCATTTGACCGTAATACCCCACCACATGATTTTGGTTCCATTGCTATGTCACCCCCCTGTATTTTACAGACATAGACACAGATATCTTCATGCACGTCAATTGAGAACTGCGGTAGCCTGATACACATTGGGTTACTTTAGTCAGAGCTCTAGTGGTTTTAGCCGGGACCCAAGAGCAACCCACATTTCCTGCACCTAGACCACCGGTACATGTATATTCTGTACACAGGGCCACATGCAGTATTCTGTTCTGCGCTTGGCTAGCGGTGGCATTCATCTCATGCTAGCTTCATAGCTTGGCTGGTTACACACGGCGCTAATCCCATTATTTCAATCTAGGTGCCGCACGCTTAGAAAAGCCATGAATTACAGTGTGCACACATACACGGGTTTGCACGGACTTTGTGGGTGCAGCCACGCCTCTCCTGTCGTAGGTCTGCATTCCTTGACACCCGGTTGTCATAACTACATGTAGTTTTAAGATATTTTCAAACTACAACTATGGCGGCGGACGCCGAGGCAAAAATAACAATCTTGGGGTGTACGCTTGGATAAGAGCATTAACAACTGACTCTATCTCCTGTGCTTGAAACAGAAGAATTTAGCACAACGGGCAAACACGTAATTTTGTATTTTTACAGAATGCGCACGATGTTAAAGAATGAATTTAAATCGTCCGACATGTGTATTTAATAATGCCTGATACAGCATATTATGTGATTTATGTTAATATCCTCTCAAGAAATGTATAACTTTACTTTTCTATTTTGGCTACCAAGTCCTGTTTCTATGACGATGTAATGTGGTATTATTTACCGGAAACTGTGCACTTTGAAACTAACGTGATCAAGGCTGTCCGCAGCCGAAACATGTTGTTGGTTCAAATAAACACCCTTGGAGTCTTGCGAGGTGTTGTGTGGATTTGCTGACTGAGAGCACCGTTACTTTGGAACTTTGATAAATATATATATATATATATATATATATATATATATATATATATATATATATATATATATATATATATATATATATATATACATATATGTATATATATATAAATTGTGATTTACATGATGGATCTAGAATGAACTGGGCAACATCTGACTGTCTGGGGTACAATGCATTTATGTGACACTGCACTGTTATTGACATACATAACTTCACTTTGCACGACGCATGTAGCTAATGAGGACTGGTACCTTATAAAATGCACTGCACAACTTTAACTTGTTAGCCATATTGCCTCTTGTTACAACTTACCCTGTGGATCCTCACATTCCTCATGCTCAGCACTGTACTGTCCTGGAAGCCCTGTCACCAACTCCTCTTGGATGACAGCTGCCACCCCCTCATCCAGGTCATCCAGCTCCTCATTTTCTGCTGGGCTCCCTCCTGCGGTTTGCATTGTTGCATTTAGGTTTTGCAATATTTTCTCTTTTGTCTTGCGCTTAATGTCATGCCAGCGTTTCTTCAAATCTGGCCCTGTCCTCTTTGCTGGAGCCACACAGTTGGCCTTAGCCGATATGGACTGTCAGATGGCATCATGTTTGGATAACGGCAACTTAGAGGTGAGAAACAGCTAGTGTTGGTGATCTGTCACTGTAATTATGCAGAGTCTGGCTATTATTATTAAAATATTTAGTTGGATGGACACAGAGACGTCCGCTTTCTTCCTAACCTCTAATCTGCAGTAACTGACTAAACTAGAACTCTTGTGCATTCTTCGTGGCCATGGCACCATGGTCACAATTCTATTTATGACATCACTACATCTTCCCCTTCCTTGACAACAAAGGAAAACTATGCTGAACAAAAATAAAATAAAACGAACAAATGAAGAATAAGGAAATAAATCATCAACATTGTTCAATCAGTCTTTGAGGTATTTTTGTTCCCTTCCTGTTCTTCTAAGAGGAATGCAAACATTGATATCATCCCCTTCTCTACACACTTCATTTGAAGGGCTTATGCATTTTTTTTAAATGTGCCTTGCTCCTTATTATCACCTTATCCTCATTCTGAGTTGTAATAGCTGAACAATTCACCCTAGTCACTTCCAAAGGAGACGGGTGAAATCTGCCCATAGACTTCCATGTTTGATTTTGTCTTTCATAACTTCATCTATGAACATACTTCCTTTGTCCCGCATTACGCTTCATCCTTCCTTTCATCATCTCATATCTTTTTTGCAATGTGTATATGTTCTTTAGGAAGTTTCAATGGCGTATGTGGTGAACGTGTTTGTCTAGACTGGCCAAACATCAGCTCTGCAGGAGTTTTTTCAGTTGAACCATGAGGCGTATTCCTGTAGTCATACAAAACTTGGCACACAGCTTGATTCATGGAAATGTCTGTTAGTTTTGCTCTTTGCACACTTTTCTTCAATGTAACCATCAATCTTTCCACTATAGCATTTGCTTGTGGCCAGAGTGGGTTAATTTTCCTATGCCTCACACCCATATGATCAAAAAATTTGGTAAATTCATTTCCATTAAAAGGCGGACCATTTAAAACTTTGGGTATACTCCAAGCTGAAAAAATGTCATCAAGAACCTGTATTATCACGGATGCAGAAGTGGATGGCACTGATTTTACAACTGAAAATCTAGAATATTCATCAATGGCCACAAATAAATAATGCATTGAATAAAGAGGTCCATAGAAATCACACGCAAGTTCAGACCACACATCATCTAGCAGTTTAGACATCTGCCATTCTTCAACAGTTCTTTCTCTTGTGGTACACTGGCAGAAATGACAAGACTGTACAATTTACAAACTTAAAGTGTGGGTGAGAGAAGAAAGTAAAGTCTGGGTTATTAGGGTGTTTAGATTGCCAGCACTCAGATATCCCATGTGTATTACATAATGCCTGGAGTGCTCTAAATACTTTTGGTTTCCTACGCTGGTATACAAAATTGTGCCCTAGTGACCAGTCAGATGGCAGATTCCAATTAAGGTCACCGCATACATTCATTGGGAGCGACCAGTGTACTAATTCATTAGAGATAACATCCAGCAGGTCCATATCCAGAGCAGATAGTTACTTTTTTCCCAGCTCCGTACTGACATTCGGCTATTGCCCATCGCCCGAGCTTGTCCGCGGCTGATCTCGTGAATTGGATCCCCCCTTCCCCAGCCAGAATGGTCACCCCACGTGTTTTAGTTGCCTGGGTTGTGGCTGTGACCAATCTATATCCGAGAGTTTTCAGGAATGCACTTGAGACCCCTCCACATAAGTCTCCTGAAGACATATAATATTAGCCCCAGTTGCTTTAAAACCTATTGCAGTTCTCTGCCTTTTCTTTGGATCATTAAGACTTCAGATATTCATGGTTAATATTCTTAACTTAGCCATTCATAAGATTGGAGCCTACCCCACCTGAGTTAAGAGCTTCGCCCTTTCTGATATATCTTCCTTTCTTCCCTGTCCTGTCCAGAGTCTGATTATGGTTTATATTTTGTATCCTGACTATGATTTCCATCCTTAATCTGTGCCTGTTTGTTTGACCCCCCACCGCACCCCCTCCCTACTGTGGCAGTCAGGCTCGATCCGGAGCCTGTGTGACTGCGTCTGGATCATCCCTCTCCCTCCACAACCCCCTGCGCCCAGACACCCTGCCACCCTGGTCCTCCATCCTATTTTTGAACACCCTAGTGAAATTTAGAATACATTTATCAAACACACAGTTCTTGGTCCATTAGTTGAATTCACAAAGGCCTTTGGTTTTGTCCAAATCAGGATGCCTCGCTTCTTACCCCAGCCACCTCCTCATGACTGTTTCAAAGTTGCCACTTTTATAAAGTTAACCTAATTAGTCTAGTTGTTTTTTTTCCCCACCTGCTATGATTTCATCAAGGAGTTTCTGGGCTTGTATTTCCGAGGAAAAGTACGTGGTTCGCCCTTGATACATAATTTTCAGTTTTGCGGGGCTTTGTAAATTAGCTGCTGCCCTGGCTTTTTGAAAGGGGGTGATGAGTTGCCTAAGCCTCAATATTCTTTCGACTGTTGCATGCGCAAAGTCTGGCTTGGCAAAGTACCTGAAAATGTCACCTTTTCGTGTTTGGTCTGGCCTGATCATAGACAGACTGTTGGAGGAGGAAGTTCCCAAAATAGATTAAAATCACCAGTGGGTTGCCTTGAGTATTTGACTGTTGCTTTGGGATTGAGAGAGGGAATCTGTGTACCCTTTGCACTTCCTTATTCCAGTCCCAGTGTTTTAATTCCGCTAGTGAGTTTTTCAGAAGATTTAGTGTAAACCCCCTTATGTCGTCTCCCTCGATATTCTCTGGGATTCTGAGCAGTCTTAGGTTGTTCCGTCTTTGCCTATTTTCGGCCTCCTCCAGCTTCCACATTACATCTTTTAGGGTTTTATCTTGAGAGGATGCTTGCTCCTTTAGTGTATCCACTGTAATCTCTAAATCCTCTGCGCACTGCTCCACCATGCCTAACCTGTCCGCAATTTCTGTGCAGGTTTTGCCAATTCTCCGCATGGTGCCCTGAAGTTTGTTTGTGGCCAGTCTGGATTGTCGATTCTCCCTTTTGATATCCTCCTGAATAATTTTTAACGATTGAAATATCATAGTCAGGGAGGGCTCCGTGTGTTGCTCGTGGTGTTCTATTGACTCTTTCTACCCCCCCTGAAAGGTTTTGGGAGTTCTATCAACTTGGTCTGGGCCACCGAAATCCACTAGCCGCATGGCCGAGTATTCCCACCCCAGTTTGTCTTCATTATCTGGCTCATTGATGTTTCTCCTGGGTTTGTTCTTCCCACCTCTCTGGTCCGACCCTTTCTTGGGTCTCTTTTGAGCTCTCCTCGCCTCCTGCTGGCAATGACTGCTTGTGAAGGTGTTATCATCTTCTACTTCTTCACAGTTAGAAGAGAGTTCTGACCCAGAATCAGCCAAACCCTCATTCAGGGAGTAAAAGTGCTCCATAGAGTCGGGGGATAGATACCCTGCGTCGTGAGCCTTTCTTTTCGGGATTGCCCCTTCCACTTCCCTGCTAGATTGTGTGTTTACACTTGGTATCTTGCTGTGGGTCTCTAGAACTGGATTCACCTCCGGTTCTCCCTTGTCTGGGGTAGTCTGGATACTGGCTTGAGTTTCAACAAGGGGGTTTTCGGGGCTTTCTATCATGGTCCTCTCACTACATGACCCCCAAGAGGGCCTCCCTTCCTGTGTCTGTCCTGGGGAGAGGTTAGCGGGTGAATTTTGGGAGCTCTCTGGGCACAAAGAATCACGTATAGCCCCTGCCGGTTCTGGAGTCCCATGTTCCTTATTAGCCTCCTGGGGGTGAAACAGGCTTGTAATTGGTCATTGTTTTTTTTCTCCCCTTGCCCCCCTTGCCCGCTCTGTAACATACTTTCGCTTTTTTCATTCTTTTTGGTGCTTTTACCCAAGTCCGATTTTTCTCTCCCCTTCTCCACCTCGGCGCCTTTCCCAGCTCGGTCATCTAATAGTTTTTGCTCTGGTCTAGCCTCCTGGATGCCCTTGTTGATACCCTTGCTGCCAGTTTCCCTCCATGAGTCAGAAGCTGTGTTTGCCCTTGTTATGCCGCGTCCTCCTCATGCAGCCATCGCTTCTGTTCGTGGATTTACAGACTTCTTGCCGTTGCTAGACAACCCCAGCCTGCTGCTTGATTCAGTCCTTCTCCGGGCAGCTGACAGCAGATGCTGAGTAATAGATTGCCAGCGTGAGTGTGAGAGGCTGGCTATCTCATGGAAGCCTCCGCTGATGTAGCTCCGGATGAGCAGCCTCCAGAACCATACAGCTGTGCCCGAAACTCGCATTTCTCGAGGGGCCAGTTCAGTTTTCCCCACGTTGATATTTCCTTTTTGTCGCGATGCCGGATTACTTCACCAGCGCTTTACTGAGGGTTGGTGGATGCAGGATGTCGACGGCCTCATTTAAGGGAAAATCATCCTTCTTCTGGAACCTGGATTTCATTCAGGATGACGTGGATGGTGTGGCCGGGCGCAGAGCGCTGTGGAGGTGAGTGATCGCAGGACTCATTGAGCCGCCATCTTGCCACATTCCCCTGCCTCACGAGAGGTAGCCATCGCAAGGAACAATATAGTAGAGATTTTCACTTCAAAAGCAATATGCAAAGCCACATTGAATAAAGAGAAAATCTATGAGTTAAGCAAGCAGGTAGGACATCACCTGGAAATCCGAACAAGACAGCAGAGTATGGCAAATATGATTAAAGAGATCAAAGAACCCAAACATGGCCTTAGGCACAACTCCAAAGAGATTATGGAAGCATTCCAGAATTATTACCAGGATCTGTACACAGAATCTGCCAAAAACCAGGAAAAAATGAAGGAATATCTAGATCTGGCAAGGGGGACTCAGCTCCCACAAATCGATCAAGAAAACCTCGCTGAAATACCTCAATGGGTAGAAATTCTTCTATCAATCAACAGCTTATCCCCTGGAAAAGCAGCCGGGATAGATGGAATACCCATAGAATTTTACACTAGATTCCATAAGCCATTGAAGGGAATTTTAACTGATTTAATGACTCATGTTTTCCAAGGAGGGCGGCCACCGGGCTCATGGGCTCGCGCTAAAATTGTTGTGTTTCGAAAGAAAAATAAAAACCCCACAGAACTGGGTGCCTATACTGCTTGGAATCACATGCGTAAACTCCTCGGGATGGGAAGGTTCTCTTATTATACGACTCTCCTTAGAAATAACAACCTTCAAGAGATCTACACAGATACATGTATGAATAGATGGGTTAGGGCGGGTATCACCCAATGTGGCTCCTTCTACACCCCAACGGGTTTTATTTCATTCAAAGAGCTAAAAAGAGAATTTTGTTTAGAACACCGGGACTTCTTTAAATATTTACAAATTAGAGATTTCTTAATGAAGAAGGGGGGGGGCGGCAGAGCTGCATTCCAGAGAATTCAAACAATCGATCTAGCTGCCCAAAACACTAGAGTTAAAATTGGGGAATTATATACTAACTTACTTTCCGTGCTTCCTGATGATATGGATAAGCACATTAAAAAATGGCAGAACAAACTAATCACACCAGAGAGCTCAATTCAGAGGGCATTTGAATTCTCCCAAGGATCACTAATGTCAACGAAACTACAAGCCCAGTATTATAAGACATTCTTCCAACTGTATTATACTCCTAGTAGAATAGCCAAATGAAGCACAGGCAAAGGCATAGTGTGCCCACGATGCATCCTACATGAAGCAGATATATTACACATGTTCGCTGCATGCTGTAAACGTAGTCACATTAAACAGGAAATTCTATCTTTTTATTAGGAATCATTGAATCCAGAATAGAGATCTCTGTAATCGAAATAATGTTGGGAGTAGATGGGGACATAAGACCAAACAGAATGAAGGGGCTTATATTTATCTCTATGGCAGTGCTTAGAATTTGCCTCGCATCGGCATGGTTAGATCCAAACCCGCCGATCTTTCAACAATGGCGAGCACGATTATTAGCTACACATACTCTAGAAGTAGCTATCTACAGTAGGAGGGGAATGAAAAAGAAAAAGAAAGGATTAGGAATCTGGGATCAAGATGGATAGGAAATTCTTGATCATATGATGAACTAAGATACGGAGTCGAATATGATTGATTTTTTATGCTACATGTTTAAACTATGTTTATACCTGATTATGTATGCATATAAAGTCACTTTCCGGAGACACACAAGAAGCACCAGAATGATCAAATATGTAAAACAAAGCACGTTTACTTCTTACCTAGAATATATCCCCAATGATGGTTTCCAATCATACCTCACTACTGTTACTAAAAGCTCTCACCGTTTTGTATTGTCACGCCTACGATTAGCAATTGTGCACCACCTAGTGGCATTTCCACTAACTAAGAAACCTGGAACATGCTTATGCCCCTGTGACGGTATATCCAAGCAGAGTAGCTGTCATTTTATGCTGTTTTGTAAATTTTATATGTTTTATAGAAAGTTTTTTCTCAAACCCATCTTTTTAAAATATAATACGCGCAGCACTAAAACAGCGATGCAATTGATGTTTAATTTAGAGAGCCCAGATATGTTTTTATGTGGCTACATATATTTCAAAATGCATTTTTGCACGTAAATCAATAACTGTATGAACTCAACATATGGCCCAGTTATATATGCACTCTATTATTGCTAGTTTGCACATGCACTATTAGATGTTGTATTAACATGCACTTTACCTTTGCTAATTTGCACATGCGCTGGAAAATGAGAACTTCATATTGCACTATAAAATAGTACATACTAAATGCACTTTATTATTGTCAGTTTGCACATGTATTATTAGGTAAATGTACCAGTATGCACTTTAACATGCTTATTTGCACATGTGCTGTAGAAGGACTATCCTATACAGTATTGCTAGTATTTGAAATTAGAGTTTGATGTAATCTAATGATGAATATGCTATATTATTTTTGCATGTTGCTATATGATTGTATTCATACATACCGAATAAAGCATTTTTTTAATTGAATTGAATTGAATATACAAAATGATATGCGTGTAGTGGAGGGAGGTGGGGGGGTGCCTGGTTAAAATGTTAAAATCTCAATAAAGAATTGTTTAAAAAAAAAAAAGGAATGACCATTCTGTTTCCTCTTATAAGAATGCCAGAATTGTCTATAGTTAATTCTGCTTGAACATTTTTTAATACAAGCACATCTCTTTTGCATATTCCTGGTTGAAATGTTATTAATGCATTGAAATGCTTTCATCTATTTAAGTGTATTTTTATTTTCACATCTCCTAGGGTATTGTTTTTACTAGATCCATGAATCGTTTCTTGTTCAGAGATCACTTCAGGAACTATCAACCTAATTATGAAGTTTATATTATTTTCTTAATCATCCATTTAATTTTTGTCTGCATCTGTTGGGTGTCTAGACAAATAATTAGCTAAATTGTACTATTTTCCTGGCTTATGAATTATTTTAAAATCATAGTCCATTAACCTCATATCCCATCCTTCAATCCAAAGAGGTATTTTCACTTTCAGATTTCGAAAAATAGTTGTGATTGTCTGGTGATCTGGTACTATCACAAATGGTTTTCCGAAAAAAAAATCATGATAATGCTCACATGCCCAGACCACCGTCAAACTCTCCTTTTCTGGCTGAGAGTATTTCTTTTCTATATTCGTCAGGCTTGGGCTGGTAAGTGAGACCGCAAACCTTGGGGTGTCTTTTCTGAACTTATGCTGAAGTAGAATAGCCCCAATTCTAACTGAACATGCATCTACTCTTTCTGTGTATAAATTTGGGTTGAAATATTTCAAATTTGCTGCTGTTGCAATGTCACTTTTTATCTTGTCAAATGCATTTTTCATTCATTTCTCCAGAGGAATGTCTGCTCCATCTTCATTAGCTCTCCTTGGGGTGAACTGACTGTAGCATAATCCTTGATATAACGGCAACAATAACTAGCCATTCCCAAGAAAGAGCGTAATTCTGTTATATCTTTTGTACAAGACATTGCTATTAGTGCTGAAACTTTCTTCGGATCTTGTCTCAATCCTTTGCTTGAGAATATTTGACCATAAAATGTAAGTTCAGGTTTAGCAATTTTACACGTTTCAGGGTTCAATGTTAGGACAGCTTTCATAAGCTCTTGACAAACTACTCTTTTTGTGCTTGATCATGTTCACTCTCTGTTTTTCCAAAAACAAGAATATCATCACTGTAATTCTTTGAATTTTTTACCGGTCAAATTATTTTTTTTATAATCTCTTGAAAAATCTCTGCACTGAGTAACCCTGCTCAGTTGTGCTACGTGTAGCTATGCAAAGTGCACTTCGCACTACGTGAGCTACAAGTAGCTTCGCGAACTGCGTAATGCACGGTGCAAAATGCTGTTCACACTGATTGTACAGTGCCGGATGCTTGTCCGCACTGTGCAATCAGTGAAAACCGCATCTTGCACAGTGCAAGTAGTCGTTTTCTGCCGCTCGAGTAGATTCCTACTCGAGCGGCAGCTTTCTCAACGCGGACTGGTAGTTTCTCATCGTGAGCGGTCGCGAGCATATGCGACCACTTGCAATGACAAACCTGACCTCCCCGCATTGAGAAACTCATCAGGAGGTTTATTTTCCAGACTCGCAATCGGCAACTTGATGTTGTTGATCGCGAATGAGGAAAAAGTATTCGTCGGGATGTCATTTTGCTCGCTCGCCGTCGCCAACTAGATGTTGAGGACCGCGAGGAAGCTGTAAATGACCGCTACACATGTTTGCACTGTACTACGCGCAATTTGCGTAGTGCTAAGTAGCGCAAACTTTGCAAACTACACAAGCGTAGCGTAGTACTTTGTCCAGGGTTAGCGCTGAGCATATTCTAAGATTAATTCTTTTGTAATGGTATAACCCCATATGTGTTGAAAAGTTGTAATATATCTTGATTTCTCATCAATTTCCAATTGATGATACCCTTTACAGAGATGTAAGTTTGAGAAAATTGTCACCCCATTCAAAATATTAATCATGTTGTTCAAATGAGCCCCAGAATGCCTCTCTCTCTCTCAATTGCAGTATTCGGTATCCTCATGTCAACACAGATTCTAACCTGGCTCATGTTCTTTTTTGGCACCACTACAATTGGAGACACCCAAGGTGTTGTACCTGTAGCAGGCTCAATTATGTCCTGCTTAAGTAAAAAATGTATTTGCTCTTCAACTTTACCTTGCATGTGAATTGGGACTCTCCTGTGCATTTGTGCTACTGGTTTTACTTTTTCATTTATGTGCAATGAAATGTTTTTTCCTTTAATTTTTCAAGACCTTTTGTTAAAATATTAAACTCTTTTATTATGTGTTGTTCAATTGCCACATGAAACGTCATGGCCAACAGTCCCACCAATCGAGCTGTAACAATACTTAGCAGACATGGCCCAGTAGTTTCTCCTTTCAATACATGTATTTCTTCTTTAAGAGACTCGTTTCCATAGGATAAACTTTCTTCAAACTTCCCTAAATAAGTTACAGGAATGTTTGCTCCCTATTAGAAAACGTTGAGATTTCATGAAACGAGAGGAGGTTTATCTCTAACTTTGTCATAATCAGCCATGCACATGATATTACATGTTGCCCCACTGTCTAACACAGAAGGGACTTTTTGAGAGCCCACTAATATGTCAACAGAAGCTGTTCTTTCAATGTCTTCTTTTCTTAAAAGATGATCTTTTCATCTTCATTTCCTTCCTACATTAAATACAATCACTCTTGTTCAATTTCATCAACGGAAGAATCATCAACACTTTCCATTTGTCTGATATATTTAGTATTTCCTTTCACTTGGCGTTTCCACATATTTCTGTTGTCCTTTCTTTTGTACTGGCATACAGTAGAGAAATGATTCATTCTTCCAAATTCCTCGCACTGTTGTCCCATGGCTGGACATACATTTGTATGTGGAAATAGTTCTCAACATTGGAAACATGTTCTTTTCTCTGTTCTAAAATCTGTTGACTTTTCCATTCTCCTATTAATTTTTCATCCTTTTTTTATACTTTTCTTTGTTTTTGCTATCTTTCTGAGGCATTTGGCGAACTTGTTCTAACTTTTTAACTCTTTCTTGCTCCATGTTATTTGTATGTTTTTTTTTGCTTGAGCAGCAGCAGCTTGAGCAGCAGTACATACCATGTATAGAATCGTTCTCAAGTCGTAGGTTTACTCCAGAAGTTTATTTCTGAACTCTACTGAATTGCATCCTTGAATGACCCTTAACCTGAAAGCTTCCTCATTGTTAAGTTTCTCAAATTCACAAAACATGACTAGTTTTTTTTAACTTGGTCGCAAATTCATCAATGGTTTCATTATCTTGCTCTCATGTCATGTTAAAAGTGTGTCTTTCAAAATCTACATTTCTTTCTGGGTCAAATCTTTCATTCAAACCTTTCATGATGCCTTAATATGTATTTGTATATGCATCTGGAAATGTGACAATAATGTCTTCCACTTCATCACCCACTAAGTTGAGCAGTAAATTCTTTGCTTGCTCATCAGTATATTTTTTGCATGTTGCTTTCAGAAAATGTCCAAATTGCCTTGTCTACCTTTCCCACCTTTGATCGATTATTTGCTCATCTGTAATATCAAATGGTAGAGGTCTTCTATAGATCATGCTTGACACATTTTCTTCCTCTTGTTCATTCGTGTGTGTATGTGCTGACACACTTGTTGAACTTTCTCCTTCTTCTATTAATATTATATCCATTTGTATTGTTTTATTGTTTAACCTCTTAGTATATTTTTTAGGCTTAAAATCGATTTAAAATCAAATTTGCCTGACCTGAATATGGACTTCTATGTTATTATACTGTAATGTCCCAAAACTTGCCTAATTTCAAGATGGCCACCAAGATTTGTAAAGTCTCATGTGTTTTCCAAGATGGCCATCATCTATGACAGATCAGGCTAGCTGTTGTGTGATTTTCTCGCCTGATTCTAAGACGGTCGCCGTTTGTAACTGAACAGGCAAACTCACATGCTCACATTTCATAAGAACAAGCTGTTCCTAACACTGGTGAGCCGTTTTCCTCACTTTTGGCATAACTAGTCCAATTTGTATGCCTGAGAGACGCAATGGCTCTAATATTGTGCAGATTCTGCCCAGTTATTAAATGATGCGCAACAAGCGCTCTTACCGCTGTTAATAGGTCAGGTAGATGTGGGTTTGCATCAGCGCCCATCGCCAATCTGTAATGATGCAGAGTCTGGCTATTCCTAATAAAATATTCCTTTAGGCGGACACAGACCAGTCTGCTTGCTTCCTAACCTCTAATCTGCAGTAACTGACAAAACTAGAACTCTTATGCATTCTTCGTGGCCATGGCTACATGGCCACAGTTCTATTTATGACATCACTTCAGTCACTTCATTAATTGGTATTTTATTCTCCTCCGCACTGAAATTGACTTTACTCTTCCTCTTCCCTTGGGTTTCGGACTGGACATCCTGACTAGTGGGTGGGAGGCTCTCTTGACTTCTGGTGTGTCCTTCATGCTCCATGGAACCTTTATTTACCTCCAATGTTTTTTTTTCAGGTAAATGCGTGTTTTTTTGCCTATTTCCAAATGGTGATGCAGCAAAAAAGTGGTACAAGGCAAGTTTGTCTCGTGTTGGAATAAATGATTCTGATGGAGCAAGGTTTTGCACGAAAAGAGACTTGCTTGGACTCAATCCTCTTAAAATAACTAGTAATGTATTAATCAACATGTTTTGTTTACTAATAATTGCACCACACGACAATTCTAGTATCTAGGGGAAGCTTGCATATGTGATTTTACTAACAGTAAGGCAAGTGCATTAATATGGCCGCCGCAACACAGGAATTTCACTTTGCATGCGTCTGTCACATTCATGTGACATGACGTCTTCTCTGCTTGGTGGGGAAACTTTGCAGCTGTGCACTAGAATTAAAATGGCTGCTTCATGTTTCACACATTAAAGCACCTGCTGCTACTTTTACTAAACTGTGTTCGTTCTGCTTAATAGTGAACGCAGTAGTTAAAATAAAGTAATGGGGATAGTGTAAAGATAAGTGGTATACATTAATTTATTCTTTGTTCTAAAAACTGTTTCTTTTTGACTTTGTTGTTAGCTCGTATTTGGGCATGATGCTATCTTCCCGCATTCAATATTGAAAGGGCCGCGTCTGCACAGAAGAGCTCATAATCCTCAAGTCATGGCATTGAACTACTGCCAACGACAGTCTTACTTGAGATGTCACTGGGAAATGAACCTATGACCCTCCGAAAGGAAGACAACTTGCAAATCTTCTTTTAGATTGTATTCATTATTGAAACATAAATTGTTGAGTGGAATAAAAGTGCATGGGAAAATAAAGTCATGGGCGGGTAAAATGATTTGCATTATTGAATCAAGTGATTTATTTAATGATATTTATAGAGCGCGTGCAAGGCCGTCCTCCAGAGGCCGCCCGCCTCCCAGCTGAGCCCCCCTCGCCCCTCCCCCTCCACCTATTTATGCCAGATGCACCCATGTGCAGCGTCTACGCGCAGCGACCACGCCCAATCCGCGCCGAAGGTGCGCCAAAGGTAAGCCCGTCTACGCCCGTCCGCGCCTGGACCGCGCCCAGCGCCAGAGCCCCTGGTCCCCGTCATGCCCACCCCTCCCGCATTACTTACGATGCCATCACCCTCCAAGCCCTAAACCCTGGCCGCCCCCCCAACTGCGTCCAAGCCGCTCCTGGACACACCCATGGACCCTTCTCCTGCTACTCCTGCAAGTTCAACGGCACCAAGAACAACTCCTCATCTACGAACACACAACAGATATCCGACCCCAACCACCTACAATGCATCCTGCTCAACACCCGCTCGGTCCACAGGCACGCCATTGACCTCTGGAATCTACTAGACACCATCTCTCCGGACGTCGCCTTCCTAACAGAAACATGGATGAACGCCTCATCAGCCCCAGACATCACCATTGCCATCCCGGAAGGCTATAAGATCATCCGCAAGGACCGTTCCGGCCACACAGGAGGAGGCATCGCTATCGTCCATAAGAACTTTATCCGCATCTCAACCAGCTCAGACATCAATCTCGCCAATACCGAACACCTTCACTTCCAGATCCACATCGACCCCAAGACCACACTCAGAGGCACCCTCCTTTACAGGCCACCAGGACCTCGCGCACAATTCAGTGAAGACATCACGGACTTCATCACTCCACACGCGCTCCCCTCCAAGGATTACATCCTTCTGGGAGACCTCAACTTTCACCTTGAAAATAACAACGACCGCAACACCACCACCCTTTTAGACAACCTCGCCAACCTCGGACTTAAACAACTTGTCACTACCCCCACCCACATCGCAGGTCACACACTCGACCCTATCTTCACCTCCAGCAAACATGTCTCCTTCAGCCACTCCACAGCTCTCCTTTGGACTGACCACAGCTGCGTTCACTTTACCTACAACAAGCCCACATCCAACAACCACCCCCAACCCACTCTGCAAAGGAACTGGAACAAAATCACCACCGACCAGATCGCCTCATCGATTCTTCTTAACCCCCCAGCCCACTCTTCAATCCCCGACCAGGCAGCCACCAACCTTACCCAATGGTTATCCAACAGCGCCGACATCCTAGCACCACTGAAAAAATGACAAATCAAACTAGGCAGCAAGAAGGCCTCCTGGTTCAACGATGATCTTAAGAAATCCAAGAAACTCTGTCGCTCCCTTGAGAAGGCCTGGAAAAGAGACCCAACCACCAGCACCAAGGACGCCTTCAAAAACGCCACCCGCATACACCACCGATTGAGCCGGAATGCCAAGAAAACCGCCTTCAAGGACCGACTAGATAACAACGCCCACAATAGCAAGGAATTATTCAACATCGTCAAGGAATTCACCAACCCCTCAGCCAACTCCAACGACATCACCCCCTCTCAAGCCCTCTGCGACTCCCTAGCCTCATTCTTCCACAACAAAATTGTCGACATCCACAACAGCTTCGACAACCGACCCGATGACCAACCCACCCAACCCCCTGCAGGACCCCCACCCCCCCTGAACATCCTCAATGACTGGAAGCCAATCTCCACTGAGGACACCACCCGTCTGATGAACTCCATCCACTCAGGATCCCCCACAGACCCATGCCCTCACCACATCTTTAACAAAGCAGACTCCATTATAGCACCGCACCTCCGAGACGTCATCAACTGCTCCCTCAACTCTGCAACCTTCCCGGAAAGCTGGAAACATGCCGAACTCAGCGCCCTCCTGAAGAAACCCACAGCTGACCCCACGAACTCAAAAACTACCGCCCTATCTCACTCCTTCCATTCCCGGCCAAAGTCATCGAGAAAGCGGTCAACAACCAGCTCGCTACATTCCTCGAAACCAACAAATCCCTCGACTCCTCACAGTCCGGCTTCAGAGCCAAGCACAGCACTGAAACCGCCCTCATCGCAGCAACAGACGACATTCGAACTCTACTGGACAATGGAGACACAGTCGCCCTCATCCTCCTCGACCTCTCCGCAGCCTTCGACACGGTCTGTCATAGCACCCTTTTACAACGCCTCAGAAACATCGGAATCCAAGGAAGAGCACTGGAATGGATCACCTCGTTCCTCACCGGAAGAACCCAGAGAGTCCGCCTTCCACCATTCAAGTCAGAGGCCACTGAAGTCATCTGCGGCGTACCACAAGGATCTTCACTCAGCCCCACCCTCTTCAACGTATACATGAGCCCCCTCGCGGCCATCGCACGCCAACATAACCTCAACATCATCTCCTACGCTGATGACACTCAACTGATCCTCTCACTCACCAAAGACCCTAACATCGCCAAAACCAACCTGCATGAAGGAATGAAAGAAGTAGCCGAATGGATGAAGCACAGCCGTCTGAAACTGAACTCAGACAAAACAGAAGTCCTCATCCTAGGCACCTCCCCCTCTGCCTGGGATGACTCTTGGTGGCCAGAGGCCCTTGGAAAAGCACCCATCCCGACGGACCATGCACGGAACCTGGGCGTCATCCTAGATTCCTCACTCTCGATGAACAGACAAGTCAACGCCGTCTCTTCATCTTGCTTCAACATTCTTCGCATGCTCAAAAAAACATTTCGTTGGATCCCCACCGAAACTAGAAAAACAGTCACCCACGCTCTGGTCACGAGCCGTCTGGACTACGGAAACACCCTCTACGCCGGTACCACCGCAAAACTCCAGAAAAAACTCCAGCGCATCCAGAACGCTTCAGCCAGGCTAATACTAGACATCCCGCGTAAAGATCACATCTCTGGACACCTGAAAAAACTCCACTGGCTCCCCGTCAATAAAAGGATTACTTTCCGGCTCCTAACCCACGCACACAAAGCGCTCTACGAAATCGGACCCGAATGCCTCAACACAAGACTGTCCTTCTACACCCCCACCCGCCAGCTACGATCCGCCAACCAAGCCCTTGACACTGTACCTTGCATCAACAAAACCACCATGGGAGGTAGATCCTTCTCCTACCTGGCAGCTAAAACCTTGAACTCACTTCCCACTCACCTTCGCCTTACTCAGAACTACCTGGCATTCAGAAAGCAACTTAAAACGTGGATATTTGACAAGTAATTCCCCACACCTCTCCAAGCGCCTTGAGACCCTTTGGGTATGTAGCGCGCTATATACATTTATTGACTTGACTTGACTATGTTCCCCTTTCTCTCCCTCCTTCTCTGTTTCCCGAGTCTGTGGTTATTTATGATTGAAATGTTATTTTTCTACCTATTATACTAACCTTTGATACCTTAGGACTTTAGGTACCAGCAACAAGGATTGGTAAGTCAAGGTGTACAGGTTAAGTCATAAACTGTGTACATTGTTTTGAGTAAGAGCAGGGTTAACTGGTTAAAGAGTGTATGATTATGGGCCCAGGAGAGTATGGTAATTGATCAGGTGACCCCGCGCTCTATCAGTTTTCTGTTGGTAGCAGAGTAGTGGTTAGGGTTTAGTTATGATAGGTACTTAATTGCCTAAAATGATTTTTATTGATTGTTGATTTTGTAATGATTCTTTGTATTAACCAAAACCTGTTCGCACCTGTTTTATGTTTGTTTTTGAAACCCCGGGGGCAGAATAGCAGGTGGTAAATGGAAGCCACGCTGCAGTGAGGTCACTGGTCTAAGGAAGAGAGGGGCAGATTTATGAGGCCGTTGCGCCTCTTTGCTCCGCAATTGCGTCACTTTATTTGACGCAACTGCGGCGCAAACAGTGCGCCCTATTTACAACGTGACGCATCTAGGAGATGCGTCACGTTGTAAAGCACTGCGCCATAAGGAGGCGTTCCTGCGCAGGGGGGGCGTTCCTGCGCAGGAACGCCTCCTGAAAGTGGCTGAGTGAAATCTATGAGATTTCACTCAGTCACTTTCAGGGCAATGCTGCTTCAAAACCCTGCGCCTGCTTGAAGCAGGCGTAGGTCTTGACGCAGCACTGTGAAGATGATGTACCCCCGAGCCTTGCTGGAGCTGCGTCGCGCTGGAGGCTCAGTTGGCAGGTTTAGAAGAGTCAGGGGCACCAAGCTCTCAGATAGTTCTAGCGGGGGACTTTAACTGTCACCCGTGCCCCTTTCTAAAAAATAGTGGAGGAAACTGGTTGGCCTGCCCAATGGTAGAGGGGTGGCATTTGAATCATACAAGGGAGGGAGGGGCGATGAGTAAGATCCTGGGCAGTCATGCCCTCACATACACCATGGATCTGATTGGAGTGGAGGGGAACAGCACGGTTAGTCCTATTTTTAAATGCAGGGCAAAGGACTCAATTATCGATTTTATTTTTGTTACCCACATGCTAAAGTGTCGGGTTACAAGCTTTAACATAGAGGTTAGAATTTTTAGCGATCACAACCCGCTGCTTTTGTGTATTAGAAACCCAAACTTGACAATTTATCCCCCCTGAAGGGTGGTCGGTGTTTTAATAAAAGCCACCTACCAGGGTAGGAGTTTAATCTGGGCCAACATTGACAGCGAAGCATTTTACAGAACCTTACTGGTGCAGGATGAATCTGATGTATGGAAGTATTTGGATCTCGAAGTGGAGGGGGCAGATCGAATCAAGGCATTTGAGGGTGTCGTCAACAAATTGATCGCACCGAGAGAACTGAAATCAGCCCTAAAACCTGTGCCTAAAGATAGGACTAAGGTGTCAAGCTGTAGGGAGAGGTATAAAAAGACATTGAAATGCCATAAGAACGCACTGCAGCATCAGACCTGGGAGAACCTGAGAGAAGCGGCCAAGACAAAGGACTCGACTGCCTTCTGGAAAGTTATTAATGAACCGTGCTTTCAGGACCTAAATAAACCCAAGGTGGCCTGTCATATTCAGCCAGTAACCTGGCACAAGCACTTTCAGGTTCTTTACAACTATGGCAGCACCACCGATCCGACCATTGTGGAACCAGAAAGCGTGAGTCCATCACAGATTACTTTCTCCATTGGAGAGATAAAGGCAGGGATTGAGGGGCTGACACAAAATAAGGCACCGGGCCCAATGGGATTCCCCTAGACCTTCTCTTGAGCCAGAAAGAACTTTGGGTGCCCATACTCACCAGGGTAATAAATACTGCAGTGGAGACAAAGATGCCAGTGTCTTGGTCTACGGCCACAATAGTCCCCATATTTAAAAAATGTAACAGAAATAGTCCACAATGTTATTGGCCCATTTCACTCATTTTTGTGACTATGAAAGTCCTAGGCAGGGCTATTCTTAACCGACTAATGGATTGGGCGGAAGAAAACGACATTATCACTGATACCCAGTATGGGTTCAGGCACGGCCGATCTACCACAGATCAATGCCTTAATTTGTATCTTCTGGTAGGCAAGTACACTGCGTCCAGTGAGGGGACAGTGTACTTGGCTTTCATGGATCTTATGGCAGCATTCGATGGAGTAAATCGGAAGAAATTGTGGGAACTATTGGAGGCCTTGGGAGTTTATCCAGCTTTGGTAAATATATTAAGATAATTGCACCAGAACACCTCTGCCCTCGTCAGATATGCTGAGGGGGGAAACATCACCGATCACTTTCCATGTTCAAGGGGAGTGAGGCAGGGGTGTATCCTGGCCCCCTTCCTATTCACTATATATATAAATGGCCTAGCCTAGGCGCTGGTAGCATTGGGGGTGGACTGCCCAGAGGTAGGAAGGAGAAGCATCCCCGTGTTATTGTACGCGGATGACGCAGTGCTTCTGGCTCGCAATCCACAGAGACTCCAGTGCCTTATAGACGGCTTAGTCTGTTTTATGGATAATCTAGATATGTCACCGAACCTTACCAAATCGTATGTCATGGAGATAGGAAAAGCACCAACCAGGACAACTAAGTATACAATAGACTTGAAAAGGTCAAGTTATTTTCATATTTGGGGATTCTATTTGACAGCCGCCTCAGTTTCAAAGCCCTTGTAGACGAGAAATGTAATATATTAATTAACTCAACAGGGGCAATAATGAATTTTGCAAAAAGACTAGGCCGCTGCTCCCCGGAGCAAATACTGAACCTGTATAGCTCTGTAAGTTGTGCTAAAGTCCTACATGGCAGTGAGATTTGGGGCTTCACAGATCCACACAAACTACAAACAGAAGAAAATAAATATTTGAGACGGGTACTAAAGGTCCCCCAGAGCACACCTTCTTATATTGTTCATGAGGAACTGGGCTTGGCCCACATCACTGACATACTGCAATGGAAACCCCTTGCATTCTGGATTAAAATATGAACTAATCCAGAGACGGGGCTGAGTAAGTAGATAATTTTGGACTGTATGGACCGAGATCATGGCCATAATATTCCATGGCTTAAATATGTCAGGGAAAACCTGACGGCCTTGGGCCATGCTGAATATTTTTCCCAGCCAACAAAATTGTTATCCCGGGACAAGGGCCACATTAAGACAGAGTTTTTAAATAGAGCAATATCAAATAGGGAAGACAGGGATCTGACCAAGTTATTGGAGAGAACCCACCAGCTAACGAAGTCGTGTTTGGGCTTGGAGCCTTATCTGTCCTACATTTACAACCCATAGGACAGATTTCTTATGACCCGCTTCAGGCTAAACTTGCTCCACCACATTCTGGTGGTTCCGGCAGGGTACACAACCCAGTTAGAGAAGAAAGGTCCATGCGGCTGCGACCAACGGTCTCTGCAGGACACGCTTCACTTTGTTTTATTATGCCCTATCTATACTTATCTGAGGCGATTATTTTTAAAAGGTATTTTAAGAAACGCTAAGTTTAAACAAACAAAGGTGGCCCTACTGTTCCTGAAATCGTCTGTAGAGCCCCTAACGCTATTTTGCACAGTTATCTTCCTAAGACAGGCGATGAAACTTAGAACTGGTCAAGGGGAGGGATAAATGTCTTTGGGATTAACATCTGTTATTCAGAAAAGGGATGGTACCCCTCAGGTGTACATGACCTACTCATCCGTGTCTGGACTCTGTAATTGTTTTATGTAATATTTATTATATTTTTTGAATGAACTATTGTAACCTAGGCTAATTTATGATAGCTCTTTGAGATGATCCTTGTAAGATGAACCAATCGTTCTTTATGTTTGGCCTGTACCTAGACTTTTTAGTGTGGTTTTAAAAAGCTTGAGACATCTTTTTTAACATTGTAAATTTTTTCATGGTATTGTTTTATGCCGAATAAAGTATTTTTGATTGACTGATTGAACTGATGATTTAGTACTAGAGTACTGCAAAGTACTGGCTGACCAAGTACGTTCTATCTCTCACCAGGTTGTGGAAGATGCTGTCGGCAGACATTCGACTCCAGCACATGACCTGAATCCAGGTGATTGGGTAGTGATAAAAGAACACACTCGAGAATCTTGCTTAGCACCAAGGTGGGGAGAGACACATTAAGTAATATTGGTTACCACCAGAGCTGTAAAGTGCAAGGGAATTCCAAACTGGATCCATGCGAGTCACACTAAGAGAGTGACTGAACCTGATGAAATAGAAGCTGAAGGTTGTGCAGCTGAGGGGTCTCAAGACATCGATCTTAAAGTAGCTGACGAGGAACAACCGAGCAACTGGATTCCAGTAGTTAACATACCTGCAGAAATCGTGAGAACCAGAAGTCAAACATATTTAGATAGACAGAATGATAGTGAAGATGAGTCGAGAATAGAAGAACACACTCAGATTACAGAAATCAAAGTCAATAGTTATTCTGAGGAGGATCAGATAAGGAGAGGTCAATGTACTCAGATGTCCAAAACACCAATCAGAACTCCAGTATCTGAAGAGGGACAGATAGGTATTAGGGTGAAGGCTCAGGTGGAAAAAAATCAAGAAATCGAAGGAGCTGAGCAGGACCAGATAGGTGTATAAAATAGTGTTCAGGAAGAAGAAGGCGAACCAAGTCAAAGTCACAATCCAATTCAGCAAACTCCTGAACAAGGTCAGATTAGTCTTGAAGATCGTATCCAGGCAGAACTGACAAAATGAAGTCCTGGACAAAGTCAGATAGTAAGGAATTCAGAAGAAAACAGTGAACAAATTGTGCCACAACTGAATGAAAATAAAAGAACATTTGAAGAAAATCAAAGCACAGTACCAGCTAAAAGACTTACAGGCAGATTCATCAACACAAATTGCGATCGCAATAGCTGCGAAATAGCTATTGTGATCGCAATTCCATGAATCGCAATTCATGAAATAACCCTGACCAAATTGAGAATTCGCAAAACATATTTTGCGACTTCGCAAAGAAAATCGCAGAATCAAGGTGGAACCCCCTTTGCGAATGGAAAATTGCTAGTTCCCAATGATTCTGCGATTTCATTTGTGAATTCACAAAATAATCCTAAATGCATGAAATATCGCACTTAGCGAAAAACCTCAAAATCGCTATTTGCGAGGTGCAATTTAAGGAGAACCCAAACCAGGTGGTAACAATGAAGTTAAAAAATTTTTTTTTTAAATAAAATCCTAACTAGCCACAGGTGCGGGGCTGACCAAACACACTTAAGGAGACACAGTAGGAGCATGAGCACATTCACAATGAATGCCAGGACTCTACATGGTGGTTAGGCGGCGAAGGCTCCAGGCTGCAGCAAGGAACAGACGCAGGATCCAGGAGCGAATTTTCCGCCAGCGGATCACACTACTGGGCCAAACTGAGGAGGAAATCTACTCAAAGTACCGGCTGAATGGGGCAATGATTACAAAGCTCATCCGGGACCTTGACCCCCTGATGCAGAACCCAACGAGGAGGACCAATGCCGTGCCCACCCATGTCCAGGTCTTGTGCAGCCTGCACCTCCTGGCCTCCAGAAGCTTCCAGGGGATAGTTGCCATTGCAGGGGGGATCTCCCAGAGCACCATGTCCTGCTGCCTAAGGAGTTTCCTGGAGGCCATGCTGACCCGGCTACACCATTACATTACATTCCCAACCACCCAACAGGACTTTAATCAAACCAAGCTACAATTTTACAACATTGCGCAATTCCCCCATGCAATTGGATGCATTGACTGTACCCACAACCACATCTGCCCACCCGCAGAGACAGAATACATGTACCGGAACCGCAAGTCCTACCACTCCCTGAACATCCAGATGGTGTGCAACGCTAAGAAAATCATCACCGACATAGTGGCACAATATACGGGGAGCACGCATGACTCCTTCATATTCTGGCATAGCGGCATTCGCACACGACTGGCCAGGGGAGACTATGGAGAAGGACACCTTCTAGGTAAGTACACATGCCAACAAACAGTACATCGAGACCATGTAGCTGCGCATGAGAGGCACTCACCGCCCACCTACACCTGTGAATCATGCACCCGGGGAGAGTCCTGCTGAAGGACACAGGCGCCTCAACCAAATCACAATGAACTGTTTCTAGTGCACCCATTCCCCTCACACAACACTGCACTCATGCATGACAAATGTAATAATGACATGAGTCGGATTTACTTGAGACCATAAATTCTTATTGTTTTTTCACAATAATGTGTACTTCAATTTTTGTAGAGGGCGTGCTTGTGTAGTCAGCATGGCCCTGCTGGTAGAGTTCAAAGTGTCACTGGCGCCTCCGGCCGGACGCACCTAGTCGCCTCTCCACGTCTTCCACAACACTATTGGCCCGTGATGCTGTAGTGCTTCAATGGACGGACCACAGCTGCGTCCACTTCACCTTCAAGAAAACAACGACCCACCACCACCAGCAACAGACCGCCCGCAGAAGCTGGAACAAGATCACAGCAGACCAGCTCGCCACCTCCCTGAGCCAGCACCCTCCTGCCAGCTCAGCGAACCCCAGCCAGGCCGCCGACAACCTCACGAAGTGGATCAGCAACTGCGCGGACGAACTCGCCCCACTGAGGACCCCGCCCAGCAGACCCGGCAGCAAGAAAGCCCCATGGTTCACCGACGAACTCAAGAGCTCCAAGAAGAACTGCCGAGCCCTCGAGAAAGTCTGGAGAAGGGAACCGACACCGGACAACAGGACCTCCTTCAAACTTGCCACCCGGAAACACCACAAGCTGATCCGCGCCGCCAAGAAAACAGCATTCAAGGACCGGTTGGACAACAACGCACACAACTGCAAGGAACTCTTCAACATCGTCAAAGAGCTTTCCAACCCCAGCGCAGGAAACAACGACATCACCCCATCGCAAGACCTCTGCAACTCCCTGGCTTCATACTTCCACAACAAGATCGCGGACATACACAACAGCTTCAACAACCAACCAACGCACACCATGACCGAACAACCACCCCCCACCACCACCCTCCACGCCTGGACCCCGATCAGCACCGAAGACACCATCCGCACGATGAACTCCATCCACTCCGGATCACCGACCGACCCCTGCCCTCACCACGTCTTCAACAAAGCCGACGCTGTCATCGCACCCCACCTGCGAGACATCATCAACACATCCCTCGACACCACCATCTTCCCCGAGAGCTGGAAACACGCCGAACTCAGCGCCCTACTCAAGAAACCAACAGCGGACCCCACCGACCTCAAGAATTACCGCCCCATCTCGCTCCTCCCGTTTCCAGCCAAAGTCATCGAGAAGACCGTCAACAAGCAGATGGCCGCTTTCCTCGAGACGAACGGATCCCTCGACCCCTCACAGTCCGGCTTCCGAGCCAACCACAGCACCGAGACCGCCCTCATCGCCGCCACCGACGACATCCGAGCCCTGATGGACAATGGAGAAACAGCGGCCCTCATCCTCCTAGACCTCTCCGCGGCATTCGACACGGTCTGCCACCGCACCCTAGTACGGCGCCTCAGCAACGTCGGAATCCAGGACAAGGCGCTGGAATGGATCACCTCCTTCCTCGACGGGAGAACACAGAGAGTCCGCCTACCACCGTACAAGTCAGAGGCCACCGAAGTCATCTGCGGCGTCCCCCAAGGATCATCTCTGAGCCCCACCCTCTTCAACGTCTACATGAGCCCCCTCGCGGCCATCGTACGCAAACACAACCTCAGCATAATCTCCTACGCCGACGACACCCAGCTGATCCTCTCCCTGACCAACGACCCCGCCGCCGCCAGAGCCAACCTGCACGAAGGGATGAAAGAGGTAGCCGAGTGGATGACGACCAGCCGCCTGAAACTGAACTCGGACAAGACGGAGGTCCTCATCCTGGGCTCCTCTCCCTCCGCCTGGGACGACTCCTGGTGGCCTCCCGCCCTGGGCACCGCACCCAAACCGACAGACCATGCACGCAACCTGGGCTTCATCCTGGACTCCTCCCTTTCCATGACCAGGCAAGTCAACAACGTCTCCTCGGCATGCTTCAACATCCTACGCATGCTACGGAAGATCTTCTGGTGGATCCCCACCGAGACCAGGAAGACCGTCACCCAGGCCCTCGTCACCAGCCGACTGGACTACGGCAACGCCCTCTACGCCGGGACCACCGCCAAGCTCCAGAAGAGACTCCAGCGGATCCAGAACGCCTCAGCCAGACTCATCCTCGACATCCCACGAACCAGCCACATCTCCGGACATCTGCGAGACCTTCACTGGCTCCCCGTCAACAAAAGAATCACCTTCCGCCTCCTCACCCACGCACACAAAGCCCTACACGACCAAGGCCCGAGCTACCTCAACAGCCGAGTCAACTTCTACGCTCCCAAACGCCACCTCCGATCAGCCAACCACGCCCTCGCCGCCGTCCCCCGCATCCGAAGAGCGACTACAGGAGGAAGGTCCTTCTCCCACCTGGCCGCCAAGACCTGGAACTCCCTCCCGACCGACCTGCGCCTGACCCAAGACCACCTCTCCTTCAGGAAGAAGCTGAAGACCTGGCTGTTCGAGCAGTAGCGGCTCCCCCCCCCCCCCCCCAGCGCCTTGAGACCCCACGGGTATGTAGCGCGCTTTATAAGTGTCACTGATTGACTGATTGATAGTGGGCCTGGTGCTGCGGCGGCGTTCCGTTACTAGCGGAAAGGACAGGCTGCTGTGACTGGAAGTGCCCTCGCTGGCATCATCCCCCCCCCACTTGCTTGGCCATGGCCAGACGCCTGCCGACTCTGCACAGCTGTCACCTGTTCAAGGGCCCTGGCGACGTCCTGGCAGCATTGGGCCATCTGCATCGCAAGGGAGCGGCAAGAAAGTTGGGAGGTGGCATTTCCTATGATGTGGTTAGATCTGGTGTAGGCTGACAGGCGGGTCAGCAGCTGGCGGTGGCGGCGGCGGGAGATATCCTGTTGGTACACCAGGATCTGGCTGTTCTCACAGACAGCTGCAGTCATGACCTGCATGCTTTCTGTGAGCTGGCCCACATTTCGCGCACTCTTATTCCGCTGCAGGTGGATGCTGCTAAGTGCCGTGCCTGCTTCTGGTGTACTGCAAGCATCCAGCGTTCTATGGCCAGCCCAGGATCCCGGATATGTACCCCTCTGCCAGTGCGTGTTGAGACGTCACGCTGCTGCCTCATCAGTCCGCTGGACTGGGATCGCACAGTGGCTGTGCGCCATGTCTGCCACCTGGGTTCTGGTGGTGTGGCCTGTACCACTGCCATGGGTGTCACTTGGGGTGGTTGCTGGGCACCTGTGGCTGCAGGGGTGGCCCTGTCCACATGGGGAGGTGGTGGTACTGTTGCTGCTGGCAGAGATGGTCTGGGTCGTGGGGCAGGATGGCTGTCTGCCTCGGTGTCCTCAGGGTTCTCCTCTATTTGTAGGGCCTCACTGTTGGTGCTGGCTTGTTCAGACGCACCTGTGATGTAAATGGGTGCATGATTAATGATATGTATCTTGCACATGGCATGTTGCTACATGCATGCAGGCTTGCATTCCCTGACTGGCTTTAGGAATAACTTTCACTTGACAGGTCTGGCTGTGTGGGGCTATCGGGAATTGTGGTCACACTACAAGTCCCAAAAATGCAATAGGGCATTTCAGGTGTGCATGGCCTGAATTACTGGGGTAACCAATTAGCTAGCTCTGGAGTCATGGGCATTTTTTAGTGGACGGGGTCGCAGTCGCATGGCACTTACCTTGGTATCGTTGGGTGGGTCGGTAGGAGTCCAGCCGGTTACCCCCACGCAGGCTGCATGATTTAGGGTGTCCTCCACAAGGTCTTCCAGTGGAGTGTTGGGTGCAACAGTGGGGCCTCCTCCTCCGGTGGCAAGTCGCTCCCCCAGCCTCTCAGCGATGCGTTCTTTGGCACTTCCTCTAAGGTCGTACCACCTCTTTTTTAGATCATCGATGGAGCGCTGGGTCACTCCGACTGAGTTCACCTTTGCGCGGATGCGCAGCCAGATGCGCCTCTTGTCCGCCTCTTGTCCGCCTCTTGTCCGCCTCAGGCACCCTCCGGGAATCCTTTCCAAAAAGGCGATCATGGTCCTTAGAGACTCCCTCAATGAGGTACTCCAGTTCCTGCTCTGAGAATTTGATTTTCCTCTTTCTTCCTGGTGCACTGATCCCTGCTGCTTCCTGGGACATTTTCAGTTGTTCTTTGTGTCCTGGTGTGGTGCTGCAGGTAGTCTGTTGTGGAGCTCTGGCCAGTGCTACTTCCACTCTCAGGCTCAGTGATCAGAATGAGGGAGGGAACTGCCTACTTCCTGGTTGTGATGTCATCATTGTGCTCGAAATGCGACTTCCTGTTTTTGCGATGTCACAATTAGTGAGATCGCAATTTGCGATTTCGGTAATTGCGAGTTCGCAATTTCTACATGGAAAACGGGCGATTCTGCGATTTTTATGCGATTTTGCGAAAATCGCAATCGGCAATTGCGGCCCATTGCGATTCGCTTTTTTACTCGATTTTCTTGATGCATTCCATTCTGCGAATTCTAGATTGCGATTCAGTATTTTTCGCTATTTAGAAATTGCAGAATATGGGCTTGATGCATTTTGGGGTTAGAAAAGGAGACAAGTGACCTGGGTTTGTCAAAACATTGAAATTTCGCCTTAAAACAATAAATCGAGAACCAGAACATGTAAATGAAATATCAAGCCAAGCTGGACCATCCACTGAGAAACCGAGTAGGAGAAGTCCACGTTTGAAAATACTAAATAATAAATTCAGAGGCCCTGAGTAGACCTACATCATCCTTGAAGATTTTGAAAATCTAGAAATAAGTGATGAAAGTAATGATGAACTGATTGTTCATCAGACTGACGAAGAAGTGAGACCTACTTGAAAGAAAGTTCACAGGTTAAAAATCTGTGGGAAGTTACAAAGAGGGGCTAAGTCTCCTTAGTCAGAAATGGCTGATTATAATGTTATATGAAGACCGAAGTGCCTCCTTTTATGCCACCGGATTGTCTGGGACAAGTCACCAACATATCTGAAGGAGCTAGTCAGCCGATATGAGCCTACCAGGACCCTCCGTTCAGAGGGCACCGGCTTGCTGACAGTCCCCAGGATCAGGAAGGCGAGAATGGGTGGACGTTCCTTCGCGTTTCTAGCAGCACAAAATTGGAACAAATTACCTCCTGTGCTGCGACTGGAGGGCAATGAACTACGGTTCAGGGCTCTGCTCAAAACTCACCTATATACAGCATAGAGTCTGGGTGTTTTAGGCTGGTTCACTGGTAGCTTAGCGCGGGGACACGCCGTGATGGCGTTACTGAGCGCTCTATAAGCTCTTTATTATTATTATTATTATTAAAAGAAACTGCCGAAAAACATGCTGTGGAATATGCACATGTAGTATATTATTAGTAGTTATAATATGGTTTGGACTGACATTAGCTATACCTTACTTGATGAGCAGAAATATGCAAAATGACACTAGTGTACCCGAACAGGTAGATACACCTAAGAAAATAGATACACACGAAAAAGCAGTTAGCCTTAAGCAGATTGAAGTAGATTTAGATGCAACAGGGGAAGTCGAATTACATTATAATAGAGCAAAGAATAGAACTGATTTAAATGTTTTCGCTAGCCTCTTAGTACATTATGTAGAAGCTATGGAAATCAGTGATTGTTATGTGTGCATAAAATTGCCCATGTTGGTAGCTGAAGGGGTCACATATCACCTTTTACCTCTGACATATGGTATCTCATGTAGTATTTTAGCTAGCTTATTTTATAGAACTGGAAGGTTACAGTATTACTATTCTAATTTTGATGTAATTTCTCTGAAGTTCCTTTATGTAGAAATCTAAATCGTATCCTTAGTACTATAGACTCTACACATTTTATGGGCAAGTATTTTCTAACAGTGGGTTCAATAGACATAGCTGAAGCACACAAAGATAATCTAACATGTAAGCTGCAAGAAAAAGAAAAGATATATTACTAAATTTAGTAGAGAAAAGGAGACAGGATTTCCATAGAAAAGCCACTGAACAGAAACGTAAAATTCCTTAATGGGCAGAAAGTAAATAATTTACCTCAAATGGCAAGACTCAAGCTGCTATGTTGCTGGATTTCGAAAAGAAAGGGAAACTCTGTCTCCATAGAGAGAAAACAGACTATTATAATAATATACTCATTGGTTCCAGTGAATGTGATCATAATTTCAAAGTAATTGGGGGTTGAGGATTCAAAGATGGATCTGAACCAAAGTTTCCTGGTATCTATTACATTTGTGGGAACAAAACATATTTTAAATAATCTGATCATTGGTATGGGACTTGCTATTTTGTAATAGTATTCCCAAAGGTGTCTCATGTGAAGAAAATCACTGGAAGCAAGGAAGGAAATAATGGACTAACACATAGTAAAAGAGCTAGTTTTGCTGAAATTGTAGGTGATATATTTAGTGCATTGATACCTTCAGAGGGAGTGGTTCTGAATACTCAAAGAATCTGCAAGTTATGAACAGTGGTGGATTGATTATCGACTGACATTGCTGGTGGATTTTTAATGATCAATACCGAACTAGTGGCAGTAAGATCAATGATTTTACAAAATCAAATTGCGCTTGATATATTATTGGCAAAAGAGGGCAGAGTCTGTAGAATGCTGAAAACGCAACATTGTAGCACTTACATTACAGACGAAAGTGTCAAAATTGGGAAATACGCAAGAAACATTACACAATTAAAAGAATAATTGAAACCACTGGAGGTTGACAATGCATGGAAGAGACTAATTAGTGGTCTCTCCTCAGTAGGTAGTTGGTTTTCTAACGTAGGAAAAAGTATTGTAGGTAGACTGCTGATGCCAATAGCGGGAATAGCCCTACTGGTGTTAGGGATAACCCTTTGGTGTAAACGTTGCAAGCCTAAAAAGATATATACAGTGAATAAGAAAGGAAAGAAAAGACATTTTGAAGAAATTGAGCTTGAAGAGTTGAATGAGAATTTATATAAAAGATGAAAAAATGTCAAATGAATAATGAGAAAATACCAAACAAAATGTTTGAAGAAATTGAGTTGGGAAGGTGTTGAAAGTTGGCATCTGTTTCTGTAATTTGTGATGATGTAAAATATCATCAACGAGGGGATTGATGGAGCAAGGTTTTGCATGAAAAGAGACTTGCTTGGACTCAATCCTATCAAAATAACAAGTAATGTATTAATCAACATGTTTTGTTTACTAATAATTGCACCGCACGAAATTTCTAGTATCTAGGGGAAGCTTGCATATGTGCTTTAACTAACAGTAACGCAAGTGCATTAAAATGGCCACCTCAACGCGGGAATTTCACTGTGCATTTATCTGTCGCACTCACGTGACAGGACGTCTTCTCTGCTTGGTGGGAAAACTTTGCAGCTGCGCACTAGAATTAAAATGGCTGCTTCATGTTTCACATACTAAAACACCTGGTGCTGCTTTTACTAAACTGTGTTCGTTCTGCTTAATAGTTAACGCAGTAGTTAAAATAAAGTAATGGGGATAGAGTAGAGATAAGTGGTATACAGAGCATTCATTTATCCTTTGTTCTAAAACTGTTTCTTTTTGACTTTGCTGTTAGCTTATATTTGGACCTGATGCTATCTTACGCACTCCATATTAAAAGGGCCGCGTAGACGCAGAAGAGCTTAAAACCCTCAAGTCACGGCATTGAACTACTGTCAACGACAGTCTAGCTTGAGATGCGCCATGGGAAAATGAACCAATGAGCCTCCAAAAGGAAGAAAACTTGCAAATCTTATTTTACATTGTATTCATTATTGAAACATGCATTTGTTGGGCGGGTAAGATGATTTGCATTATTGAATGAAGTGATCTCATAACTGGTATGGTGTAATAACCTCTCCTCGTCTTTTGACCAATCAAATTGAGGAAATACACGAACTCGCAACATTGGGGGTACATTGCCCTGGAAAATGGTATAACTAAGGTAGGCTTAGCTAGTTAGATTGTCTGACTTGTCCGAATAGCTGACCTGTCACTGACCCAACACACTCAATAGGAGATCGAGAGCAGAGGTGCTGGTGGAGCACTCTGTCAGAAGATTTGAGATCAGAGGTGCTGGCGGAGCACTCTGTCAGAAGATTCAATAAACCAATTGGGGTCTAGTAGGAGAATCGATAACCCAATCGGGGTTCTGAGGGACAAGATTTGATAACCCAATCGGGGTCCAACTGTTAGCCGCAGAGAGGGGTGTGGCGCTGGCGTTGCACTTAGCTGAGGGTACCTGTTCTGATATCATCTATCCTGATTTGGTCCTTACCTGTCCTGATCTGAACCTGTCCTGTCCTGTTGGCACCTGAATTATCGGGAAGTCCTGTTTCCCTATCCCAGCCTGTGGCCAGGGTTGGTCTTCACACAATTCTAGGTAAATATCATTCTGTGTGAGTATGTTATCGTAAGTTCCCTTTTCTCTCCTCTTTCCTCTGTTTCAATGCCTAAGAGAAGTCTCATAACAATTCTACATATCATTACTTTAATCTGTATCTTCCTAATTGAAAAGGCTCTGATTTCATACGTATGGACTGTGACATTTGAGAATTTACGTAGATAAAGAGGTTAAAACCTTTCCCAATTCTGTGGTTATTTATGATTGAAATGTTGTTTTCTACCTATTATACTAACTCCCTTTGATCCCTTAGGACTTTAGGTACCAGCAATAAGGATTGGTAAGTCAAGGTGTATAGGTTTAGTCCTAAACTGTGCATTTTGGTTTAAGTAAGAGCAGAGTTACCTGGTTAAAGTGTGTATGATTATGGGCCCAGGTGAGTATGGTAATTGATCAGGTGACCCCGCGCTCTATCAATTCTCTCTTACAACCCTTTTTCAGCAGTTGCGTCAGTTTTTGTTTTGTCAAGACGGCCGTGTCAACATAATTGTTTTTTTTACTTTAATCGTCAATTGTGAAATGGCGCCCCAAACCATAAATCTGTTGCAAAAAAGTGACGCATGATATTGTAAGAAATCGTAATGCATCTCTACGCCTGCGCAGAGATTCTCCACTTTTCATAAATGAGGCCCAGAAACATTTGCTTGTAGATGTCCTGTTAGGTAAGGATATTCAAATCTCTAATAAGCATATGTAAATTGTTAAGAAACAATTCTCCATTCAGTATTGTATGAACATGCAATATTACAAGTATAGTTTAATTTATTGAAACATGTAGGTTAGGAAAGAAAATACAATGTATAAGCTCTGCACATTCTGCAGTTATGATAAAATGTAAGCAATTCATGTTAAGGTCAAACTATTATATACCCTTATGCATAGTTCAGCATTTCTTTAAAGCATTTTTTTTTATTAAGGGTTTGAATAGCCACTTGTTTCCAGCAGCAATTCACAAAGGCTGTTGAAGTCCACTGGTCCTGGGACTTTGGTCAGGGGGCAAGCTCTCTTCCAAGCCCATGGAGATCTTTGCACAAGTTAAAAGAAAAGTCTACAAAGTTCTTTCTCCTCCATTTGTCAGCAAGGCAACCACTGCAGGCCAATTCCCCAAGCAGCTCTTCTGCTTGGGAATAGTCTCTCCTCAGTCTTCTTCAGGTTCCTTCTCCTCAGCAGAGGTTTCATCTTGTAAGTCCAGAAGTGATCTAATTTCATGGGATCAGGGTCCCAACACTTATACCCCTAAATCCTTTGTTCTCTGAGGGGAGAGGGGCCTGTGCCCAGTTAAAACCAGTTCTGAAGCACTCTGTTTACCAGACTTCTTCTTTCCTTTTACAGCGCAGGGCAGGCACATTCGAAGCCCCACAGGAGGTGGAGCCTGAATTGTGGAAGGGAAGTACAGTTCTGGAGCACTTTGTTGATAGTCTTCCTTCGCCTCTTTTAGTGTGCAGGGCAGAGACATCAGACGCACCACAGGGGGTGGAGCCAGCAATGTAGAGGCAAGGCCCAGCCCTATTCAGGTCCCAGGTGCAACTCCTCCATTCCATCTTAATGCAGATCCCCCTATTCACCACCGGGCTGCCCCAGCCTGTCTCCTGGAATTCCCAGCCCAGTCACACACAAACCCAGACCAGGAATACACAACCTCGCAGAGGCCGGCTCAAATGGTTAGGCAAGCAAATACCTACTTTCTAAAAGTGGTATTTGAAAACACAGAATATTAAAATAAACTTCGCTAAAAGATGTATTTTATTATTCTGAGGCCAGGCATACTAAACTCGAATTTCTACAATGTTCTCTGAGCCTGTTAGGAAAAGTGTAACAATTCTAACAGCCCATGCTGGCCTATGGAGAATAGGTAGCCTTGCAATTGTGAAAAAGGAAAATGGCTCTAATTCACTATTAGGACATGCCACACACATCAGGTCTTGTCCTACCTTATACTTACAAAGCACCCTGCCCGTGGGCCTACCATAGGGGTTACTAAAATAAGGTCAAGGGAAGGTTTAGGGACTGGCAAGTGAATGCACTTGCCCAGTCAGCATGACAGTACCAGACTGCACGCAGGCTCTGCAATGGCAGACCTTAGACACGTTTTACAAGGCCGCTTCTGTGGGTGGCACAACCAGTGCTGCAAGCCCACTAGCGGCATTTGGATTTACACTCCCTGGGCACACCCAGTGCACTGTACTAGGGTCTGACAGGTAAACCAAACATCCAATCATGGAACCACTAATCAATACATCAATTTACAGTAGGGAGCACTCGCACTATGGCACTGGACAGCAGTGGCACAGTGCCCAAAGCATCTGACACCAGCAACAACACATGAGGCAACAGCAAAAATGGAAGGGAGACCCACGCCAATGGTGCCAGGTCAAAGAGTCACCGATTTCAAACAGGCCGCCTTCTCACAGCACTCAGAACAGTCAATTGCATAAAAGGAGAGGAGAACTGTGTGAAAAAAAGCCTTAAGTCATGTTTGGGGCTGAGTCTAGCGACATGTGTTAAGTTTCCCAAACCATACCCAGTCTGCGGAAAATACCTTTACCAATGCGATTCTCACAGAATTTTTTGCATTTCCGATGATTAACGATGATTTGCCAGCATCTGCTAGTGACGAGATGAGTCTGCTTATGTGGAATGTGGTGGGTTCCCCATTTTCCGGTATTAGTAATAGAGATTTATTAGCATGTCTGGGGAGCAAAAGCACAAACTTAGGAAAGTAAGATCAGATCGAAAACAATTGACTAAAAATAAAGAAGGGGCAGCAAGAACCCCATGGGACCAGATAGCAACAGCACATTCAGGTCGCAGAGACTCAAGTCAAGAAAAGGAGGCACAAAGAACAAACAAAAAAGTGCTGGAAAGGAAAATGAATAAACCTGCCAAAGCTGAAGAAATGTAAAGGATATATTTACCAGATGATATAAAAGACATGGAACAAAGCAACCAAATTCAGATAAAAGTTAACATAAACAGGATGTAACGCACCTGCAGGTTTTTTACCACGGAGTCTAAAATTGAGACCCCACAGGTATCAACTTACAAAAAACTTGGGAACTCGGAATACGAAACAGACTAGGGAAATTTTACTGCCTTACCCCAAGAAAGGGTTCCCAACAAATATGCTGGTCAAGAAAATCAAACTGGCCGGATACATACAATATTCAAAAACATCGAACAGCCTAAGACGAGACCACAAAATCCTTAAACCAAATTAGAGACCACATAAAAATTCATATTTTTGCCGGATTACCCAACATAAGGGAGACAAGACACACTGAACCGGGGGAACTTGTTAACACAGTTCAAAGAGATACAGGAACTAAGGGGAATAACATAACAAGATCTTTTAGCAGTAGAATTACAGCAAACAGCTTCTTCCCCAGACACAGAAGAGATCTTAACAACATGGAACTCTAAGGAACTAGTGGACCAGATCTACGCGACCATAACAAAATTTGAAGCTTGGGGAATTCACTCTAAGGCTCCACAAACGGCCAAAATATCCATATATCCTTTTACAAAACACTGAGGTACAAAAAATGGGACAAACAAAAGGGAAAGGACAAATATCTTGTCTAGGGGGTGCTAGACACACCACACCACCTGCACAAAAAAACTCAACCCAGAAGGAAGTAACATTAAGTCCATTAAACTTCGAATATAAGCCAGGTAACAATCAGGACTGGTCATGGGTGTCAATAGCCCTGTGCAAAAAAAGTACCTGATGAAAATCCACAGACAGAACCTCATGACATCGCGAGGGTGCACTCAGGCGCAAACAACACAGAGAAAATTAAAGACCTGTTTAAGGAACATCCATGGTTTTAGAGAAAGAGGCCAGGTGTATAAGGCCGTATTTAGTATTCCCAAGTCAAAATCCGCCGCTCAGGTTCGGTTAGAATTTGGTCTCCAGAATCAGAAATTTCAAAGCATGAATTCTTTTTTGAAGCTGTGCCACAAATTCGGATTATCTGAACCCGGCTCATTGAGCAGCTTATGCTGGGCAGAGAACAAGGCTCAAATGGACCAAGAAACATCCAATACATGGGGTGCTTACTTGAGAAAATCTCTAGAGGAATTGGACATTCAATCAGCATTGGATAGCCTGGAAGAAAGGGCAAAACTCAACAAGGTTTGCAACAATTCTGCAAAGAAGAAATCTCTACTGGGAGATAAAAAAAATCCTGACCAAATGACGGCACGCATGGACTGTGATAAACTCCTACACACACGTAAAGCCTCAAGTTTATTTAGCAGCCCACTTTCACACTGTGATAAGCAAGCAATTACAATTCAATAGGTCTCGGGTTAATTAAGTTTGAGCTATTGGCATTGCTAAATATTGCAACACCAACTGCAGCAAAAGTCTATAAATTGTAGGCCAAAAAAATGTGCATTTATTTTTGTAGCAATGGTAACATGCTGCACTTTAGATGAATATGTTTAAAAGTAAACTGCACCATACTGCGATTGCTACAATAGTTAATTGTGGATGCATTAACAATTGATGTGTGCACTGAGGGCTGGTGGTGTGTGTGCCTGTAGAAATTGTGCACTGATTGCTAGTGGTTTGTGTGCCTGGTGGAAGTCTGCACTGCCGGCTGGTGGTCTGTGTGCCTGGTGGAAGCGTGCACTGATGGCTGGTGGTGTGTCTGCCTGGTGGAAGCGTGCACTGAAGGCTGGTGGTGTGTGTCTGATAAAAGCGTGCACTGACCGCTGGTGGTGTGTGTCTGATGAAAGCGTGCACTGACAGCTGGTGGTGTGTGTGTGCCTGGTGAAAGCATGCACTGATGTCTGGTGGTGTGTGCCTGGTGGAAGCATGCACTGATGGCTGGTGGGGTTTGGGCCCGGTAAAAGTTTGCATTGACAGCTGGTGGTGTTTGTGCCCGGTGAAAGCATGCACTGATGACTGATGGTCTCTTTGCCTGGTGAAAGTATGAACTGATGGTGTGGTTATATGTGTGGTTTGGTGTGTAGTAGTGGTTGTGTGTGTGTGGTTGTGTGTGTGGTTGTGTGTAGTTGTGTGTGGTTGTGTGTGTGGTTGTGTGTGTAGTTCTGTGTGTGGTTGTGTGTGTTGTTGTGTTTGGGTGTGTGCTGTTGTATGTGTGTGGTTGTGTGTGTGCGGTTGTTTGTGTGTGGGTGTGAGTGCGTGGTTGTGTGTGTGTGGTTCTGTCTTTGTGGCTGTGTGTGTGGCTGTGTGTGTGTGGCTGTGTGTGTGGTTGTGTGTGTGTGGTTGTGTGTGTGTGGGTGTGTGGATGTGTGTGTGGTTGTGTATGAGTATGTGTGTGCACGTGTGTGTGTGTGTTCATGCTTGGGTGTATGTGTGTGGGTGTGTGTGTGAGCATGTGTGCATTTGTATGTGTGTGTGTGTGTGAGTATGTGTGTATCGTGTGCAATGCCACAAGCTATCTCCTAACCACACTTCATCCCTTTGTAGGCCGGGCCAAGAATGAGCCATCACACACTATTTTATCTGTTGCTCAGGAATGTCTAATCATAAAAAATCACAAAGGCTACAAACCCTTAAATCATTAAAAAGTACTCCGCTTGAGTTTTAAAGGCAATCAAGAACACTCAATATTAAAAATGCTAAGTGTTAGCCCGCAGTTGTAAATGAGACACCACAAATAGCCATCCGTTTTCCTGCACTGTTGTATCTGCCGTTCTACCAACCTCAGTAACGCAGGTCCCCTGCTCTGGGGTCCCAAGAGTCACTCCATGAGGAGAGATTTCACGCCACATGAATGAGTCTCCTCTGCAGTCTGCGTCCGCATTTGTGTGTGTGCATGCATGTGCATGCACTTGCGCGTGTTTGTGCATTTGTGTGTGGGTGCATGAGTGTGTGTGCATGTGTGTGTTTGCATGTTTGTGTGCGTACGAGTGTGACTGTGTAGGTGTGTGTATGAGTATTTGCATGCACGTGTGTGTCTGTGTAGGCGTGTGTATGAGTATGTGCATGCACATATGCGCATGTGTGTGTGTGTGTTCATGCTTGGGTGTGGGTGTGTGTGGGTGTGTGTGTGCGCATGTGTGCATTTGTATGTGTGTGTGTGCGTGAACATGTTTGTATTGTGTGCGATGCCATGAGCTATTTCGTAACCACAACCTTTTGTAGGCTGGGCCAAGAATGAGCCATCACACACTGTTTTATCTGTTGCTCAGGAATGTGAAATCAGACAAAATCACGAAGGCTACGAACCCTTACATCATTAAAAAGTACTCCGCTTGAGTTTACAAGGCAATAAAGCACACTCAATATTAACCAGGGGCATCTTTGGCATTAGAAAAGATGCTCTAGAGACATTTAGCACAAGTTTAAACGGCTGCTAATAAAATCTTTTTTCAACATTTCTGTTCTCACAAATGTGTTACGAGGGCATACTGATGAAAAGAAGATGCAAATAAGTGTATCTGTGTCTGTGCGCATATTCAGAGGAGGGGGAAGTCTTATGGGGTATAACTGGACATTTTCTCGAAAAGAACAACAAAACTCCAGCACAGGTCCTGTAAATGCAACTACGCAGAAACAAATGTGCGCACAAGAAAAGTTGCAGTAAGCAGCACTGAAAGAGATCGCTTTTGCGATCGCTAATGTTAAAAAAAAAAGAATTGCCCGCGAGAGGCGCGCGCGCCACTGTGAGGCAAATGTCTTCAATTATCACACCCGTGTCTGGGTACGATAATTGAAGACATATGGACTTTGTTGCGCGTAACAGACACCAATAGGCCATGGGCAGAGCTACGCGACTGCCCATGGCCTATTGTGTGTTCTGTAAAAAAACAACACGTACGCAAAGCCCGATCAAAATGGACCATAGGATATGAACACGCACAATTGTGTGGAATTTGCAGGTCCATTTTGAAAACCCCAAGAAAAGGACTTTGGCTACGCGAACGCTGCTGCACAGTGTACGCTAGGCCGAGACCCAAAAAGAGCTTCATCCAATCTATTTTTAATGATTTAAATATTCACACATTCAGACAAGCTGTGATCTGCTGGATAGAGGGCATATCTAATATCTTGACTTGACAAGGTGTTACATTTTTCACATAAATAAGTAAAGTCCTCTGGCAAGCTGACTCAGAAAACTAGGATACTAGCCCAAGGAAATCTTGAAAAAGCATATATATTTTTTAAATTTCTGAATGTAAGGCCACCAATATAGATATATTAGAAAACGTTTTTACTGTATAAAGTGTACCTTAACCAATTGCACATAGCACAGTTGCAAAAGGGAAATAGCTAAAGTGGAGTAAACCCTGCAAGGGTTTTATTATTACTGCTTTTGTACTTTATACCGTTATATAATCAATGGATTTTAGGCACTATTTTTAATCTGATAAATCCACATTAGGTTTTAAAGCTAGAATAATGTTTTATTTACAGGAACCAAATGTACTGAACCTCTTGCTTTTAAGGTTTTCAAATGTTTGTATGGGTTTTGATTAACCAAACAAATAAATAAAGATTGATTGATTGAGTATGCCCGTATCTTATTTCTGTTCATGTATATTGGTCTGCAGTGGCACCACTATCAGGCTGTGGTGCAAAACCCTTTTCTATAATAACTTTTGTGCTTAGAAGACTTGTGATGTGAGCTGTTTTCTTAATGTACCAGATCTATAATTGTACGATCAGATGACAATGTGCACACAACTCTATTAGTTGAATCGTTTGCGGACTGTGTCAGTACATTCACAAATATAAGCAACTTAACTTTAAGGATTTGTTACGTTAATAACAGCCAATAAGATAGTGCCATGTGTTAGCAAAACTTCAGGTTATATGATGATAAGTTCTTTTGTACGCAGCTTTCTAATCATTTGTGTGGTCCAAAAGCTCTGGATATGAGTCTGTCCATCATGGCTGCTTGCCTACAAATCTACGTTTCTCTATTTATTTATTTATTTGGCATTTGTATAGCGCAGCAAATCATCCCCAGGTGGATCACTGAAATAATATCCAGTACAAAAATATAGACATACAAAAATATTGAGGGTATAATATCGACTACAAAAATATCGAATTCCTATCTACTAACATGTAAGTACAAAAATATCGAGTCAAAAATATCGTTTAAAAATAATATAGTTAGTCAAAATATCGAATTTTTGTAAATGTCTTAAACGTAATTTAAAATAAATGAAATATTAAAAAAATTCACTAAAACGTACTTAAAAATACTTAAATACCTTAAAATTATAAAGTAATTAATTTAAGCTAAAAAAATACCATTTTCTTTAACACATATATATATTTATTCACATATTATTAATAAAAAACATACAATATTTTTACCGTAGGATAGCGGGAGGGTAAAATTTACTATAACCACTCCAGTGAGTGCAACAGTAGGGAAAGCATTGGATAGCGTAGGGGTAAAATGTACTATTCCCACACAAGAGAGTGCATCAGTAGGAAGAGCGTTGGATAGTGCAGGTGTAAAAATGACTATTCCCACTCCAGTGAGTGCAACAGTAGGGAAAGCGTTGGATAGCGTAGGGGTAAAAATTACTATTCCCACTCCAGTGAGTGCAACAGTTGGGAAAGCATTGGATAGCGTAGGGGTAAAAATTACTATTCCCACTCCAGAGAGTGCAACAGTAGGGAAAGCGTTGGATAGCGTAGGGGTAAAAATTACTGTTCCCACTCCATTGAGGGCCACCACAAGTGTGGGAACTGTGTGGCGTGCCCCAGTACCATTGAAGGGGCCGAATTTTGTCATCTGGATACTAAATGGAAACACTCAGAATTTTCAAACTGTAGAACTAAAAATGTGATCTACGTGATAATGTGCCCCTGCAATAAAATCTATATTGGCAAGACTAGCCAGCAGGCCAATTTACGTATGAGCCAACATAAATCCAAGATAAAAAAGAAAGTGATGGCTGCCCCCATGGTGGAACATTTTGTCGAAAAAGGACATGATGAGAACTCCTTTAAATGGTCAATCTTATATGCAATGAACCAGATGCATCGTTCTCTGGATCGAGAAAGAATGCTATTACAGAAAGAGGCTTATTTAATTTTGAGATTGAACAGCACCCAGACGGGGCTGAATAGTCTGTCTAAAGTAGGAAGGCTGTAAACCTGTTGGAATCAGAAACCTTTTGATTTTCATTAGAATACAATAAACATTTGCTATTTGTCAGAAGACTGTGCTGTTTTCAATTGGGATGACTTGGCAGTCGGTACACAGATACCTATTTATGTGTAGAATTGTTTTCACTATAATTCAAAGCCAGGGATTTTTTCCACCTTCGATTTGTTCCTTCTCCGTTCTTTAAATCCCATTTAACTGTTTTGCGAGCTAAAACTTTGGAGGGTCCGGGCATGTTTTTAGAATGATAACTGCTGACTCAAGTTTAAAGCGCATACGTATAGATATAGCTATTTTGGTTGTGTACATAGGATGTTTGATTACATGCCCCACAATCCTTTTTATACACCGGGATAAAACAAGTGAAAAATAGCGGGACGCCATCTTGATTTATTCGAGATTGCTTCGGCGGATACACTGTAGCAACAGGTAATAGAGCTTGCTCCAAGTTAATAATCAATCTGGTATTATGTAAAAGCTGGGGTGTTGAAACATCTGAATATTGGCTATTGTGCTTTCAGGGCTTGCGCTCGTCTTGGAACATACGCAGTAACACACGGAATCAGTGAAACGCCCACGCTGGTGTTTGTGAGAACACTTGTTTGTGAGAACATTCGTTTGTAAGGTAATAAAATGTGCCTTATAGAATAAGTTGTCTCTGACTGTGAGACATTTATACACCTGACAAAAAATACCAAAATACTCGCTATTGTCCTTATAGGTTTGCGCTTATCCGCAAGTTAATTTTAAACGAAGGAGGCTGCTTTCAACAACATGTCTGGCGAAATGAATTTTAATGCCGTGTAAACGAGAAATAAAACTCCTACAACATTAGGAGATAAATACCACATGAAAGGTATGTCTAGATATTGGCGACCCCCCCCCCCTCCCCATGTTTTGGGTATCACGAAGATGAATATGACTGATACTTGTCATTTTCTTTGGTAGAGTGTTGTGTGAAGCGCACAGTAAGGAGCCATTTGCACACTGAGTGGAACCTAATAAAAGAAGTCTTTGAGATTAAGGAAAGCTTCATGTATTGAAATCAATTGTATATTAACTTATGATGTGTTGTCTTTGTTTGAGAATTTTCTTTGGGATGTATGATGTTAGAAATCAATTTTAATGTATATATGTATTGTTCTATAATTGTGTTTAAGTTGTAATGTACAGTAGTGTAAATATATAAATGTACAGTCATTCAATTTTTGCCATTTAAAAAAGAAAAAAGTTTTTGAAAGAAAAAGAAAAAAAATTATGGTATAAAATAAAATAATTTAGAGAAATAGGCACTTGGCACACCTAATACTTTCTGCTTATTTTAGTGATGCTTGAACTATTTATTCCACCTATTGCGTGCTAGCCGGTGTCATGGGGCTGCCTTTGCCCTATGTCTAGAATACTTTGATCAAGCGGGTAGTAAACAACTGTTACTCCCTGACCTGCTGCACAGCTGAGTTAATTAAACTGTTATTCTGAATTAGTTTGCAACTTTTACCCAATTTTTCAGTTGATTTAACTTGGTTTTATTCACCAATCTTTTCTTTCACTGATTACTTTGTTTGATTATATTTACTTTTCATATTGTTCATATCACATCAAATGTTATTCATTTCTTATACATTTTATCTTTGGTGTGATTCTAATCACACGTTAACACATCCCATAACAATTGTTAACGGCGATTGAGGATTACTTGGCCCGATGCATTTCGGGACCCTGTCCCTTCTTCAGGGACCTCCTGTAAATGAAATACATATATGTCATTTAAACTTCTGGATATTCTATTTGCTTTAACTTTTGTATTCAAAGGACACGTCTAGTTTCAAATCAATCACCAATATCTTATTTGTACACATATCTCCTTATAAATCTATCTTAAACTGTACAGTTCCATTCTTGAGTAGTTACATTCACTGAGTCAGTGTTTTACTGTTATCTAAATAAAGGGGGTTGAAATTTCAAATTTTTTGCGTAGATGGACTTAATTTTCAGATTATTCTCAAAGATTCTGTTTATATTTTAAAAAACGATTTGCTTACAGATTGGTATTTAAAGCGTCATGCAATAAGAGAATAAGAGAATAGCTGAGTAAATGCTTAAGAGTGCTCAATTACCTTTTAAACGTTTCAGAACGAAAGCGGTATCGAGTTTCTATGTATTATGAAGTTTGTTTACCTTATTTTTCGACGTTTATTTTCTGTGCAATAATGCGAGGCTTGGAGGAGTAAATATACGGGAAACTGTGAAAATGAGAATAAATTTCATGTAATCTGCCTGAAATGTCAAAACGCTAATAAGTGTACCGATTATATTCTATACCATTCCTACCTTTTCATATGAAGTAGCTATCCTGTGTGTGCTTGCGGGTAACAGATTAATGCTTCGTGCTCTCCGAGTCAGTTTGTTTTTTTCTAAAGAAGTAAAACGGCATTTAGTTCAGAGTATTACTTCTATTTTATATAAGTTTCAAAACTACCCAGTAGTTTGTATTTTACTGCGGGCTTGCTTACCGGCTGCAATTCACTTCCCGAATCTCCTCTTCACTTCTACGCTTGCTCGTTCAGTCCGCTAACGAAATCTCGTATCAAATTATCATGGGATTGGGCTTGTTATTATTTCCTTTTCTATGGTATTGGGCGCCATGTTTGAATGGTGTGGGAATTCTCGGGTAAAAGGTTCCTGCCTGCAGTAGATAACAATCTTGTTTGAAAGCCACATCAAACAACTCTAAAGGTTCCAATAGAAAATCGGTTCACAATCACAAGTGTGTGTGGTGTCTCGACCCCACCAAAAAATATTAACGTAAAGCCCTGTTTATATCTCGATTCTGTGGGTACCATGTTGGAAGGGAGTAAAAACACAATCAGAATGTGGTAGTTACTGTGGTTATTGGCGGAGTAGATAAACGTGGTGAATTAAATACTACATGATTGAATGATTCCTAATGGGAGATTCAATTACTTCAATCATCCTTATGCTATTAAGGGAGTATAATGAGTACTTGCTGGATCCCATGGGTATTATTTATGTCAAGGTTCTGTTCATCCTAAACAGCATGCTTACACTATAAGCATTGATTATCACTTTCTGCCATACTTTTCGATCGTTCATTATAATCGTAAACATTTTTGTTGGTGATACTGATAGGTTTACAATGTACAATCACAGTGTTCAAACTTATACTTTGCCTCCTTATTGCATAGTTTTACATCATTCTTGTTGGGCTAAAATGAGCAATCATAGTGTTCAAATACAGGATATACCTTTATATTGCATAATTTTTCATCCTACTTTTTAGAATCATAGAAAACATCCCATGTCTAATTTGTCATTCAACCCTAACGGTTCCATAGTTTGGAATTTATTAATTAGCATTACTTCCCTTTGGGACAAGAATTTTTGATTATGCCTTCCCGGTTTAATCTCTATTTTTTCAATCACTAAAAACCTTAACTGAGAGATATTATGATGCTTTTCTAACCAATGAGTTGCCAGGTTGGAGTTGGTATTCTTGGTTCTTATCATGCTTTTATGCTCTCCTATTCTGATTTTCACCTTTCTTTCTGTTTTGCCGATGTACATAAGTCCGCAAGGACACTTTATACTGTAAATAACGAAGTTGGAATTGCAGTCTGCTGTTAATTTAAGAGGTATTTTTTCTCCTGTTCTAGGGTGAGACACAAATGCTTGTTGCATGACGTTGTTACAGTGAATGCAATTATTGCATTTCTTCATTCCTTTATAGTCTGTTCTTTCTTTTTTGTTTTTGCTTTTCAATTCCTCCTTTAGATTTCTGCTTCTTGTATATATAAAAATTGTTTTTTCCTGGAATATGTTCCGAAAATCCTCATCTTGTTGTAATAGTTCCCAACGTTTCAATATAATTTTCTTGATATTTCTAGATTTAGTGGAATACTTAGAAACAAAAACGTTATTTAGTTTGGTGGATGGTTTCTTTGTGGTCTTGAGTAAACTTTCGCGGCTTAATTTGTTTACTTTTTCTTCAGCTTTGTTTATACAGGAGATAGAATATCCTCTTTGTTTAAATTTTGTTTTGATTCTTCGCATGTCTTCTTCCTGAGATTCAGGTGACGAACATATTCTTTTGCTTCTTAGCATTTGTGAAAAAGGCAGATTTTCAATCAATTGTGGCGTATGGAAGCTTCTGAACCATAATGTGTTGTTGCGATCAGTAGATTTAACATACATTTGTGTATGTATTTTCCTATCTTTTTTTGTTATTTTCACATCCAAGAATGTTATTTCTTGATAGTTTATTGTATGGGTGAATGTAATCCTTGTTTTTTTTATTTAATTCTAGAATGTTACTCTCCAGTCTCTCTTTTGATCCTTTCCAAATCAAAAAAATGTCGTCTATGAATCGACGATACATTAGTAGTGACGTGTTCCATTTTTTGTTTGTTAAAATCTATGTATATGTATCGATGTATAAAGGGAATTAACATCAATTGTACAGAATGTACATTGTTGAATATCTTCTGATGTCACCATTCCAAGTAGGTTAAGAAATTCAGTGGTATCTTTGATATTGGTCTTCCACTGTGTCACAAATTTTTGAAGAAAAAAGTCTATATATTTGCCTAGAGGCTCAAATATTGATCCTACTCCCGAGACAATAGGTCTAAACGGTGGGTCTTTCAAATTTTTGTGCACCTTAGGGAGCATATATATGTGAGGTCGTCTGAGTTCTGTTTCTGTGAGGAATTGTAAGGTTTTTTCTGAGATCCATCCCATTATGAGGGCGTTTTGAAGTATTGTTTCTAGTGTTCTTTTAATCTCGTTGGTGGGATCCATTTCCAGTGGTAAATACGTTGTCTCGTCCATCAGATGTTCTTCGACTTTTCTTCAATAAAATGAAGCATCCATTATTATGAGAGCGCCTCCTTTGTCTGCTCTTTGAAATTCTAATGTATCCATTTCTGCCATTTGTTGTAAGATTTTCCTTTCTTGTTTTGAGAAATTTGTTTTGCTTTTGGTTTGGAAGTTTAACTTCTGAAAATCTTGTAAAACCAAATTCTCAAACATGTCAATGTTCTTATGTGATGTGGGTGCTGTGAATGTGCTCTTGGGTTTAAATTCCACGTATTCTTTAGGTGTTGCTTGGGTGGATTCCGGTAATACATTACTGAAAAAATGACGTAATCTGATTGATCTTGAGGTAATTGAAATTTATATGGTCAGGTATGTCGCCTAACGTGTACCCCAACGTCTCCATGTACGAGTTTAAAGTGCATGTAATTTCCCTCCACACCCGAATCTGATGACGCAAATACATTTGCGTCCAACGTTGAAATGAAATGAAAAATTACATTTCTATAGCGCATAACTACCCGGAGGCCTCGCAGCGCTTTAGACTGATTACTGTGTCGGACCTACGGGTAGTTAGTACGCTTTTGCAAACAGGTAGGTCTTTAAGGCCTTCCTGAAGGACTGTAAGTTACTGTCTTCTCTCAGGGTCACAGGCAGAGAGTTCCAGAGCCTTGTCGCTGTATGGCTGAAAGAGCGGCCGCCCCATCTGGCCCTCTTGACTCTGGACGAAGTTGCCAGATACAGTGTTCCAGAGCGAAGAGCTCTGGAAGGGGTGTAGAGTGATGCTAGCGGATGTAGAATGGCCGGGCCTGTTCGATGAAGAGATTTATGTAGAATACACATGGCTTTATCAGATCCACCATGAATGGATCGATAATTCAGTTCCTAAGTATGCCTTGCCAACGTCTTTACATGGTGCACTTTCACGTTTTTCCTGGCTCTACCGAGCTAGGCCCTGATTTCTGCCTTCGAGCCACTTCTGCCTCTGCCTCTGAAAGCTGCAGCATGGAGATGCATCCCTGACCTCTGCCTTACTTCCTGCCAAGCGAAGCGGTGCCTGGCTCGGCCTGGCCTGCCTGCCAAAACAGTATTTTGCCTTCAAGTTATCAGCGTAGCCAGTTCAGCCTCCTCGAAAACACATTCCTGTCTAGTGAAATAGGTAAACATATCCCCGGCTGCAGAGCAAAGGGCCAAGCCGTCCTGTCTCCTTCGTGTAATTCATTGCTCCCGTTACCATGGTAGGCCCATGGCCCCGCGCATTGCACTTAGACACATATGCATTCAGTATAGAATAGCCTCTGCCCGAGAGACCTTTTACTCCAGATTAAGCATCTCCCAAATAAAAGATATCAGACATGTTATAGGAACAGGTCGATCTGACATGCCAGACTTCTGTCTCTTCTACTAGTGCTAAAAGTCAGACCCTCAGCTTTCTCCAGATGCATGTCAATCACACGTCATATTAACTGCGCGCGCATCCAGGCCATAGGTTTCAGCTGACTCTGCAGAATCCTCTACGCACCCACCCACTTATGACACTTTTCTGTGACGTTTCCAGTACACGCCTCCGTGCACACCCTTGTACACGCCTTTTTTGCTACGCACATGTGTTCTTATCATATACATTTCACTTGTCACGCCTCCTGTATCCATCGCTATTGTACAGTTTTACTATATATGTCATGTACTGTTAATAAATCGTTGACATCTTTCTGCCATCATTGCATATACCCCGATCCCTTGTATCGATGAAATTGATTTCCATGGCTCGAGCCATCCCGAATTAAAGCCCGTATGACTCAGAAACCACGGACTCTGCCTCTCATTTGATTGAGCTATTCTTTTTCTTGTCAGTAATTATACGGTAAAAATTGACCGGTAAATTATATTTACCACATAATTTGGCGCCCGAATAGGGACCCCTCCCCCACCCCACGCGCCGGCGATGCGTCGCAGGCCTTGCCCCCTACCACAGCCGTGACGGACTTCTATGCGCATCTGCAGGTTTTCCTGTATCTCCCTCAGGCCTACGGTGGAGACGGAGACTGCGGGACAGCATCCAGATGAGGCGGTGAGGAGTGCGGAGGATCACGACCAGAGCCCAGCCGAGAGAGCAGTGTCCGAGGTATCGAGAGGCCCACCTGTCCGAAGCGTCGAGGCGCATGCGTAGTGCGCAGCAGCAGTGACGTCGTAGTCCAGTCCTGTCGAGTTTCCGAGGCCTTCCGTTCCGTGCTTCCCGGTGAGTACCGTTGCTGGGGACGCATCAAGACGGGTGCATTTATTTGTGTCCGGTCAAGACGGGTTTGGGTACACAGATCCGGTCTGCACTGTTTTAGCAGTGTATGTGTACTGTTTAGCAGTGCATCTAGTAATTCAGTTATTCAGTGATTCAGTATTTTTTTTTTTTGCTATAGACCTTATTAGTCAGTATTTGTTCAAAATGTCTCAATGTGTTTAATGTCGTAGTATGAGTGATTGTTTGCATTTCTTTACTGTGTTTATCGTATTTGCGTCTAGATCGAGGTAGCAATGCCTTTGTTTTCGAAGTTACGACAGATAGGAACTAGGAAAGGGATACTAGAAGAAGCCGTTCCCATCCCACCTAGGGACACTCCTGGACATTTTATGTACCATAAGCATGGCTTAGATGCCATACTGTACTTAGACTTATGGGTGGATTATACGAAAGACTTGGAAGAGAACCAGAGATGGCCCGTTACAGGGACATGGGATGCCGAGTGCATCATGAGAGTAGAAGAAGCATTATGGAAAAAGAAAGCCAGACAATCACAGAAAGATACCATTGAATTGTGGCGTAAAGAATCACATAGACGGACAGAGAAAGCACTCAGAAAAGTAGAGAAAAGTAGAGAGGATTCCGAAAAAGCTAGAGAAAAAGAACTACTAGAAGAAGGACAGCGAGTCAGAATGGAACAACACGACAGACAGAGTAATGCCCTTATAACAGGACTGTATCCAGTTCTGGCCGAGGGCCTGCCCAAGGCGACCCCGGAAATACCGAACGATCTGCCACCTCCATTGGTTCCATCTAAATTACGTCATAAAAAGACCGCAGCAGACATATTTCTTTCTTCCTATTTAGACGATGTAGCTCCCGCTTACACTAATGTACCCGTACCACCCGTTAACAATGCCCAGCAGCCTGCTCCGGTTGCTCGAGTAACGACCCCTCCACGTCAGCAAATTCCCGCACCTGTTATTACTTCCCCTACTGTTCCCCCTACTAATCCTTTTTCGACAGATGCAGCCCAGGGTTCAATCCCATTACATATACCTGCCGCACAGTCAGCCTATGCTCACGCTTCCGTTTCAGGAGGCGCCGTAGGTGGCCTTCCCCACACCCCGCCACAATTACATCGAGTGACAATGAGAGAATTAGCAATGCAGCGTACACCACAAGCGAGTACATCTGAAAAACTTAAACAGTTACTTACAGATTGTAGATATGATCCAGTACCTGGCAAGACAGGACCCATGATGTTAGCCTCATTACGTTTACGCCGTGTTACAGATTATCTGATGTTATTACCAGAAATGCCAGAACATCTAGACAACATATATCATTTTATTAGAACAGGAGAGAGACCAGGTTGTGTTTGTGAAGCCATGGCACATCAGAAAGTTGAGACACAAGGTTTAATATTACGATTTTTGATTAATTGTTTGATAAGGGAACAAGACCAGCCAGGCTTTTCGCAAGAAGAGATGGAGGGATTGTCAAAATGGAGTCAGAATATTGCAGATTGTAAGCATGATAAACAGAATTGTATAGATGTCATGACCAGAAAGATACGTAAAGAAATAGTAGCAATACATGCCCGACGGGAGGCTGATAGGCCTCTCGAGTCAGACGATAAAGACACCTCAGAGGAGGAAGAAACAGAGAATCCAGCAGCGACACAAGACTTGATAGCATATGTAGGTAGAGAAAAACTCCCTAGACAGTATCCTCCTGATAGGCCCTTCGACAGACCCATTCGTTTAGGAAACAAGAAACGTTACCTTTCCCCGATACCAGAGCAATGTTCCCTTGAACATATTTTCCAGGTTACTGATAAAATCCTGAAAGAAAGAGTGGGTTATCATGAACTCAATACCTTACGTGATCAGGAACTAGCCCGGTCAGCAGTCCAATGGGCCGGGGATGACAGTATATATAAAGATGATTCAGTAGTGCAAACATTTTTAAGTCTTACTCCAGAAGAACAGCAACTAGCTGGTATATACGTGACCCAGCATCTTATTGTACAGTATGAAAACCAGCAATCTGACCCAGGTCCGTTATATAATCTATTGCAGGACTTACTCCTGAGAAGATGGAGAGGTCTAGGTACCGATTTAATTGACATTATTTTAGAACAACGCCATAAATACAGAACTTTCCTGACTCCACATCTTGTTTCCGTTCCACCCCCAGTAAGACAACCATATCACCGAGATAGACAGAACCCTTTACGAGAAGTGCATCCAATCAGGAAACCAGGTGATACACTTGAACGCGTATTTGTATACACGCCCATAACTAAAATGGAATTATTGGAAATGAAGAAAATTGTGCCGAGTCATGATAAAGATCCAGCAGGGTTTCACCGTGAAATAAAAGACATGTTACTCATGGGAGATTACACATATCCTGACATTATGAAAATATTAAAAGTATTATTGCCTGCCGGTATTTACGAGAAACTCAAAGAAAAAGAATGGGAGGTGGGAGACAAAAAGATTAATTGGACTGAATTAGAGAACGAAGAAACCGGTCGAACCCCAGGTTTAGGTCTTGGGGACAAAACTAAAGCATTACCAGGACTATTAGTACAGGTTTTGCCAAGATTATTGACAACTAAAAAGGAGGACTGGGATGCAATCTCAGCCTGCAAACAGAAACACGACGAAGACACTAGTGATTTTTATTCCCGATTCAAGAAATGTTTTATTATTAATAGTGGCCTGAAAACTAGTAGCGAGTCATATCCACATCTTTTTGTAACCAAATTAGTCGAGAATTCATTGCCCCAGGTTAAGAATCGTGTATTGAAGGTCGAGAGCACATGGCAAGCAAATACGCCTTCCCAAATGTTACAAATGTTACAGTACCACCAGAACAGAATTAGAGAGGAACATGATCACGAACAAAGACGTATGAAAGATACCAAAATGAAAGTGCTAGTTGCTCAGTCCGTTCCAGCTGATGGTCAGAAAAGGGGTACGACACAGTCCAACAATTCAGCGGCTCCTGTTAAAGGGACATGCAACTATTGTAAACAGCCAGGTCACTATGTAAACGATTATGCAGTTTTGAAACACAATATAGCCACAGGTAAAACTAAAGAGAGACCGCGTCCACCTAGACAGGACCAGGTCCAGCAACACGTTCCGCAGAATATACAGCCTATGCAGATTCCACAACAGACCGTAGCAGTACCACAGCCTCAGCCCATTGCCGCAGCACAACATGTTACACAGCAGATGTACCAGTATGCACAATCCGACTACCCCGATTATCAGCAGTACACATGAAACAGCCTAGAGAGGGAGGTTGGCTTGCCTCTTATTGAGGTTCCTGTAGATCAAGAGGGTCCTTATGTACATAGTCAGGTATTAGGAAAGGATAGAAAATTTTTGATTGACACAGGGGCAAGAAGAACTACCATCAGTCATGACGAGGTTCCAGGGGCACCCCTCTCAGGCTCACAGAATGTTTCCCTTGGATTTTCAGGAAAGCCTATTGTTAATGAAGTATCGAAACCAGTTCCCCTTGCAGTTGGTCCATTATCCCGTACTACAGATTTATTGCTCACGAAATCATGTCCAGAAAACTTGCTTGGTATTAAAACCCTGAAAGCTCTAGGAGCTGTAATTTGTTGTTCTCCGGAAGGAGTAAGGTTGTTCCTTCGTGATTTTAAGGGACATTATGTGTTGAGAGATTTTGATCCCAGGTTACAGAACATTCCTGCACATTTATGGGCACAAGGCCCCACTGATGTAGGTTGTATGCACATTACACCATACCGTGTCACACTCAAGCCAGGAGTTGTACTACCACGAATCCGACAATACAAGTTACCACCTGATGCTGTAGTGGCTTTACTGAAAATCATTGACGAGCTCATTGCACAAGGAGTGGTTGTAGAAACCGACTCGAATGTTTGTAATTCTCCTATCATTCCGATTCTTAAACGCACTGATCCGAATGCACCTCCAGTTTATCGATTAGTGATCGATTTGCGAGAGTTGAATAAATGCATTGTACCACAATATCCAGTGGTCCCAGACATTTTGTCACTATTGACAGCTATTGATTCAGAGGCGACGTTCTTTACTGTAATCGATCTCAAGAACGCCTTCTTTAGTGTCCCCATTGATCCGGAAAGCCAGTACCTTTTCGGATTCTGTTTAAATGGCCGAAGCTTCAAATTTGCACGCGCCCCTCAAGGATTCACAGAAAGCCCCAGCATCTACAGCCAAGCACTGAAACGACAACTTGACAGTATTCAAATGCCTGCTAACACTGCCCTACTCCAATACGTCGATGATCTATTGATCACCGCCCGTAGTGAACCAGAATGTGAACAAGCATCACTGACAGTCTTGTATTTCCTGGCGGACAAGGGACACAAGGTGTCTCCTTCGAAGCTACAATTCTGTGCCCAGCAAGTGGTGTACCTTGGGCACTTGCTGTCCAAGTGGGGTAGGCAGCTCACACCTGATCGCATTCAGTTAATTGCACATCTACCGCAACCCAAGACACAGAAAGAAGTACGAGCCTTTATTGGACTCACTTCTTATTGCAGACAATGGATTCCCTAATATGCATTTCTATCTAAAAGACTTATACAGTTGACAACCCAGGAGGCAGCGTCTTCGTCTGTTCTCCCATGGACACAGGAACATACACAAGCTTTTGACGAATTAAAGAAAGCCTTATGTCAAGCACCTGTTTTAGCAACACCATGTTACAGCAAACCTTTTACACTTTTTGTCACAGAACGCGATGGCACAGCGTTGTCAGTTCTCACTCAGCTTCAAGCAGACAAATACAGACCGTGTGCTTATTTTTTGAGTACATTAGATCCAGTAGCCCAGGCCTTGCCTGCGTGCTTAAAATCAGTTGCAGCAACAGCTCTAGCAATCAGACAAAGTGACTCCATTGTATTAGGACATCAATTGACAGTACAGGTTCCACATTCTGTGGAAGTTCTCCTAAACAGAACACAGACTCAACACTTGACTATAGCACGACTGACAGGTTATGAATTGACAATATTCCAACCACACATAGAAATCAGACGCTGCAATACACTAAATCCTGCTACACTTTTACCATTGAGCACAACAGATCCTACTCCACATGACTGCGTGGATGTCGTTAACACGATTACGAAGCCCAGACAAGACTTGACAGATGTTGCATTACCCAATCCAGACCTGACACTTTATGTGGATGGTTCATGTATGAGAACAAGTACAGGAGAGTTAGTGGCCGCATATGCAGTGACCACTGAAACTGAAGTCATAGAAACACATCGCATTGACACCCTGTCAGCTCAAGCAGCAGAGCTCGTTGCTCTGACCCAAGCCTGTATACGAGCCAAGAACCTGAAAGTAAACATATACACATATTCACGTTACGCATTTGGAGTCGTACACGACTTCGGTGTCCTTTGGCAAGAAAGAGGTTTTTTGACCTCTCACGGAGCCAAGATCCAGCATGGCCCCCTCATTCAAGCTCTGTTGGAAGCAATACATTTGCCTACAGCCATAGCCATCATGAAGTGCAAAGCACACACTAAAGTCACAGACACTATTTCCCAGGGTAACGACTTTGCAGATCGAACAGCGAAACATACAGCACTGACTCATACTCAAACGACTGATATGACAATGACTGACGTAACCTCACTGACATCTTGCATGACAGTCAGGGATCCTACACAAGATGTCATTGACATACAGACACATGCTACTCCAGATGAAATAAAGAAATGGGCTGAACAAGGAGGGGTCCAGACAGAACAAGGATGGATGACGAGGGGTAAGACCACATGGTTTCTCCCGACTCTATGGTTCAAGTTATCATCAACACAGCACATAGTCCAGCACATTTAGGAGAAAAAGCCATGTTAGACAGTTTACAGAACCTCTGGTTCAACAAGCATTTACGAGCAGCAGCAAAACAGAAAGTGCGTACCTGCATGATCTGTTGTCAGTTCAATCCAGGAAAAGGGATTCCTGTGGAGCGAGGTGGATTTCATCCTCCCGACCATCCTTTTGAAGTCCTCCATATGGATTATATCCAGATGGAAAGATGCCGAGGATTCAAGTATGTCCTCGTAGTTGTATGTGCCCTATCCAGATGGACAGAAGCATATCCCGTCCCAGATTACAATGCCCCGACCACTGCCAAGCAGTTGGTTCGCGAGTTCTTCCCACGGTACGGTTTGCCCCGTGTCGTGTATTCAGATAACGGTCAGCCATTCTCGTCCGAACTCATGAAGCAGGTTTCACTTCCATTAGGTTATCAATGGAAGTTTCACTGTGTCCTACACCCCGTGGCCGCAGGTCTCGTGGACAGACACAATCAGACTCTGAAAACTCGCCTTGCCAAAGTGTGTAAAGAGAAAGGAGTAGACTGGATAGTAGCTTTACCAGTTGCCCTTTTTTATATGCGAATGGTAGCTCATTCTAGGTCAGGGCTATCCCCGTATGAGGTGGTCTTTGGTAGGCCTCCTAATATGTGGGGGACGCCTATGCCACGCAAAATAACCGATGTTGACTGTACTATGCTGACAGATTACCTTGCCTCCTTGATGTCTGCACTACTATCATGCCGTTCACAGGTTGCGGCAGCCTTCCCAGACAACACCGAGGTGAAACCACATGAACTGGTCCCGGGGGATATCGTCGTAGTCCGCAACTTTGATCGGTCAAGCCCTCTGGAGCCCCGCTGGAAAGAGCCGAAGATCGTCTTGTTAACCACCAGGACTGCGGTGAAGCTAGAGGGGAGGAAAGGCTGGATTCACTCCAGCCACGTTAAACGATTTTATGGACTTCCGCCAAAGACTGATTCCCAGGATTCTCGCATTCCAGAGACTGATACTAAACTCCCCCTGTTAGAGAAAACTCCTCAACAGGAGTACCGAATGAAATTGAGGTCTAGTAAGTCAGACAGTTTAATTGTTTAAGTCCCCTCCTGGGTGAAGCGGTTAGGCAGTTTCTGACATGTATAAGTTAGACCCCAATAGAGAGAGAGATAGACAGGAGACCAAGAAACAGAAATATTGTAAAAATCTCCGAAGCAGATGCATCTGCACACTACTTATTATGTTTTTTTCTGAGTCTTACGATTATTGTTATGAGTTGGATGTTATATATGTACTTTCCTCTTGCACATTCTTTTTCTAATGACACTGCCGAGCACACGTTTAGTGCTCTACCCCCACACGAATTGTCTTATCGACTTGTGCTGCGCAACAATACATTCATTCGTATGTTACACCATTCTCACCAGATCAACAATGCTACTAATTGTTGGATATGTGGCCGACTCCCTCCCTATCAGAACTACAAGGGAGCTCTGCCCCTCTTTCCTTACCCGTTTACACATAATGGTTCATGTGGTGCATGGTTTAGTTTAATATCCTCTTTAGACACCGAATCCAGAGTTTCCCAAGGCAATTGGATATGGGGAAATCTAAACACTGTCATGAACAAAGCATGTTTCCCAAACGAGGAGGGTCTTCCACAAATGACAGGGACCGACCTAGAAAATGAAGTGTATGGATTAGGCAATTTTACACTTAACCTCATGATTCTAAATGTTCAGTCCGAGACCAGTCCAGACTTGCCATCCATATCAGTTTTACCAGCAAAAGGTGTATTATGCGTCAGAAAGAATGGTTCAGTACATCTTGGTCACAGTGACTGCACTACTGTGGTCGAATTCAGTGATAAAGGCAAGTCTACATTCAAAGCTTCCCGACATTCCTATTTTATATGTGGTCAGACAGCTTATGTCCGTTTACCTCTAGACTGGGATGGTACCTGTTTCATTGCATTTCTATTGCCACCAGTTTTTCTAGCCCCATCTGACTATCACAGGAATTCCCGCCTCGATCTCGTTAGACATAAGAGAGATCTCCCAATAGTTGATCAGACTGAAACCGCATGGGAACAATATACAGATTTCAATAAAGGATTCTTTCCTTATCTAGGCACTGTCTCCAATAGTAAACTGATACGCAAATTAACCAGAATACTCGAAACAGTAGTGAATGAGACTACTTCTGCTTTGGGCAACTTAACAGAGGAGCAGTCTGCTATGAGACTTGTTGTTCTTCAGAACCGCCTTGTCCTTGACGTCGTCCTGGCCGATAGGGGCGGAGCTTGTAGAGTCATCGGATCCAGTTGTTGCGTGTTTATTCCTAATAACGCGCCATCAGTATACAAAGCTATCACCAGACTTCACGAAATTGCTCATCTGATACACCAGAATCCAGGCTCCTGGACTTGGTCCGGTTGGCTCTGGAGTGTAGTAACAGCCTGGGGATGGAAGCTACTGTCATTCCTAGGAATAATATTGGCCATAGTATTCAGTTGTTGTCTATGTTTACAATGTGGGCCAGCGATTTGCGGCTTGTGCGCCACAGCTTGTGTTCCCCATTCAAGTTCACGTTCCCATTCCCGAATAAAGAAAGAAGAACAGATGATGTTATATGAACAGATAGATGGTCTCATGAAAATTGATATATCTTAATGGGTCCGTAGGGGACAAGGAGGGAATGAGGTAATTGAAATTTATATGGTCAGGTATGTCCCCTAACGTGTACCCCAACGTCTCCATGTACGAGTTTAAAGTGCATGTAATTTCCCTCCACACCCGAATCTGATGACGCAAATACATTTGCGTCCAACGTTAACATGTCCTCTATCAGATCCACCATGAATGGATCGATAATTCAGTTCCTAAGTATGCCTTGCCAACGTCTTTACATGGTGCACTTTCACGTTTTTCCTGGCTCTACCGAGCTAGGCCCTGATTTCTGCCTTCGAGCCACTTCTGTCTCTCCCTCTGAAAGCTGCAGCATGGAGATGCATCCCTGACCTCTGCCTTACTTCCTGCCAAGCGAAGCGGTGCCTGGCTCGGCCTGGCCTGCCTGCCAAAACAGTATTTTGCCTTCAAGTTATCAGCGTAGCCAGTTCAGCCTCCTCGAAAACACATTCCTGTCTAGTGAAATAGGTAAACATATCCCCGGCTGCAGAGCAAAGGGCCAAGCCGTCCTGTCTCTTTCGTGTAATTCATTGCTCCCGTTACCATGGTAGGCCCATGGCCCCGCGCATTGCACTTAGACACATATGCATTCAGTATAGAATAGCCTCTGCCTGAGAGACCTTTTACTCCAGATTAACCATCTCCCAAATACAAGATATCAGACATGTTATAGGAACAGGTCGATCTGACATGCCAGACTTCTGTCTCTTCTACTAGTGCTAAAAGTCAGACCCTCAGCTTTCTCCAGATGCACGTCAATCACACGTCATATTAACTGCGCGCGCATCCAGGCCATAGGTTTCAGCTGACTCTGCAGAATCCTCTACGCACCCACCCACTTATGACACTTTTCTGTGACGTTTCCAGTACACGCCTCCGTGCACACCCTTGTACACGCCTTTTTTGCTACGCACATGTGTTCTTATCATATACATTTCACTTGTCACGCCTCCTGTATCCATCGCTATTTTACAGTTTTACTATATATGTCATGTACTGTTAATAAATCGTTGACATCTTTCTGCCATCATTGCATATACCCCGATCCCTTGTATTGATGGAATTGATTTCCATGGCTCGAGCCATCCCAAATTAAAGCCCGTATGACTCAGACACCACGGACTCTGCCTCTCATTTGATTGAGCTATTCTTTTTCTTGTCAGTAATTATACGGTAAAAATTGACCGGTAAATTATATTTACCACAATCTCATAAATTTGAAGAATGCTATTTCAGTCTCTGGTAAATTTGAATTGTATGTAGGTACAAATGATGTTCCTTTGTTCAACACTTCTATTTGCTTTTTGCTTAATTGGATAGAAGAGATATTTATTACAATGTTTTCCCGCTCTTCAAATATGGTACTTTCTTCTCTTTTTGTTTTTCCTCTCCTGGTTTTTGAACGTTTGTACTTGTTTTTTGCGTTGGTTGATCCGGTGGTTGAGTTATTTCTTGGACCTGTGACAAAAAAGGATCTACTGTTGTTGTTCCTTTTTGTTTAGGTTGTTCTTGTTCAGTTGAGGCCCTTGGTTCTTTATTTTGAACCGGTGCTCTGGATGCAGCTATGTCACTGTCTGACACCACGCTTTCGTTAGATGATGTGTACTGTTTCTTTTGTGGTCTTCTCTGGGCATACATATCCGCCCATGTATATACCTCATTTAGGCGGTAATCTATAGTGTCTCGCTTGAATTTTCTTAATTTCCTTTCTTGTAAGTCTTTTTCATATTGCTCCATTCTTTTGTTGATATCCTCAAGGTTTTTATCCCATTCTTCATTTTTAAATCTCTTCGATAAATCTCTTTGTAGGTTGAAGATTTCTTCCTCTAATTCTTTTATGGTCTTTGCTAGCTCTTCTACTATTAAGAGGATTAAATCCAAGGAGCATTTATTCAGCACTGAATACCATTTTTCCATAAATATTTTGTTGTGTTGTAATCTGAACAGGAGTGGTTTAATCGCCAATCTTAGCCCTCTGGGAATTCGCTGGTGCTTGTGGTATTGAATGAGTGTAGTTGCGTGTAAACGTTGATTAAGTTCTCTACGCATAATAAATTCCATATGTTTTAGTTGTTGTATTGCTGAACCTTGGTGAGATTCGAAACTTTTTGTGACCTTTATTAAACCATAGATTTCTTTTGCTTCATCGTCAGTGAAAGCTCTTGTGTTAGCTCTGTTCTCTGTTGTACTTGCTATACTTTCGAACGTAGACATGATGTTGATGTTGGGTGCTCTGGCCTTGGTGGGCAGTTAAAAAAACTAAATTTTGGAGAAATAGGCACTTGGCACACCTAATACTTTCTGCTTATTTTAGTGATGCTTGAACTATTTATTCAACCTATTGCGTGCTAGCCGGTGTCATAGGGCTGCCTTTCCCCTATGTCTAGAATACTTTGATCAAGCAGGTAGTAAACAACTGTTACTCCCTGACCTGCTGCACAGCTGAGTTAATTAAACTGCTATTCTGAATTAGTTTGCAACTTTTACACAATTTTTCGGTTGATTTAACTTGGTTTTATTCACCAATCTTTTCTTTCAATGAATACTTTGTTTGATTATATTTACTTTTCATATTGTTCATATCACATCAAATGTTATTCATTTCATATACATTTTATCTTTGGTGTAATTCAAATCACACGTTAACACATCCCATAACAATTGTTAACGGCGATTGAGGATTAATTGGCCCGATGCATTTCGGGACACTGTCCCTTCTTCAGAAAGGAAAATCTTACAACAAACGGCATAAATGGATACATTAGAATTTCAAAGAGCAGACAAAGGAGGCGCTCTCATAATAATGTATGCTTCATTTTATCGAAGAAAAGTCGAAGAACATCTGATGGACGAGACAACGTATTTACCACTGGAAATGGATCCCACCAACGAAATTAAAAGAACACTAGAAACAATACTTCAAAACGCCCTCATAATGGGATGGATCTCAGAAAAAACCTTACAATTCCTCACAGAAACAGAACTCAGACGACCTCACATATATATGCTCCCTAAGGTGCACAAAAATTTGAAAGACCCACCGTTTAGACCTATTGTCTCGGGAGTAGGATCAATATTTGAGCCCCAAGGCAAATATATAGACTTTTTTCTTCAAAAAATTGTGACACAGTGGAAGACCAATATCAAAGATACCACTGAATTTCTTAACCTACTTGAAATGGTGACATCAGAAGATATTCAACAATGTACATTCTGTACAATTGATGTTAATTCCCTTTATACATCGATACCATTAAAAGAAGGAATAGAAGCAATTGAATGGGCATTACTGCAAGTAGAGGATATTGGAGTTAACAAAGTATTTTTACTTTAATCACTGTTGTTTTGTTTACAACACAGTTATTTTTACTTTGAAGACAAATTCTTTCTACAGATCAGTGGAACCAGTATGGCTTTTGGAGGAGCACCAACGTACGCGAATATATTTATGGCGCAATTTGAAGAGCAACACATTTTAACAAACAAAAAATGAACACGTCACTACTAATGTATCGTCGATTCATAGACGACATTTTTTTGATTTAAAAAGGATCAAAAGAGAGACTGGAGAGTAACATTCTAGAATGAAATCAAAAAAACCCAAGGATTATATTCACCCATACAATAAACTATCATGAAATAACATTCTTGGATGTGAAAATAACAAAAATAGATAGGCAAATACATACCCAAACGTATGTTAAATCTACTGATCACAACAACACATTATTGTTCAGAAGCTTCCATACGCCACAATTGATTGAAAATCTGCCTTTTTCACAAATGCTAAGAAGCAAAAAAATATGTTCTTCACCTGAAGCTCAGGAAGAAGACATGCGAAGAATCAAAACAAAATTTAAACAAAGAGGATATTCTATCTCCTGTATAAACAAAGCTGAAGAAAAAGTAAACAAATTAAGCCGCAAAAGTTTACTCAAGACCACAAAGAAACCATCCACCAAACCAAATAACGTTTTTGTTTCTAAGTATTCCACTAAATCTAGAAATATCAAGAAAATTATATTGAAACATTGGGAACTATTACAACAGGATGAGGATTTTCGGAACATATTCCAGGAAAAACAATTTTTGCATATACAAGAAGCAGAAATCTAAAGGAGCAATTGAAAAACAAAAACAAAAAAGAAAGAACAGACTATAAAGGAATGAAGAAATGCAATAATTGCATTCACTGTAACAACGTCATGCAACAAGCATTTGTGTCTCACCCTAGAACAGGAGAACAAATACCTCTTAAATTAACAGCAGACTGCAATTCCAACTTCGTTATTTACAGTATAAAGTGTCCTTGCGGACTTATGTACATCGGCAAAAACAGAAAGAAAGGTGAAAATCTGAATAGGAGAGCATAAAAGCATGATAAGAACCAAGAATACCAACTCCAACCTGCCAACTCATTGGTTAGAAAAGCATCATAATATCTCTCAGTTAAGGTTTTTAGTGATTGAAAAAATAGAGATTAAACCAGGAAGGGATAATCAAAAATTCTTGTCCCAAAGGGAAGTAATGCTAATTAAGAAATTCCAAACTATGGAACCGTTAGGGTTGAATGACAAATTGGACATGGGATATTTTCTATGATTCTAAAAAGTACTATGAAAAATTATGCAATATAAAGGTATATCCTGTATTTGAACACTATGATTGCTCATTTTACCCCAACAAGAATGATGTAAAACTATGCAATAAGGAGGCAGAGTATAAGTTTGAACACTGTGATTGTACATTGTAAACCTATCAGTATCACCAACAAAAATGTTTACGATTATAATGAATGATTGAAAAGTATGGCAGGAAGTGATAATCAATGCTTATAGTGTAAGCATGCTGTTTAGGATGAACAGAACCTTGACATAAATAATACCCGTGGGATCCAGCAAGTACTCATCATACTCCCTAAATAGCATAAGGATGATTGAAGTAATTGAATCTCCCATCAGGAATCATTCAATCATGTAGTATTTAATTCACCACGTTTATCTACTCCACCAATAACCACAGTAACTACCACATTCTGATTGTGTTTTTACTCCCTTCCAACATGGTACCCACAAAATCGAGATATAAACAGGGCTTTCCGTTAATATTTTTGGGTGGGGTCGAGACACCACACACACTTGTGATTGTGAACCAATTTTCTATTGGAACCTTTAGAGTTGTTTGATGTGGCTTTCAAACAAGATTGTTATCTATTGCAGGCAGGAACCTTTTACCCGAGAATTCCCACACCATTCAAACATGGTGCGCAATACCATAGAACAGGAAATAATAACAAGCCCAATCCCATGCGATTTTGATACGAGATTTCATTATCGGACTGAACGAGCAAGCGTAGAAGTGAAGAGGAGATTCGGGAAGTGAATTGCAGCCGGTAAGCAAACCCGCAGTAAAATACAAACTACTGGGTAGTTTTGAAACTTATATAAAATAGAAGTAATACTCTGAACTAAATGCCGTGTTACTTCTTTAGAAAAAACTGAACTGACTCGGAGAGCACGAAGCATTAATCGGTTACCCGCAAGCACACACAGGATAGCTACTTCATATGAAAAGGTAGGAATGGTATAGATTATAATCGGTACACTTATTAGCGTTTTGACATTTCAGGCAGATTACATGAAATGTATTATCATTTTCACAGTTTCCCGTATATTTACTCCTCCAAGCCTCGCATTATTGTACAGAAAATAAACGTCGAAGGATAAGGTAAACAAACTTCATAATACATAGAAACTCGATACCGCTTTCGTTCTGAAACGTTTAAAAGGTAATTGAGCACTCTTAAGCATTTACCCAGCTATTCTCTTATTGCATGACGCTGTAAATACCAAACTGTAAGCAAATCGTTTTTTAAAATATAAACAGAATCTTTGAGAATAATCCGAAAATTAAGCCCATCTACGTAAAAAATGTGAAATTTCAACCCCCTTTGTTTAGATAACAGTAAAACACTGACTCAGTGAATGTAACTACTCAAGAATGGAACTGTACAGTTTAAGATAGATTTATAAGGAGATATGTGTACAAATAAGATTGGTGATTGATTTGAAACTAGACGTGTCCTTTGAATACAAAAGGAAAAGCAAATAGAATATCCAGAAGTTTAAATGACATATATGTATTTCATTTACAGGAGGCCCCTGAAGAAGGGACAGGGTCCCGAAATGCATCGGGCCAATTAATCCTCAATCGCCGTTAACAATTGTTATGGGATGTGTTAACGTGTGATTAGAATCACACCAAAGATAAAATGTATATGAAATGAATAACATTTGATGTGATATGAACAATATGAAAAGTAAATATAATCAAACAAAGTAATCATTGAAAGAAAAGATTGGTGAATAAAACCAAGTTAAATCAACTGAAAAATTGGGTAAAAGTTGCAAACTAATTCAGAATAGCAGTTTAATTAACTCAGCTGTGCAGCAGGTCAGGGAGTAACAGTTGTTTACTACCCGCTTGATCAAAATAAAATAATAAAAAATACCTGGTCAAACTATGAAAGTGAGTGTTTGGCCTTTACAAGTTGAATTGTATAAAAGTAAGGGTGGTGTAGGCACACTTCTGTGGTTTTTGTGTTTAAAAAGGGTCCAGCCTACCCCATACCCTCATGGACCTACTCCTTCGGGTTACAAAATCTTACTAGGACTAAGCACTCCCCCAAAGGTTTTGTAGCTTGTTCAAATTTTTTTTAGTGTGTTGTTTTCCAGAGTGGGTAATTTGGTTGGGTGATGGAGGATGTTTTGTATGATGTGCATGAGTGTGGAAGGCTTGCTTCTAACTGTGCTGCGGTTCTGTTTTTTGGATTCATAGCTCGGTAAGTCTAATTGGATGAATAGGCTTCTGTTGACTCTGCTCAAATTCCGTGTGATTTTGCCAGATGAAGAAGTCACCTTTGCCCTTCTTGTATTTTTAGAAACACAAAACAAAAGTTTTACACCCAAAGGCACAGCCTCTGTTTTTAAGGACAAATCCACACGCACCTAAGGTCGAATTTGCTGTGGGAATAATGACAAGCTGACATAATGAGTAAAGAAATGCATATGACTTTAGGCTATAAATATAGATCTGTTGAATGCTCTGAAAATAACTCCACCCCTTACTAAACCCAATATCTGCTATAAAAACCATTACAAAAGTCAACGCAACATGTTGGGGTCTCTGAAACCTGAAATGCCTCTGAGGCTGGGAGGGATAGAGTTAGTCAAATGCAAGGCTCCAACTGAGATGAGATGCTCTACTCCAGCCCGAAGGCCTAGCCCCGTCAGGAATGATTCCAATGTACCTATAGGCTAGTCAGCTTCTGATGCTCAAATCCTGTCAGGATTCACCAATGTTCATGTTTCCTTCTGAGGTTCAAAAGAAGACATGACAATTGATGCTGAGTTCTGAACTGTATTCGAGTAGTGGTCATAGCACCACTGGCGTATATTTCACCTTTTATGTAAACTGTCCTGGATCTACCTCAATTTACTGAATACTTCAGGTCTTGCGACAGCGCATGCGCTGTCTAGGATCAACCTAAAAAAGATGGAAAAGAGACAATGCTGCACGGGAGGGACAAACACAAGATTGACAAGCTGGGACACAAACAAGAAGGTAGACTGACTCTGTCTGCTTTCAAGCAGTGCAAGAAGTGGAAAAATCATCACATGTTGATAACTACCTAATGTAATTGTGCTTTGCTTCCTTTGCGGGTGGGAGAGTTGGTAGGGCTGCTCTACTCATGGAGCAGGGCAGGGGCAGAGTGGCATGCCCACTCAAGTGCGCAATGTCTGTTTGGTCCACCCACTCAGGCCACCCAAAGCAGTCATGTGCACTGTCCTGTTTGCAATGTTTGCAATGTAGGCTGCATGGAGATTATGCCCACCCCTCCAGCCCCTGGCTGAACGCCTTATCCCGGCACCAATGACCAATCCCAACGCTGCATTGCATCATATTGGATGGCTTAGGGGAGGAAGCCTGACTGCCTACTTCCTGTTCCTGGAAGCAGACTCAGGAGAACAGGAGCAATGAAGACACAGGAACGGCCTCAAGGTAAGATTTTTCTCATTTAAATATTTACAACACCCCCTCACACACATACACACCAGCGTCCATGCCCAATCCAGTGTCCTTTTAGGTGTTTTCCCACCTCCCAGTTGTCTAGTCCCCCTGCAGCACTTCTCAATGGTGGCCACTGTGCAACCATGTCCAATGGACGCACCACTGGTGTGCCAAAGGTATATATGAAGTTACTAATACTAGGCATATTGCAACAGTAGGGAAGGTGTTGGATAGCGAGATTTAAATATTACTATTCCCACTTCAGTGAGTGCAAACCTAAAACTAACCCTTGCACCCCAAAGCAAACCCTGAACCCTAAAATTCAACTTTGAGCCCCCAAAACACACCCTAAAAATCATATTTTACCCAAATGCCTACTGCAATTTTCATAACTGACCCCAAAACACACCCCATATTTCAAATTGTACCCTATAATACACCCCAAATTTAATATCCAACACCCAAAACCCATACCCATCCTAAAATGTAAAAATATACCATTATTGCCCTCGCATTGCTATGTAATGGAATGCCATGCAAATGCACCTGTGTTGTTGGGGTTGCATTGTAAAGGCATTACCAGCAGTGCAACGGATGTCTCCCATGCCAAAGGCAAGCCATAGGCAAACCCGTCTGCATCCGTCTGCCCATGGAATGCGCTCAGCACCAAGCACCCTTCCTCGCGGACACTCCCCCAGTACAACGCCAGCACCCTCCTCGCCATCACCCCAAAATGCCACTTCACCTACCTCTGTTCCGGACAGGACATCCCATCGCCATCACTGATGTCTACTAAATCACCCGCAAGGAGCACTGACCATCCAGGAGGATGCATTGCCATCACCTACAGAAGCACACTCCGACTGACCAAGCACTCTAATGACCCAACGATGATCATGGAACACCTCAACTTACAGATCCAGACCAACTCTAAGCCTATCCTCTGTGGTACCCTCATCTGCAGGACCTTTGGTCATTGGACCCTCATTCACAGATATCATTTTAGACCTCATTGCACCCCAGGCTCTTCTATCCACCGATGACATCCTTCTCTGTGAACTCAAGTTCCACCTGGACAACCCCAGTGACCAGAAGACCATCCCCTCCTAGGGAAGCTCCCAAACATCAGACTTAAGCAGATAGTCACCGCAGCAAGCCACATAGCAGTACACATCATCGAGCACACTGTCAGCGGGAACTTCAACTACAGCCACAGCACCTGACTCTCCTTGATCGTCCATCACTTTCCACCATACCCACAGTACACCATCATCATCATCGCCCCCCCTTGTAGCTGGATCAAGGCCACCGAAGAACGTTTCATCATCTCCCTCAGCAACACCACTCCACCAACGCTTACAGACGATGACACTGCAGCACGCAACCACCACCAATGGATATCCAACTGCGCTGACATCCTGGCACCCCTCAAGAGCGGCACTGCATCAGTACTTACGCCTACCTGATGGCAGGCTTGAGAACATTAAGCACATAAGCAATTATTTGGAAACATTTGCATACTTCAGCGTCGCAGCTTGAAGGTTTACAAGTAAAAAGAAAAACGGAACAACATATGTTTCAAGCTAAGGGGGAACGGCTGCAAACGGATGGACGTTTCAAAGGTTAAAATAGGGTGGAGGGACATTTTAAACAATGTGTTAAACGCAGTAGGGAAGAAAATGGGCTACTTAGAGGATGGGGTACAGCAGTATGATCTAGGAGGTATCGCGAGGGATGAAGGCCAGCATAGACTTGATACACAGAGAGTACATGAGTCACCGTAGGGTTGGTATGCAGTTCATGTTTAAAGTGCTAAATTATGCACAATTAGAGTTAAACTTTGGTGTTGTTTCACTAGTAGGTGTTTTATCGCTATTTACGATAAACAGGGGAGATTATAAAAATGTCAAATAGTAATATGTCTTGTTATATTATATGCTGCTTATGGTATTAATGTATATATATCTCTGTATTAATTTCAGCGTGCCCTGATGAAGAGCACTTGATGCTCGAAATGCATTGGTTTTAATAAACGCTGTTTTGGATGAACCCATTGCATCTGTCATGTTTATGCATGAGGTCAGGATGGGCACAGCATTCACATCAGAAATATAGAAAAAGGCAAAATTACCCGTGTATGGATTGGAGTAAAAGTTGAAGATGGATAAATAATGGTGAAAAAGATTGAAAATATGTTGACCAGAGTAACGTGAAGATATTGATAGCCAATGCGGCGACAAGCAACTGTGCGGCCGGTTGGAGCAATATATTGCCCCCTCCAAGGCTTGAGGGTGAGGCAGTGGCACAGGGATAGGCTAGCCCCATGCATTGCTGGAGTTGCGTCATGGTTGTGACACAACTGCAGCAATGCCTGACTTTGCCGCAGACGGATATGTCAGGATTCCAGACGTATCTGTCATTACTTGCATCATAGAGTGCTGTCCAGTGAATACAGCGCATCCATGGTGTCGCAAGAAGGGGTAGTGGGCATTGTTGCAACGCTGTCTTGTTCCAGCGCTGCAACACTTTTCATAACTGAAGCCCAGTAATGCGCACTATCTTATTGATGGTACGCATTCCTGCCCTGTAGTTTTGTTGCAGGGCAGTGCAGCAACATTGCAAGCAGTGCTGGCCAGCACCAAAACCTGCTGAAAAGAGGACCCAAGTGTTATCTCTATTTTTAAGACTAGCTATTTTCTGGTCTTCAAAAACTGCCTCTAACTGCAGTTAGCTGCCTCCCAAGTTCAGGAATCTCCTTGTAAATAGTTGTAAATATAGAGTGGGGTTAGCGGCCGTTTTTGCACGGGACGCCTCCCTTTCACGTCATTATCGCTAACAGAAGTGCCGATCTTTAGAATGTATTCAGCGGAAAAATGCCACTAACATAGGTTAGCATCAGCTTGTACAGAAGGCGATAAAAATCTTGACGCAAAACCGTCGGAAAAGTGCTGCTAAGTCGGCGTCAACTCCTTGTACATATGCCCCTCAGTCTCTCATGCCAGCTAACCCATGCCCCTATCCTCGTCTGTTGAACTACCCCTCGCCATCGGATAACAACCATAAACGCAAGTTGTGCCACTCCAATGAAATAAGCTATGTGTAGCATTACAACATGAACTGGATCGCTTTGAGGGGCCTCCAAGCTAGCGCAAAGTGATCTACTTGTTCTTAGTGATTTTAACGCGAATGAATAGGGGTCAATGGCAAAAGTAACACACACTCAGGGGGTGCCAGCATTATTTATTAGGCGGACCCCCTTTGAGGCTTCAGGCAATGGCCACGAGCCAGAACTCCACTCTCATCAAGCAAAGTTTGCCATTGGAGAAGCTAAACTGTTGCTATTTTTTACATGGAGGACCTGTTTACTATTCCTCCCTTTGCATGTTTCGGGTATTTTTTTTAATTTTCCCTAGTTACACTCTTTCTGGGGTACGGATGAGAGGAGGTCACAGTATTCATAATTCCAGATCTTGTGTGCCACAGATATACATAAAGGCCAGTTTGCTTTACAAAATAAAGCACACATATCTCACAATCTATATCACCAGCATGTAAAGTACAATTAAGACAATTAAGTTGGGTGATGATGAGGCCAGTACCTCCACTCTGAACATTGCTCCAGCATCACTGCATGGCACTGAAAAATACTCCATGCCCAGGAACACACAGATTTCATGTAGTGTGGAAGTCGTTGCTGGCATTTTCCATTGGTGAGAGGCACAATAATAGTCCATTGGCTTTCACCCAGTGCTCTGACTAGAAGCAGTCCCACTCTTGCATCATTTACTCCTCCAATATAGGGGATTTACCTTCTCAATTGCTACTACCCCTCTACATCAAGCAGCTCCTTTTCAGGCTCTCTGCTCGTTGTACCTTTCTGATTATCGTATTAAATTAAAGAGATCTAGAGAGGTTGCCCTTCATTACTGGTCATCTGACAGCAGCTGCACCACTCTCCCACCAAAACCATTGCGCAGAAGAAATCGACCAAATACATCTTTTATGCCTCCCTCATATGCATATGGGATCTAAGAACAGACGACCAACTATGCTGCCCACACCCACTCCCATGGCCCTAACCACTTCAAAGCAGTGCTGGCACATGGTGCTGGCCTCTCCCCCTACCGCAGCCCCTATGCCCCAGAATGCCTCTTGCACGTGTCGCAGGCTGCTCGCCTTCCTTCAACGCCCCCGCTCATTTCACAGGGATGCTGGCACTTGCTGCTGGTTCACTGTCTCATCCCAATGTCCCATTCAGCCTTACGTTGCTGCCGGCACATACAGAAAGGCCAGTACACCTCTCCCCTATCCCCTAACTTGCTCCCATAAGTCTCGAGATCTGTGCTCCCGCATTAATGCAAACTCTATTTGAGCAACATAGACGTCGCCGCCAAGACGTGGAACTCCCTCCCGACCCACCTCCGCCTGACCCAAGACCACCTCGCCTTCAGGAAGCAGCTCAAGACCAGGCTGTTCGAGCAGTAGCGGACCCCAACCCTCCCCAAGCGCCTTGAGACCCTCCGGGTGAGTAGCGCGCTATATAAATGCTGTGATTGATTGATTGATAGACCGAATACTGCCGGGATTTGACCACAAGTTACACATACCCAGTTTGACCATTCATCCCTTGATGAAATTGAACCACTGGACACACCTTCTGATGACTGATGACAGTACATCTAAAAGTTAATATTTCACGGGTAGTGGTGAGTCATTTAGCCAAATGCGGATCCAAAAAGTAAGGGGCCGGAGAGCTATCGCATGAGCGACCCTCTTCATGCCCAAATCCAAGCGCATTGGTGCCAATGGTGCGTTTCGGGGGAGCTCCAACTCTGATCTCATGAATGTGTTTTCGATTTTTTTAATGGGGCCACATTAGGGTGACCTCATAACTCTGCCCCATAGAGGGTAGCTTTCCAACCCTGGGTTTGGTAAACTTGTTCACTGGGGTCACCGGTCTATAAATTGACTTCCTTGTCTTTTTTACTACAGCAGTTCCCACATGTTTGAACAAAAGTTGACTTTTTACTATTTGTGGGGGCAATGACTGTGTGTTGGTAAGCCTTACCCCTGGGTAATCAAATTATCTCACCTCCTCTAGTTCAGTTGAGCCTAACGTTATGCTACGCATAAAAGACTTGCGGCAGTTGAAAACCATGAATTTTGTTTTTAGGGTGTTCATTTCCAGTCCGGAAGTATAAAGTTAGACTTTTGATCTAAGTAAGACTTTTGGTCTAACTTTACTTATGTAAATCAGGTCCTAACTTTTGATTGTCACGAGGTAGATGACTCATTGGCATGTGTTCATCTGTTAATTTTTGGGTCATACACCTATATCTAGAGTTCATTTTATTATATATGCTTTCATTTATGTATTTGTAGAAATGGATATATTTCCCAAAGGAAGCCTAAATAAAATACATTCTTTGAGCTGTCCCAATGAACCTGTAATTATTCTGCTTGCCATTTGGCAGTACAAAGCTCCTCATGAACAAAAGACCCATACTGGGAATGTTGCCTTCTCCTGGTTGAGGGAAGGGATTGGGTGAAATAGTAAGGGATTGGGTGGTATCTCCATAGGTTTACTCGCCATGCCTCCCTGAAAAGCACTGCCAGGATGTTACCACATGGGATAAAAGAGAGGTAGGCAGGTCTTTGGTACCAGTCTTTTGTTGCAGAGGGATAGATGCACTACCAATCTGTCTATCACTTAGCAGGAGTAGAGTGTGGATTTGTTGCATATCCATTGCACACGTTGACAATTTGGACATCTATGGACTGGCCCAAGTTGTGGAAGCACCATGAGTGGGCAGCAAATGCTCTTGTTAGACACATAGGTGTCTCAAGGCCATGGTTGGTTGGGAAGTGCAAGTGGATAAAATGGTCTACAATCAGGAACTTGGACGGCTGCTGCAAGAGAGACCTCAGGCCAGTAGACTAACAAGCTGCACAGGACAGCAGGTCCTGGCTTCCAGTATGCTGCTGCCAAGATGAGTTAAGCAGCAGCGCCAAGGGGTTTTAAAAAATCATTTGGAACCATCACAGGAGAATATAAAAAACTGAGAGTCTTAGAGGCACCCGCAAGGATACTCACGGTAGATAGCTCATGTCACTAGCAGAAAAACTTAACGAGCTCCTTTGAAACTGACCCAACAGTGGCAGGTTTGTCACAAAAACTGTCTGCCTTTTGCACACTCTCTTGAAAACACTTTTGTAGGAAATTGCCCTTTTCCACACTTTTTTCTCCAATGCTGATGGTTATGACGGACATGGTTGCCCCATCACAAAGATGATGAGTTCATGCTCGCCGTATTAAAATTCCATGATATCCTATGGAACTTGTAATACAGCATACAGAATATCAGTCATGTTTGTGATTGAGTATCCCATCCACCAAGATCGTAATCAGGCCCTCTGAAAGTGCACCGGATACTGTTAATCAGGACCCAATGCGAATGCTCTCGCCCTCAAATATGATGCATGTGAATTGATAATCCCAATTTGCAAGGACTTTAACCCCTGAATAAGTCCCTGGTAAGTCGTACTAGTGGTATGGAAGACAGTGGACTTAAAGGGGTCCTAACGGAAAAACAAATTTCAATCAGGAGGGTCCAAGGGAAGTTTAAAGGCCTGCAAAGGATTCTATCCCCAGAAAATATCAGACAAAAACCACGTACAAAAGCCTTGGGTCAATTTTGTGTAGAATATTGGTGAATACGAGATTAATAAGCCACAGACTATAACACTAAGACCTAGCTGTGGAAAATTCCCTTTTCATGACGAAATCCCTCACTCACCAAAGGTGACATACTTCATCATATGGGGTTTCATTACAAGACCAGAGGCTGACATTATGCATTATCCTTTAATAGCAACTCCCAGCAGCCGCACTACATCATAAAGGATAAAGCTCGAGAGTTTACACAACAGCCAACAAAGGATGTATCCAGGAGATGATCTGCCTCTTTTAAAGCGGCTCGCCAGCAGATGAGTCACTACTACTTGCTTCTCCTTTATTATAGGCATAAGGCTTATATTTTATATATTATGCTAATTTAAATCGTTTTCATGCCAATATTATGCTAATTTAAATCGTTTTCAAGCCAATTTAAATAATTTTCCTATGGTTCTATACCTTTTTCTTTCGCCCTTTGACGCTTTTCATAGCTGTTTTATCTAACGATCTAACGTTTTTGCCATGGTTTAAACCCTTACCCTCTGCCCGTGGGTGGCGCTGGCTTTCCCCATTCCAAACCCCCCCTACCCCCCCCCATGGACTTCCAATTTATGGTCGTCCCTCCGAGCATGAGCTTTTCTTTATCCCCCTCAAGCGCGCGATCGCGCAGTTATTTTACCGACATTCTCCTCTTTCTTCCTTATCTCCGCTCCCATTTCGTCCGCCTCGCCTTTGGCTCTGAAGTACGCTTCAAATTAAAGGAAGGGGCCTTAGCAACACCCGCGTTGTGTGCCTCCTTTCCCAAGCGACTTTCCTCTTTCTCCGGCGGCTGAGCTCGAGCGATCCTTCATAACTTGTCAGTTGCTCTGCTTCAGCCGCCGGAGATAACCTGTCTGCCTTGCGCATTTACCATGTTCATGAATTCTAGCCTTTTTTCAAAAATTCCGAATTTATTATTAACAATAGAAGGAATATTAATTCCCTATTCGCAATCCTTTGTCCTCTTACCTCCTTACTGAACTTACCTTACCTTCCCCCCTTACATATGTAATATATAAAAAAAAAGAAGTTAAATTCAAAATATGAAAAAAAGGAGAAAGAGGAGAAGTCTATAATACTTAATCTTTATTAATAACATAGTTTCATTTTTTTTTTATTCAAATCACATAATACCCTCTGTGATCTTTAATATACCATGTCCGACATGGATTCAGATGACGCTACTGCAAGCTCACCTGCCCCTATTGACCATTCCCTTAAGAAATTTCTTCAACAGGAGATTAAATCCTGTATGATTTTGTCCCTGAAGGAAGTCATGTCCTCTAAGAGACCGTGTGATTTCCAAGATCTCCCCTCTATACATGGTAAGAGGTCCAAAAAGTCGGAACATTGTGAAAGCACTACAGGCCCTAGCGCCTCTCACAGTACGGGAGATCCTAGCACCTCAGTTTGGATGGGAGGCCACTGCGCCTCACTTGAACATGATGTCCCTCGGGACCCTCCCTTGATCAGTGCCCATGGCGGCACAAATATGAACGGTGTCCCCCACGGCACCCTTTGCAGTAGTGCTAACCAAAAAAAGATTATTGATTTTGACTCCTCTTCCCCCTCTTATGATGGCGACTCCTCAAGAGATCCCTCTGACGAATTCGTCTTTCACCTAGATGAGGTCCAACATGACTTTAATTCTCAACCTGATCCAGAGCCAGCCTCTAAAAATACTATTCTTAACCCTATCGGAGAAGAGATGTTCTCTTCCCTAAATATCTCACGCCCACGCCCACAGGAACATGTTTCCCAGTTTGTAACACGTTGGTTAAGGAACCTTCTAGATAGAGATACTAGAAAGATCTGAATCTCCAAGACCTACTATTGAGGACAAAGTCTGCCAGACTCTGAACCTAGATCCAGACCTTATCAAATTCCTTTTCAAGTTAGGGCGAGATCCTAAGAAAAGGCCTATAAAAAGCTCCTAAAGGCTGTCAAGACCACCTTTTAGATGTCTTAGGACCACTTGTTAGAATCCTGGACATGGCTGAACAGTCTCACCGCTCCTCTACCCCTCTAAATTTTGATCTTATTCGAGGTTGGAGCCAAAGAGCCGTCGTTCTCCTCGGCAACGCTAATTCTAGTTTAAACGTTGAAAGAAGGAGATCCATCTTAAACAAAAATAACCCTAAATTAGAGGACATAGCAGAGAGGTAACCCTCTCAAAACCCTAAAGGCCTTCTTTTCGGGGAAGATATAATCAAGGAGATTGGAAAATATGTGTCTACCTTCACTGCTCTTGACAGGGCACAAAACAACCTAAGACGGGTGTTTAACACCAACCTTTTTGGTCAGGCCGGGAGAAGGGGTCGCTCTTCCGGCCGAGGCAACGACCCTACTCTTCATTCAGGGGAACTGGAAGAGGCTTCTATCCCCCTAGACAACCCTTCTTCCCCCAAAGAGGAAGAGGTCCAAGAAACCGTGGTTCCAGAGGTCGTGGTACTCCCAACACCTCCAATTCTACAGTTAAGTATTACTCCTTCTTCTTCTTTCCCTCCCATAGTAGGGGCAGACTAAAACAGTTTTACCAAGTTTGGGATTCAATCACCCAGGATCCATGGGTTCTAGAAACCGTCATGGGCTTCAAGATAGACTTTTTACAGGTCCCCTTCCAAACACGTTTACCCCAACCCTTTGTCCTTTCAGAAGAACAAGAAAATATCGTGGAGGAAGAAATTATGTCTATGCTCAAAAAGGGCGCAATACTGGAGGTTCCCTGGTCCGATGCAAGATTCATAAGCACACTGTTTCTTGTTCAGAAAAAGGCAAGATGGCGCCAGAGTGAGAGGACGCACCAGCATCGCTCCGGTGGTCTGGTCTTTTCTTATCTTGCTTTGATCTCCCATGTGATTGCTATATGGGAAAGAGATAGATGGAGACATGCTGTACTAAATGCAGTGGAAATCGTGAAGCTGAGTTGAACTTAATTCAAACTGGAGGAAAAACGCGGTAAAGCTGGGCAATGGAAATAAACTGGGAGCTTCGGGAGGAGGAAAAAAAAACGTAAGAGCTGGAAATCCGGTAGGAGAAGAAAAGGAAGTGATTAGGATTGGTGGCTGCTTCTTTTGACAAAAAGGAGAAGAGAAGAGCAAGAGCTGCAAGGAGGCCGCAAAAAGTGGAGAGCAGAGAGCAGAGAGCATACTTTGGAATCTTGACTATTGAATCAAGCTGCCACCAAGCGAATGACATTGGCTGTTTTCCCCCTGCTTCCCCCATTTCCAGGAGACTCGCACTCGTACGTATCTTTCCTGAACTGATTGGAAGTCAATCAGTTCGGGCTGTACTGTACTGCTCCCATGAGGAAGTCAATCATGAAAAAAAATGCATAAAAAAGGGAAGAGAAGGGTGCCGGGCGATGCGCAAATCGAAATTTAGGATTCAGTGTTAGCGTCTAGCGATCTAGGAGCTTAAACACTAGTCTTTTTTCCTCATTGCTTTTGTTAATCACTGTTCACTGTTCACCTTGGTTCTTGCTTTTGTTCTTGCCTCCGGCTCTATGGCGTTTGCTGCGGCGCTCACTCCCACACCAAATTACCTCCTTCCCCTGCTCAGCATCGGGTGTCATCTGCGAACTTGCAAGCCACGCCTTTAAATCGCGTGTGCTGCGTGCTGCGTTGTCAGGGAGACACTGAAGCGCTAGCCGATAGCAGACAGCCAACAACAGCTAACTGCCCCTGCAGGGGAGGAAAGATAAACTAAGGAGAGGGAATCAGGAAGGCAAAGGCAAAGAGAGGCAAAAACGATAAGGTGATAAGGTGAAAGGAATAAATGATTAAATGAAAGAAGAGCAGCCACAGCAACCACAGCAGCTACAGCAGCAGGAACCGGAGCGTAAGTGCTGCCCAGCTACAGCTACAGCTACAGCTACAGGACCGGTGGTGCAAGCAGTGCAAGCAGTGGGGTCGAGGGGGGTCGGCGCACTGCTAGACATAGATAGCACAGATATTTCTGCTAAACCTGTGATCAAAATTGAGTTGCAAATAAAAATCTACATAACCAAGCAAACCTACAATACAACAGGGTCTCAAACCCCAAGACACCTCAAAACCCACAGTAGATCCTATACAGTGCCTAAAAAAAAGCCTGGGCTGCTCTAAAATCTCTAATAAATAAAAAAACAAATAAAGGAGGGGCGCCGGATCCCCTCGGAAGAACAAAAGGTCAAAATCAGCCAAAAGGTCAGCTTCGAACGTCAGCTCCTGAGCAAACGCAGATAAAGGATATGGCCGAAATAAATGGAACAGTGGCACAAAACTCATCGCTGCTTAATCTAGAAAGAGGGGAAAGAGGAGAGGAGGGAGCTTCAGCAATCCAAAATATGCAAGAGATACAGACACAGGCGCAAAATCTTGAAGACCCAGACAGAGAGTTAGAAAGCACAGAGAGTCCGGAAAACTCAGGGAACAAGGAAGAACTAAAAACTACACAGAATATAAAAAGCCTCATCCTGCAGGAAAACAAGGACACACAAAGATGGCCTGAAACCAGAGGATTTAAAGCCAAGGAGAATATTGTGGAGAAAGCTACACCTGAAGAGACTGACAAAAATAAAATTAAAAATAAAAGCAAAAACATTGAAAAGGACAAGGACAAAGAAAAAGCGAAACAAAAACAGAAAGAGAACGACAAAGAGAAAGACAAAGAGAAGGAAAACGATATAGCGGACAAAGCTAATTTGGAATTAATGGCTAAAAAGGCTCAAAGGCTGCAAACAATAAAAAACTTGAAAGCTGCTGCTAAAAATACTGGGCCCCTGACCTCCTCTCAGCCTCAGATATCAAACATCTTCATCCCGGTAGCCAAGGAAGGACCAAGCGAGTCTACTGAAATTACAAAACAAAAAAGCAACCAAGCAGGCATTGAGAACGGTACCAGTGGGGTCGAACCTAACACGTCTGTGGAGCAAATCACCGTGGAGGGGAAAAATATAACTCAAAAACAAACTTCCACCTCACTACGCGCGCAAACATCTCCCCCTGAGCCAGTCCCACAGCTTGGTAATACGGCACTCCCCGAAACGGACTCGGATTCAGACATATATGAAACAGGAATGTCTATCTCGAGCAAAACAAGCGAAACAAGCGAAACAAATGATGAACAAATATTAGAAGCAACAGCCTCTGAGATTCTAGACCCGAATGAATCCAGGAAACTTAGTGAAACATGCCAAAGCTCGAATTCAAAGAAAAAACGGGAGAAAAAGAGGGCGAGAGACAAAAGCAGAAGAGCTAACTTAATCAATGATGAGACCACGGATCCTGGCAGTAACAATGAATATGCCATAACAAGACCTAAACTTATACGAAAAAGCCCGACTCCAAAGCTACCAGGAGAAACAGAGCATGTTCATGATTACACTTTAGCTGAGCCAGAAGGAAAAAGTCAGAAACAATCCGAAAATGGACATAGCTCAGCAACAACTGTAGAGCCATTGTTGAGTGAAGTGCTGAGCTCCATAAAAAATTTCCATAAGGACATTAAAAAGGAAACCCAAAGGAATCACGTTGCCATTGAGAAGTTACAAGGGGCAATTAAAAAAGTCGGCAACATCTTTACCGAGATCTTGGAAAGAATGGCCTCAGTGGAAGCACGCGCAGAAAATTTGGAAATGGATGTAACTAAGCTGCAAAAACAGGAGAATGGGCACAATGGAATCATAAAGGACTTCATGATGAAAGTGGAAGATCATGAAAACAGATCAAGGAGAAACAATCTGAGGTTCCTTGGAATACCAGAAGGCTTTGAGGAGAACGACCCTAGGGGCTCCATGATTAATCTGCTGAAATCAGCCTTCCCGGAACTTAGCACCTGGGACATGGACAGAGAAATTCAGCGTGCCCATCGATTCCCTTTGACGCTACCCAAACATTCACAAAAATCACGTCAATATCCTCGGGCAATGTTGGTTTACTTTGGGAATTTCCTTTTAAGAGAAGCCCTCTATGATCTGACTAGGCCCACAAAGCAGAGGAAACATAAAGATTTTATGTTCTTCACCAGACCAGACTTCGCCCACGCAACTGTTGAGAGAAGGTGGAGAATGAGACAATTAATCACACCCTTTGAAAAAGTCGGAGCAACAGTCTACCTACAAAATCCAGCATGGCTAAAAATAATATACAAGGGATCAACAAGAAGCTTTTCAAGTGAAATTCAAGCCGAAGCTTACCTAAGAGAAATCTCAGTAACCGAGAAAGGGAATTCAGGAACATAAATGCAAATCAGCAACTAGTCCATGAAAACAAAAGCATGGGGAGCAATCAGAAGGGGTTGGGGAGGGGGGTGGGGGGAATAAATGCATCTGAAATTTGGTATGAATATTTGTGTTTAAATAATGGTTTAGGGCAAATACCTGATTACATCACTGACCCCACCCACTCGATACGACCAAAGTATAAAGGGCCTGCCCGCGGGATGCACTGAGGCGCACCCTGATTACACTGACGCCCACATCTGGGTACTCGGGGACCCAGCAAGCCTCATAGGATGGTATGGGGGGAAGGGAGGGGGACTGAGGGAGGGGAACTGGTAGAGGGGGGAGGAGCAAGAAGTGGGAGGTGTCAGGGGGGGATAAAAGAGGGCCGGGTAGGGAAAAGCGGGGGGAAAAAACTTCATCACATCAGGTTATAGAAGAAATTAAAGACGCCAGGTTAACAAAAACTGATTGGGGAAGAGTGAAAATGAAAAAGAAATGCCTATGCGGATAGTTTCGCTGAATGTCTGCGGACTAAATGATGGAAAAAAACGAAGAGCTATGAGGGAATATTTAAGAACATTGCACGCTGAGCTGATCTGCCTACAAGAAACACACATAGAGGCCTCTCAAAAGGGGTTCTTAGAACAGCTGGGATGCCAATTAGTATCAGATACGACACAAGGAACAAGAACAAGAGGGGTAGCGATCTTAGCAAGGCATGGATGTGTGGTTGTAAATAGGCAAAAATCAGACCGCTATGGTAGATGGGTTTTGGTGGAGTGCCAGGTACAGAGCTTTAATTTCACACTATGCTCATTGTATGCTCCCACTGTAGACGACCCGGAAGCTATGGACTCTGTTAACTTAGAAATAGCCAACTGGCCTCTGCCATTAATAGTCTGTGGAGACTTAAATGTGAATGGACTGAATGGCTTGTGGAAGAATGATCCGTGGAAATTCTCCGGTCGGAAGAAGAAAAGCCACAGAGCATTGATTCAATTGATGTGTGACAATGGCCTAGTAGATATATGGGAACTGCAAAATAATTTAGGGACCGGTAGTACATATTACTCTGCCCCTCATAAGGTCTTAGCAAGGCTAGACTATTTTCTGGTATCACCAGCAGTAGCATCCACCGCAAAGATTAGCATACTACCCCGGGTAATGTCCGACCATAACCCGCTTATCTTAGATATAACAACCGCTGCCCAACAAAAGAAGATGACAAATTGGACTTTTGAGAGAGCCTTGTTACAGGATTCAGAATATACCGCCCTAATGAAAGAATGGATGAGAAATTTTTTGGTACTAAACTAAGGCTCTGCTCCCCCTGCAGTAGTATGGGATACCCTAAAACAGGTATAAGGGGGGAGACAATCAGATACTCAATTAGGCGGAATAAGGCAGAGAGGGAGGAAGTAGAAACGAGAATAAGGACAGTTGCTAGACTAGAACATGAACTTAGTAGCGCAATTAGGGCGAATCAGGATATTGTTAGAATAACATACGAGCTTGCTATGGCTAAGGCAGCGGTTGGGGAACTATTTGCGTCTAAAGCAACAGGGAAATTTTTGGCATGGAGGAAAGATCAATATGAGTATAGTGAGCAGATAGGCCGCATGCTAGCTGTTTGAACAAGACAGGCTGCTACTAAGGGGGATATTTCTGAGATCAAGTCCGAGAACGGAAGTGTCGCAACAACACCCGAGAGTATATGTGCTAGCTTTCGGGACTACTATCAGAAGCTATATGAAGCTGACTATATGGCACCTAGCGAGGATATAGATAGTTATCTTGGGAGTGTCAGACTAGAGAAACTAACAACAGAAGACAGAGGGACATTGGAGACGGCATTTAATACAATAGAAATACAGAGGGCAATTTATGACTTACCATCTGGTAAAGCAGTAGGCCCAGACTCTATACCCTTGGAGTTTTACAAAACATTTTTAGCCGAGATAGAAGAAGAACTATATGAGTTGGCTGTAAATATACAAGAGGGTGCGATACCTCCGGAGTCACGGGGAGAGGCAACTATGATAGTCTTTCTGAAAAAAGATAAGCCCGCAACCAATCCTGGGTCGTATAGGCCGATAAGCCTAATGAACAGCGATGTGAAAATCTACTCAAAGATGTTGGCAAACAGGCTAGGAGCAGTAATTGGCAAGAATGTCTCTCCATGGCAGCACGGGTTTATCCCTGGGAGAGGAACAGCGGAACATGTCAGAAGAGTGTTTACGTTATTTGATGGCACGGCATCCTCACGAGACCCTATGGCGCTGATCCTTTTAGATGCTGAGAAGGCATTTGATAGGGTCTCGTGGGGATTTCTCTGGGCTGCGTTGGAGAAGCTGAATCTGGTGGAGGGCTATTTGGGAGCTCTGAAATCCTTATATCACAATCCAAGAATAAAGGTTAGAACCATGGGGGAGCTGAGTGGTATAATAGATATTGGACGAGGAACCAGGCAAGGGTGTCCCTTCTCCCCGCTACTCTTCGCTCTATACATAGACACATTCATTAGGAGGATAGAGCAGAACAGAAACATCTTGCCCATAGCATTGAACCGGCATGAAACTAAAATACTAGGATATGCGGATGACTTGGCCATAACATCAAGTGAACCAATGTCAGCCCTAACAGAAATAGAACAGGAAGCGGCTGCATTTGGAAGACTGTCTGGGTAAAAAATTAAATGTAAATAAGACCCAAGTAGTAATAAATCAGAAAGTATCTTTGGTCGATCCAAGAGTGGTGGAGACAGCAGTATATCTGGGGGTTCGCATAACCTCAGACCTTTCGAAAGTGGTATCGAAGAACTTAAGCCCCATTATAGATAAGGCCAAAATTGATTTTGACAAACTGAATAACCTACACCTAACAACAATTGGTCACTGCAATGTTATCAAAATGGTTTTATGCCAAAAGTGCTTTATTTATTTAGGACCATACCGCAAATTTTTAACAATAGCTGGTTCAGGGAGCTAGAAAAGGTAACAAACAGATTTATTTGGGCCAAGGGCAAAACACGTCACAGCCAAAAACTTCTGTCACTCCCAAGAGAGAGAGGTGGGCTGGCGCTACCAGACTTTAAGGAATATTATTGGGCAACGGTCCTGCAATACACCAGAGGTATGCTGGGGGGAGTGTTATAGACAGATGGAGAGGTAGAGATGGGGTCCCAGACGTATATGAACTCGTAGTGAAAAACTCTAATCAATGGGTACTCACATATGAGGAGAGGAGCTATCACAAAAAAGTAAGGCTTAAGACCTTGGTGGCCGCAAGGTCAGTCTGGTCTGGGATAAGGAGAAAATTAAAACTAGGGAGAATGAATTATTATACCCCTCTGTATGGGGACCCATCACTGCCGGGGGTATTTCACGACCCAGTTATGAGGGGATGGGATGTATTAGGGGTTAAAACTATCGGGGACCTTATAGGGGCAACCGGTCTGATCTCTTTTGAGCTCTGGAATATTAAGGAATTCAAGCACACTAATACCCGGGTAGAAGGTGGCAGCGACAGCACTAGCTGCACAGGAAGAGACACGCCACAGAGAGGCACTCCTCCCCTGCACCCAACCCGAAGAAGTGCACAACTGCACTCTACCAGGTACAATGTTACCGTGGATTGCCTAAAACAGGTTATTTATTTACTTATATCTTTTCACCTCACTTATCACCTCACATTGGTCCTGAAGAAAGCCTACCGACCTACACAGTCACCCAGGCTGAAACATGTCGACCATTTTTTAAGACTCACATATTAGTGTGCTTGAATTCCTTAATATTCCAGAGCAACACATCTCATTAATGTTCACCAGTACCCGAATCCAGACTTAATAAAATTCCTATCGCTGGCTGTACGGGTATATTTAAACTGACCCAAGGATTATGCAGACACGTGTTCGAAAAGCGGGGAGACAAGATATACCGCTACGAATTCCTACCAAAAAACACGTGTATGAGGGTCTTTTAACTTTGTGAGACACAACAAACCTACCTGCATACCCTGGTTATGCAGGACTAGTGATCCTTCCCCATTGATATTTTGACCATACCTAGGAGACTGAATGGACCAGTACTCTACCTCCCCCTCCTTGATTTTTTTTAACCTTCCAGTTACCCAACTACTTCAGTTGGATTCCAGACCCAGGCGCACTTGCTGTGACCGCCTTTCTCCAACCATTGTCTCACTTCCTGGGTTATGTCTTCCCTCCTTTTGCCATGATTCCGAGGGTCCTTCAGAAAGTCAGGAGAGAAGAATGCCTTCTGATCCTAATAACTCCTTTTGGCCGTCCCAAGCTTGGTTCCCGACAGCCCTGGAACTAGCATGCGACATTCCCTTTCTGATCCCATCGTCTCCAGGCCTGGTCTTAAATGCAGACGGGGAAGATCATCATCTTATTCTCAAGGGGAATTTGAACCTTCTTGCCTGGAAAGTGTCAGGCAATCTAACGAGTTGTCTGGACTTTCGTCGACAGCTCTCTCTCTTCTCGGAGAATCTTGGGCACCCGGAACACACCTTAGGTATAACAACATTTGGAAAAAATGGTTTCATTGGTGCCTGGAAAGGAGTCTGGATCCCGTGGAGACTCCTGTCGTCAATATCGTAAATTTTCTGGTCCAACAATTTGACAGAGGCCTATCCTATCGTACTATTAATTGCTTTATATACGCAATCTCTACGGGCCATTCCCCTATCAACGGTAAATCGGTAGGTAAAAATGCTATCATTTGAAGAGTCCTCAAGAGTATAAGACTAAGGAGACCCCATAGACCTAAGTATCAAACCCTTTGGGATGTCAAGTGTATTCTAGACCTTTTTTGTTCTTGGCCTGATAACTCTTCCCTTAATAGAAAATTTCTCTCCTTCAAACTCGCCACTCTCGTGTTTAATCTTCTGTAGGAGAGTATCTGACATCAGAAGCTTAGATATTTCAAATAGATGTTACGATATATTTTATCTTTTATCCTCGTTTTGACAGTTTCCCTAAACTTTGTGCTGTTGCTTGTATGAAGGAGTATGACTCGATGATGTCTCTCCTTTGTCGTAACAATGCAAATCAACTTTTAGTTCCTTTTGTTAAACCTTTTAAACCTGTTTCATCCACCTCCATAGCTAGATGGGTTAAGTCTACCATGAGTCTTGCTGGTATTGACCTTTCTAAGTTTCAAGCACATTCTATCAGAGGAGCTATGGCCAATAAATCCTTCTGGTCAGGTGGTAAGCTGGATGATATCCTGAAAGCTGCTGACTGGTCAAATGCTAACACCTTTGCTCGTCATTATTGTAAGCCTATCGAGCATATGTCTGATGTTGTCCTTCGGGGCTACGAACATGCATAATGTAGCCTCCGGTCATGAAATTGCGATTCTCCTATTAACATGACCAGAGAATCTGGATTTCATTAAATACACGGAGGCTGACATTATCCCTCCCTCCTCCCTTTTACAACTTTAATATGTCTTTTATTAACGTATTAATTACTTCAATTGTTGTTACTCTATTATTATGCCTATGCTTCTGTTATCTTTATTGAATGTTATAAAGTCTTTTGGCTCTCTAGGCGCTTCACTCTGGATTTGGTTCCTAATCCTTTCTTTATCCTTTCAGGTAACTCCGTTTAACCGTCTGATCCTTTCCATTTGAGTTACTGAAGTTATTCCATGATGTTTTTCAAGCTCTACTTGGATTTCTCCGTTTATAAAGTTCTTTCCTGCTGCGATTCTTTTAAAAGAGGCAGATCATCTCCTGGATACATCCTTTGTTGGGTGTTGTGTAAACTCTAGAGCTGTATCCTTTATGAAGTAGTGCGGCTGCTGTGAGTTGCTATTAAAGGATAATGCATAATGTCAGCCTCCGTGTCTTTAATGAAATCCAGATTCTCTGGTTATGTTAATAGGAGAATCACAATTCTCTCTCTCAAAGGAAAAACCTAGTTCCTTTGAGGCTACAACCCCCTCTCTGAGAGGGAGGAGCTCAGGGATGTTTTAAATATCTCTTTTTGGTATTTTCTAAATCCACATGTGATGAGCAAAATAGTGTTAGCGAGGGCGCAGCGCAAAGGAAATACAAAATGTGCAAGAATTGAAACTAAAACTAGCTAGAAGGTGACAAATATATGTTTTATTCAGGAGCACCCTCTGCCAGGATTAAAAACAGTGCAGCAGCGACATGGATTAAAGTCGCAGTGGTATGGTGGAAAATAGTGGTCGACATGTTTCAGCCTAAAAAAAGCCCCTGAGTTAGGCAAGGCTTTCTTTAGGACCTATATGGATGCTGCGGGTACAGTGCTCAAGTGAATAAACAAAAAAGGGGTCACCAGGCCCTGAATCACTGTTTGTACCACCCCTAGTGACCCAAGTAAACATGTGACAAGAGCCTTGCCGTTGCAACTGCATGATCAGTGCAAACTGCTCAAACTCAACTATGCCATCACCATGTGTGACAAGGTCACAGCACTATATTTAATAAATGTCAGTCACCGCTAACACAGGCATCCTGAGCCCAGGAGACATGGCACAATATATTAAAGGTGTGGACATATAAGTGATAGTTTATATGTCCCTATAGTACCCTCTTTCCATTAAGGGCCAGTATAAGTGTTCAGAATAGCACCCGGGCGCCCTGGGGTTGCCCTGTCCATAATGGTCCCACTGAAAGGTGTCATGTTTGTTATCAAACAACTTGTCTCATCAAACCTGACGTGTTGCACAAGTCAGATTTTATGTGGCATACACCCAGGTGGCTACCTTAGAGTTTGCCCACCTTGTTGCCCCAGCCTTTACTATGCCCTGGCTGTTGGCCTGCAGTTGCTGCCACTGTATCAGTAATCTGACCCCTGCCTGGAAGTGTGAACTCTACCAGGAGCCAGAAACAAAGGCCGGCCTAGGCAGGAGATGTCACCTCCCTACCTGACAGGCTTGCTAGTGAAGTGGCATATCAAAAAGGTGAGCTTCAAATCTTCCACTGCCTCTGATATGTAAGTAGGCTTCCTCCAAAAGGAGTGAATGCCAGCCCCATACCCCAACCACATTTGCAACCCGGGCAGGTGGAAAAACTAGATAATTAGGAGGCCTACACCCCCAGAAGGCAAGCCGCACCCAAAGGATGAGCTACCTGGTCAGTACAGCTGAAGAAGGTTTCAGCCATTTTTAAAAGTGGTGGCAGAACAGAGGCTTCTGGGTAGGAAAGGTGGCACACATCTGGATGTGTTCACCTCAGGGATGGATTATCTGCTGGGGCTAGTAGCCCGTTGGTGGTGGAGGTTGATGTTCTGTACGGTGGAAGCTGGTGTTCTAGAGGTGGAGGCTGCTGTTCTAGATGGGGGGGATGCTGTTCTAGACAGTAGTGGCTGCTGTTATAGACAGTGGAGGCTGCTATTAGTCATCTTGCCTGAGGATTCCTTGGCTCTGAACAAAATGAGACATGATGAAAGGGGCTCCCCCAGGGACAGGAAATATCAATGAGCCCACCCCTGCCTTCCTCCTATACTTGTACTAATCTGCGTGTGAGTTTGAATTCAGATGGGAGGGAAAAGAAACTTGGCTGTCTATTTATTTATTTATTTTTTATTTGTGGGTTTTTTTGTAAAGCGCTACTATCGCTCCGGAAGGAGCATCTTGGCGCTGCACCTACAGCAGATCTAATTGGAGAGCATGAATCAGATAGCTGCGAGAACTGAGGAGTCAGATTGAGAGTAGATCCACGTCTTCAGGGCTTTCCTGAAAAGGCTTTCTGAGGGGGCAAGCCTAAGGTTAGGGGGGAGGTGATTCCATGCCCTGACAGCAAGGAATGAAAAGGTCTTTCCACCTTTTGATTTTAATTTGATTCGGGGTTCAGAGACAAAATTAGCGCCTGCTGACCTCAAGCAGCGAGTTGGAGTATAATGCTGAAATCGCTTGATCAGGTAAGCTGGGCCCGTGCGCTTGTTAGCTTTAAAAACAGTGACTAAAAGTTTAAACAAGATTCTCTTGTGGAGAGGCAGCCAATGGAGTGTGTTGAGGGCTGCGGTGGCCGAGGACCTACGTGGGAGTTTCAGGACGAGTCTGGCAGCTGCATGTTGAACGGTCTGCAGTTTTTTTAGTGAGGACTTCTTAATGCCTGCAAGGAGACCGTTGCAGTAATCCAGCCGGGAAAGAATGAGAGCCGCCGCGACTGATTTCCTGGCTGAAATGGGCAAGAAATTAAAAAACTTCTTTAGCTGGCTGATTAGGCTGAAACAGCGTCCTGCGGTGATACGCACATGTTCATCGAAGCTGAGAGAAGCATCGAATTGAACTCCCAAATTGCGGGCTGACACAACCGCACTTGGTGGTGCTTCAGAATTATGGGGCCACCACTCTTTAGGGGAAAAGAGTGTGCCTTTACCGAGGGGTATTATTTCGGTTTTGGCGCTGTTACATTTCAGATGATTTTGATTGAGCCAGGAAAAGACTTCTGATAGGCAGTTTTGGAGTCTGATGGCAGCGTCAGGGATTCTTTTGTCTATGGTGACGACAAGTTGAGTGTCGTCAGCATAGGATGTCACTAGAATCCCATGTGACTCAATCAACGTAAGGAGGGGGGCCATGTATATATTAAAAAAGAGAGGGCTCAGGATGGAGCCCTGAGGCACACCTGAGATAATGGGGCGTTCACCAGAGAGGTAAGGGCCTAAGGAAACCGTTTGAGAGCGGTTGGACAGAAATGAAATTATCCAGGCAAGCGCGGAGCCCGAGACACCAATCCCACGCATCCTGCTGATAAGAATAGCATGAGAGATGGTGTCGAAGGCCGCGGTAAGGTCAAGCAAGATGAGGACAGCCTGTTTCCTTTTAGTCCTTAATTGAGGTTTAGACTTAATTTAAACAGTCCCAGTGCTGAGCTTTGATGTATATAAGTGATGTGAATAAGATTTGCACCCATCTTGCAGTCAAGTGCAGCCACAAACTGAAAATATTGAATCTGGCAGTGTTTTCATTCATGTGCGGTATTTAAGACTCATTGACGTTTTGCTGAGAAGTAACAAATAGTGATAAGATTGTTACAAACAAAAGATTTATATTTATTGAAAAGTGTAAATTAGCTGTGAAGATTTGCATGTATTTAGTGTTACACTCTAACTGACCCCAATTTGGGTGAACATTATTATCCGTTGCAATGAGAGGACAAAATATGCATACACTTTTGATATCTTGGAATGTTTATTTTGTAATGAAACATTTATTTTCTTGTTGTTAAGTGCATAGTCAACACAGTGTGAAAAGAACATTAGGCCTATTAATTTTGGTTGTGCTACAGTGTGCATGCGCAACAACTTTTTTCCCACCTGCTACTTGCACAACTGGTTCACTCCACTGTCGCTCTTTGTTGGACCTGGCCCTTTTTGCAGGGTCATCCCTGAACTTTTTGCCTTCAACCAAATCTTTGTTCTGACCTGGTGTTGGTAGTTTAAGGACTCTGGACAATTTATCACTGCCGTCCAGTGAAAAGTGTGTGTGCTCTCCGTGGTAAACATGGTAACATGGTAAGATTGGTCTATACCTGTTTGGCATATGGAATTTACCTGTCAGATACCCAGGGGCAGTAAATTAAATGCTACTGGTGGGCTTGCAGCACTGCTTGCGCCACCCACCAAAGTAGCCTTTCAAACCTATCTCAGGCCTCTGCCATTGCAGGGCCTATGCACGCAGTTCACTGTTCACTGCCACTGCGACATGGCACATAAAATGGGTGACACGTCTTTGACCCCCCTTTTACGACATGTCAGCCACCCCTAAGGTATGCGCTAGCTAGCTCTATGGGCAGGGTGCATTGTAGGTAAAAGATAGGACACGTAACTGTCCTGTAGTGAGAACCAGCCAATTTGGTTTCTCACTGCTGTGAGGCTGCCCTCTCATAGGAATGTATTAGGAACTCCCTGATATGTGTGTCAGTGGTAATTCCTGATATGAGAGGAGCAGCGTGGTCAAGTTTGGTATCTGTGGAATAGTAAAAATAAATGCTGCGTAATTGTGTGCACAGATTTATGATCACTATTTTAGAAATGCCACTTTTAGAAGTGGCCATTCCTGTGTGCTATGTGTTCTTTTTGCCTGCCTGATGTGTATTTCAAGTCTGGCTCTGGAGTGACAGGACCTGGTGAGGTGTGTGGCTCCAGAGGGGCAGGGCAAGTGAGCACTGGGCTGAATAGGCAGATCTGCATTTGGAGTTGTGGGAGGAGTAACCCCTGACCCTGAATAGGGCTGTTCCTGCCTTGTTCAATACTGGCTCCGCCCCCCTGTGGTGTGTTTGGGGTCAATGCTCAACCTGACAAAGGAGGGTGTGAGCACTGTATAGAAAATGATCCAGTACGCCCCAGATCCAGTTGGGACTTGATCACCAAGACCTGTGCAAGGGCAGAACAAAGACAAAGCCTAATGTCAGTGTGCTGCTGGGTGCCTACCTGAAGACTGCGGCCGGCAGGCTGCTAGAGCTGCCTGGGGACCAGGAGGAACTGCCAAGGACCTGGGCTGCAGGAAGTGCTGACCTGCTGCCTTTTGGGACTGGGGTGACGACCATTTATCTAAAGGGATCTTTGTGCTGGTCTCCCTGGGGACACTTTGTTGGTGTACCCCTGTGGTGTCCCATGGCCTTGCAATTTGACAAACCTGAGTGCGTTCAAGCAGTGCATGGTGAGCTTTGTGGCTTACTACCCTGATATCCAGAAGCCTATGGAAAGAGCTGTACCGGTTCTGGAGACCGCCCTTGCTAACCTGTTTGGAGCATTAGAAGCACTCCTGACGTTGTAAGCTTGGTGCCAGGTGAGTACTTGATCTTTCCAGTAAAAAGGAGCTCTTGGCCGAGACAGGCATGGGAAGTGCTGTGTTCAATAGCCCAGGAAGTGGGCTCTGGTTGCAGCGCGAAACTAGAAGTCAGTCGCCTGACCGGGGCAAGGCTGCCCTGAGATGAGGAGCCAGTCATACTGTTGCGTGGCCGGAAGACAGGCAAGGTCAGCGCCTGGTTGGAGGCGGGGTTCCCATAGCAATGAGGAGAGCCCTGTATGCTGTCCTGGAACACTTTTTGGTGTTACCCCGAGGTTGGGTGGAGCAAGGATTCTCCACAGAATTATCCGACAGTCCAGGTAGAGAGCTAAGAGGCGTGATTCTTATGTTGTTCATAATATGTGGGTCTAAGTGGTGAGAGGATGTGGATACCCAATGTGTGGTGCTGAGAGTACCTCTACCAGCAGTTACTGGTCGGTTACTACTTATCCATACAAAATGTGTTTATGCCCAGTGCCCAGTATTTAGGCCTAATACGTTTGCCTAACTGGTTCATGTAAGATGCAATGTTACCAGTCTTGACTGGTTGTTTTATTGGAATGTGACTGATGCATAAAGTGGTTTATGCCAAGTTCTACTACTAGTAGTTACTGATTATTTTATGTTCACTACTTGTGATTCCAATCGTTCTGACAGCGGCCCAATTGGCCCAGTCAGGTGTATAAGTTCCATGTAAAATATTGCCTAGTGCCAGGTGGCACGGTGTATATTTGTGATTATTTTTTAATGTGTTTATGATAATACAAAGGCTATTTTGATATATCCTTGTGTGGAGCTTCCTTTGTTGTGTGCCTAGTGTGTTGCTGCTGTGTGTGTTGCACAAATGCTTTACACATTGCCTCCGGAATAAGCCTGCCTGCTCATGCCAAGCTACCAAGAGGGTGAGCAGGGGTTATGTTCGGTGTGCAACTCCCTTGCCCTGTCTAGAGTGGTGGTTTCTGCCTGGCTTGAGCTCTAGCCAGCAAAGAAATCCCATTTCTAACATTGATGGTCAGCTGTGATACTGGACTTGCATTTGTGAGTTACATACAGTGATTGGTGTACACTAATAGTACAGTGCAGACCATTACATAACCACATATTGTTTTAACCTGTTTCCCCTGGAATTTGGTTGTTGGAACTTTGGTTAGTTGTTGCACCTGTTGGGCCTTGTCAAAATGGAAGTCAACGTTTGGCACCTGCACATCTACAAGATAAAAGCATTTTGGTAAAGATTGGCTTGTGAATAGAGGAATTGGATTTGTGCTTGTGACTGGAGGTTGAGGCAGCTAGACCGGGAGTGCGAGGAGACAGAGTGAGCCTTCGCTGAAAGAGAAATGTGTGTAACTCAGGAAGGGAGCTTGGCTGGGTTGGAGGTGGAGTCCAGCTCAGATGGTGGCAGCACAATTGAGTTATCTAGTGCTGAGAGAGCAGTGCACACATCCAGAGATGTGGCGCCTGACTTGAAGGAGCAGGTTAGCATACACCAGGGGGTTCAAGGATATGAGGTAACTCCAGTGGAGCGCAGTGTCCCTGAGGTGGATTGGGAAACTGGCACAGTGGTTCGTAGTCCTAGTGGGGGCCGGACACTCTACTCACTCTAGATGAGAGGTGTAGGGAGAGGGGTTAGCCCATGGTGGTGCATATGGAGACCGCAAGGAAGAGTATGGGTTGAGTGACAGAGACAGTCAGACCCTGTCTTGCCAATCTCAGGAGAGTGGTTTGGGGTATGTGTGTGGGGCACTGGATGGTAAGGCAAAGGATAGGTGGTGAACACCTGTGTGGGGTTATTTGATTAAATTTGTGGAGAGCATATTTTAAGTCCCTGTCTTCCAGAGCTAAGCCAATGCCTGGTGGTGTTGCAGGGATTCTGCTCACACACAGAACTTTGCACAGAGACCCAGGACCTCAGTCAATTGTGGTGGACCAAATAACTCACCTAGGTACCTAGAACCCCTAACCGACTAGCATCAGTGTCAAATTAGCTCTTCATCCTATAGCAAAGGAACCAATGATTAGACCACCCGGAACTTAGGTTACTCTCAGAAACGGTGAGAATCAAGAACACTCTTTCATTTGTTATTCTCATACCAGTCCACAACAGGAGTAAATAGAGACACGGAAAAGTTTAAAATATTTATTTTAACGACGTGCTCTAAGATGCAGTATTTTTGCTAACACAAGTAGGCATATGATTATAAATAAAACGATCAGCATTTGTTACAATTCTATAAAACACAAAGGGAGAAATCATATTTTAATGATAGTGGAAACAGGTCCTATGGTGCTTAGTATGCCACCCTCCCTTGCTAGGAACTATAGGCCTCATTTATGAGGCCGTGCATCACTTTTACGCCGCCGGTGCGTCACTTTTTGTGACGCACCAGCAGCATTAAAATGTGCCTTGTTGCACCATATTTACAAAGTGACGCATCTAGGTGGATGCGTCACTTTGTAAACCCCTGCGCTACATTATACCTACGCCAGGTATAATGTATGCAGGGGCGTTCTGACGCAAGACAGGGTCATAGGAGTGACGCAGTGAAATCTATAAGATTTCACTGTGCCATTTCTAGGACACAAATGCGTCAATTCTTACGCCTGCCTCACAGCAAGCGTAAGACTGATGCAGGCCCTTTCACATGGGGCTTGCCCCATGTGAAAGGACACATTGCTGGAGTTGCGTCACTTTTGTGACACACTCCAGCAATGCGTCACTTTTGCGCTATACAGATAGATCAGAAATACTGACATATCTGTAACTCCTTGCGCCATGATGCGTCATACTGTAAGTATGACGCATCATTGGCCTCGCAAGGAGTGCCCAGTGAAAAGTGACGCATTGCTGTTTTCACGCAGCGATGCGTCACTTTTCATAAATGAGGCCCTATGTTTTAGAAAATATAGAAGGTCTCTTAGGCATGTGTAGGGGACCCCATACCTCCAAGATCAGCAGAGGTGAATCACATCAGGATCTGCAAAAGCTCTTTTTCTCTCTGGAAACAGATTTTCTCCAAGAGCCTAAAATCATGCCTACAGTGCAATATTAAAGGCGCCAGAATCTCAGTTAGCTGCAGCTGCATGCATGTTATGTCTAAAACGTGAGCCGATCAGCCCGAACAACAGGTTACATTGTTATGATAACCTTGGAGGCTTTAGCACTCACTGTGCAGACTAAGGTCGTGATGTAAGTCTAGGTATGTTGAAGTAATTCACACAGCCTAACTTACAACAACAGTTGTATGCAGTGTCTTGTGCATTAGCATCAAAAAGTTGGCGTTTAAACTTCTAATAAGCCTATGCTAACATAGCAATGTGCACAAACAAGGGCCTTCCTTCACTACAGTGGAGTGTGAGTTCTCTGCCCCCAGGGAGCTCACATTGGAGGCAGACCTTTTGGTGGATTCAAGAGGGTCTGAAGAGGCATCTGGGGGTGATCATAAAGGAGGTGGCTCAGGTTTTCCCTAACCAAGTGACGTAGGGGAGGGTGGTGGTAGCCCACAATAGGTCCCAGAGTAGTGGGAGAGGTGTAGGGTCCCATGTCCTGTCTCAAAGGAGAAGGAGGTATCCGAAACCCAGTCCCAAGTCCTGGTTGGTTTCATGAGTGAAAACTAGGAGGGGGGGCCTATTCTTTACCAGGAGGTTATCCCCCAGGGGGGATCTTAAGGTGTCAGTTGAGCTGGGGAGACTGCTGTAACCAGCATTCCATCAGCTCTGGTGTCTGGCCAGACAGCTCCAATGGGGAAGGTGCATGAGTCCATGGAGAGGGGTTAGAGGGGGACACAGTCCCCAGTGGAAGGACCAGTGGGTCAGGGGTTGCCAGCTCAAGGTCAGAGCACCCCACGAATGACCCTGGTGAGGCCACTTCTGACCGGGGAGATCTTCATGCTCTGTCAGGTGGACAGGAGGCTGGAGACCTGCACCAGGCAGACTCTGACACAACACCATAGTGGTGTGTTTCCCTGTAGGGGGTTGGTATACTCCCCCAGAAGTCCTGGGTTGCCAGACACAGGTCCAGCCTAAGGGTTCAGACCATGGGTCAGAGGGCCAGGTTCATTGTGTCCCCCCTGACCTGGAGGAGGGCGCAACTGCGAACAGTGCCCCTGCCAGTTTGTCTTCTGGGGGCACCGCTCCAGGTGGGAGGGTGCAGGGCCCCAGTAAGGGGGGCAGGGAGAGGACAGATTCACCCCTGACCTCTGCCCAGTCTAAGGGTACAGACCCTATACTGAGATCCCAGTCGCAGGATAGAACCCCTGAACTGGTGGGTGAATTATGCAGGACACCTGCCACAGGTGCCCTGATAATTCTGAAAGGGGGCACCACTCCAGGTGGGTACCTCATGGATTGGTACCCCCTTCCAAAAGGGCCCCTGGGAAGAGGACTGGGTATGGTAAAGCCCACCCCACTCTCCAGGTCAGCCTCCTGGTACATGCCCGGGGATGGTGGATCAGTGTCAGGATGTCATACCTGACCTGACAGGAGGGAGAGTGGACCAAGGGTGCAAGCCACCTGGGGCTACTGCCTTCCGCTCTCTGACGCCACAGAGGTTGGAGAACCATGAAAGGCCTGGTCCCTGGTTCTCATCACTGACAGCTGTCAGTGGACACTGTGACTTGCTGTCCTGGTGGACAGAGTTCCCCCTGAGAGGGAGGTAGGAGTCACACCCCAGGGGTGGTCTGGGCCACACCTCTATGTTGGTCATGTGGTTACTGTCTGTCTGTTTGGACTCACCTGCGAGCAAGCTACGGTTGGGTGCTGCACAGATGGTGTCCACAGGTGAGGAGAAGGGTTCCCCATGGGGTAGCTTAGTGGATCCTAAGAGTATGGACAGAGGGATCAAAATGGGTTTAGATTAGTGTAGAACTGGAGTATGCCCCTGCAGTTGCGGGCCAGGGTCCATGTTCTATTGCCCCAAGCAGGGAAGCCTATCAAGATATTAATTAGTCTACACTGGATTTAGGCTGGAAGAGGGTTGTGTTGGTCTTGGTCCTTTTTACAGTGTCATCCCAGAACGCTTTGCCTTCCTCCTGTATTTTTTGTGACCTGTTGTTGGTGGTTTTATGACTCTGGGCAGTTTACCACTGCTGATCAGTGATAAAGTGCATATGCTCTCTTTTGAACATTGTGTTATGGATTAGAGTTTCCATGATTGGCTATTTGGTTTACTTGTCAGACCCTACTACAGTGCACTATGTGTGCCCAGGGCCTGTAAATCAAATGCTGTCGGTGGGCTTGCAGCACTGATTTTGCCACCCACAGAAGCAGCTTGTAAAATGTGACTCAGGCCTCCCATTGTAGAGCATGTTTGCAGTCTGGGACTGCCATGGCGACTTGGCAAGTACACACACTTGCCAGTCCCTAAACCTTCCTTTTTCTACATATTAAACACTCCTAAGGTAGGCCCAAAATACCCCTGTGGGCAGGGTGCATTGTATGTGAAAGGTAGGACATGCCCTGATGTGTGTGGCATGTTCTGATAGTGAAACATTGCCCATTTTGTTTGTCACTATTGCAAGGCTATCTTTTCCCATATTACAGAATGGGGAGTTTGTTTATAACATCTTATAATCATAAGTGACCATAGGAACGAGATAGAAAAGTAAAGTTTAGTATGCCTGAACTCAGAATGTTAAAGTGCATCTTTTAGCCAGGTTGATTTTTACATTCTGTGTTTGGAAATACCACTTTTAGAAAGTAAGTATGTTCTTGCCTAATCATCCAGTGTGCCTCTGCTAGGTTTGTGTATTGCATGTCTGGCTTTTGGATGACTGGGGCTGGAGAGGGCAGCGGCTTCATCAGGCTGATGAATCAGAGCTGGGCTGAATAGGCCTGATCTGCTTTAGAGTGGTGGGAGCAGTGGCATCTTCACCTGTATAGGGCTGCCCACAATGACGGCTCCGCCCCAATGTGGTGTGTCTGGAGCCAGGGCTTACACTGACGATGGAGATTGTTGTGCACTTGCAAAGTGCCCCACAGAACTGGTTTTGGCTGGGAACAGACACTCTCTGCCTTCAGAGAACAAACCATTTTTGGGTAGAAAAAGAGGGGCCCAAACCCCAGACTTTTAGATCTCTTCTGAGAAATAAATAGGAACCTTTGCCAAGGAGACGAACCGGATAAGCTGAGGAGGAATACTGCCCCTGCGCTGTTTGCTGTCTGGGGTTTGCCTGCAGTGGCTGCTTGCTGCCAAGGAAAAGTGGAAAAGGAATTTGCTGTTTGCTTTTTCACCTGCTTTCAGAACAGATCTCCAAGGGCTTGAAACTGAGCTTGCCTCCTTCTCTGAAGTCTCAGGGACACAAAGACTTCACCACCAGCTCCCCTGAATTTCATTGCTGGTTATTCCAACCTGCAGAGGTGCCTGCTGCTGTTTAGGGCCTGTAGAGACTGTTTGTCGGAGGGAGCTGGAAAATCGATGCAACATCGAAGAAGCGTGTCGCATCCGGACCTGTTTTCCGACGCATCGCTAAAGAAACCGCCACAGCACCTGCCGCGGCTTGAGAAATCGCTGCACGATGCATCAGGTGCAATGATCTCCAAAGTCCGAGATCACCGCACCGATCCCAATGCAAGCCTGCTGTGCAGCTGCACAAAACCACGCATCGTACCGGATCAATGCCAAGACTGTCACATCGTTGGGGGCCGCAGTAAGAAACAGACGCATAAACTCCCAACGCAGTATGAAAACGACATATCACCTCCTCTCTGGTAAGGAACCGGCACATCAACTCCCCTGCACTGCAGTAAGGAACCAACGCATCTCCTCCCCCGGAGAAAGGAATCGGCGCATCACCTTCCCCGAGTGTGAGGAACCGACACATCATCTTCCCTGCGGCTATTTTGTTTGCTCTGCGTGACATATCTAAGGTACTTTTGGGAAAAGTGTTGCATTTATAACTTGCATTGAACTGAACTATTTCTAGCATCTGAAAGCCTTATTTTTAATACTGTATTGTGGAATTATGTCGCTTTATCTTGTTTTGGTTTAGATAAAGATTGTTTATTTATCTAAACTGGTGTGGTGTCCATTTGTAGTGTTTTCACTATATTACTGTATGTGTTCACAAATGCTTTACACACTGCCTCAGAGATAAGCCTGTCTGCTCGTGCAAAGCTACCCAGGGGGTTACTCTAGGAGTGTGTCCCCCTTACCCTGACAAGAAGCAAGGGGTTCCCTATTTGGACAAAGGTACCTACCTCTACCAACTAGAGACCCCCATTTCTAACTTCTTTGCAGCCTCCTAACTTGTTGGTTTTGCCGATACGTCACTTCCATTTAAGACTGAGGTGCACCAGTAAAGTACATTTTCTTTATGCTTTTGTTCTTCAGCTGTTGTGTGGGAGAACACATTTTTTTGAAATTGTTACTTTCTGGGGTGCCTGATCACTGCAGTAGAACCTGTGCCCTCATAGCATACTCTGAAACTTTACAGTCATTTTTAACAGTGGTAGTGGTGGAAGGCCGGATTGATCTCTTCCCCCCGTAGAAAAGATTGGTTTTTTTCCACAAACCAGATTGGAAAAAACAATTTTTTATCTACTTCCCTTTTAAGGCCCACTATCACACTTGAAGATTTTCTTTTTGAATGAATGCACCTTTTCCCACCAACTTTCAAATGACTGCATGCTAAACAAGAAATATTGATTTGTCCCCCAGAAAGTTCATCAGGAACAAACTAAAACTAATATTTATATATTTAAATTTGGCCCTCTCCCCAGAACCTCAGAACTCAAAAATGTTATACCTTCTATACAAAAAAACTAAAGAACGGAATCGAAAACACATTTTGGGAAACAAAATAGTTTTTTTTCAAGAGTGGGGCGACTTAATTTAACACTAGAATCATAACAGGTACCTTTCCCTAACAATGTGTTATTAAATGCACTGGCACTTGTCCCGCATGCATGCACCCACTTCTCAGCGCTGCACGCCCCTGCATACGGGCACTCACTTGTTCGGTAGAAGCACGAGGCATCCTTAGCTGTCAGCTTGTGGTACAGTCCAGAGAGCCAAGGAATTCGTCCATGGTCATTTTTTTGAGGGACTTCTGCCCAGAGTACTTCTTCATTCCCCGCTGCATGGTGGCATTTGAGTGCTGCGGGCCTGGTCTGTGCTCTACGGCTGCCCCCTCTGGCAGGGACCTTAATCAGGGATAAGGGGCATGGGCGTAGGAGACACTACAATTTTGGGGAGGAAAAGCACAACCTCTTGAACTTTCCAGTGGCCATATCAATTTGCCCATTGTATGAGAGCCGTATGGTCTGTTAACCAAATTCAATTGCATAGATTTGGAGTGAAACATTGATAAAGGAAGATATGTAGTCACAGTTTGCAATTATGCTTAAATTGCTATTTACATTCAAAAAGCAATTAGACCAAATGTGAAAAAACATGTTTTTGAATCTTGCATCTTCATATGTCAAGCAAAGGTGGCACGAAAAGAAAGCAGAAAAAAACTGAATGCTCTTCACGACATTCCCAAACCTTAAATTGAAATTTGACTAATATTGGAGTGTATTGGAGACAGGCTGCAGGCGCACAGAACGGTAGGAGCAGAGAAATGTCCACTTACTAACAGGCGCATATCTAAAATAGTAATGTGAAATCCAACCTTACCATTAAAGAGGATTTATTATTGCCATTCAAAGATATAACGGTACAAAAGGTACTTTGCCACTGGATTCAAGCAAGCCGGGCTGAAGACGGCTGGAATGCCAGAAACCGGTCCTCGGAAGCTTGTTTCCGGTCCCGGGAAGACATGGCTTGGCAGTTCGGGCTGGACTGTTCCCATGAGGTACAGGGTCAGACTGATTTGCATATAGCCATGTCTGAACTGGGCTGGCAGAGTGGGCTAAAGAACGGTGATGGATTAAACCCAGATCTTTTGACTGGGTGTGAGTGTTTGATTGATTCAGATGCTCCGTCCATCACCACCCCCTTTTGTACCGCTTTTGGCCGCCATAAGTGTGGCAGGGTATGCTCAGACGTGAGTCCCTTGCTCACTTTGCCACTAGATTCAAGCAAGCCGGGCTGAAGACGGCTGGAATGCCAGAAACCGGTCCTCGGAAGCTTGTTTCCGGTCCAGGGAAGACATGGCTTGGCAGTTCGGGCTGGAATGTTCCCATGAGGCACAGGGTCAGACTGATTTGCATATAGCCATGTCTGAACTGGGGTGGCAGAGTGGGCTAAAGAACGGTGATGGATTAAACCCAGATCTTTTTACTGGGTGTGAGTGTTTGATTGATTCGATTGCTCCGTCCATCACCACCCCCTTTTGTACAGCTTTTGGCCGCCATAAGTGTGGCAGGGTATGCTCAGACGTGAGTCCATTGCTCACTTTGCCTCTGGATTCAAGCAAGCCGGGCTGAAGACGGCTGGAATGCCAGTAACCGGTCCTCGGAAGCTTGTTTCCGGTCCAGGGAAGACATGGCTTGGCAGTTCGGGCTGGACTGGTCCCATGAGGCACAGGGTCAGACTGATTTGCATATAGCCATGTCTGAACTGGGGTGGCAGAGTGTGCTAAAGAACGGTGATGGATTAAACCCAGATCTTTTGACTGGGTGTGAGTGTTTGATTGATTCAAATGCTCCGTCCATCACCACCCCCTTTTGTACTGCATTCAAAGATATAAAACATGACACATCTACTCCTTTCCAACCAGGAATTACAGTTTAAAAGAGTTTATTAAGAAAGTCCCAATGTTAATCTGTGAGAGGAATAGGCCTCACTGTAGAGAAAAATGAATGTAGGTGTTTTTCACTAAAAGGACATGCAAAACTTAAGAGTACATGCCTTACCTTTTAGTAACATAGCACCCAGCCCTATGGGCTACCGAGGGCATATCTTAGGGTTGATGTATATGCAATAAAAGGAACATTTGCAGCTTGGCAAGTGGTTTTTAATACCAAGCTGACATGGTAGTAAAATTGCACACACAGGCTCTGCAGTGGCAGGCCTGAGACATGTTTAAAGGGCTACTTTTGTGGGTGGCGCAATCAGTGCTGCAGACCCGCTAGTAGCATTTAATTTTCAGGCCCTGGGTATATGGTATACCATGGTCCCAGGTACTGACAAGTAAATTAAATATGCTAGTTGTGTGTACATCAATGTTACATTGTTTAGGGGAGTAGCACTTGCACTTTAGCACTGGTCAGCAGAGATAAAGTACTCAGATTCCTAAGCCAACAAAATGAATCAGCATAAAGAGGAGGTAAACAGGCAAAACGTTTGGTGGAAGACCATCCTAAGGCTGGCAGGTTTAATACTATGGTGTAGGATTCTGTGTGTCTGTTTGAGTACGGAAGTCAGTCAGATCCCTTTTGGGGCATAGGAAGGAGAGAGAGAATGGTTTTGCAAACACTGGAAGTTTATTGCCTGCATTCATGAGGCTGGAAGGTGGAGAAACACTTGATGCATCACAAAGTAGACAACACAATACAGAAACTTGGAGTTCTGGACTTTTTGGTTCCGTCCAGAGGTGTCAGGGATAACACCCTGAGACCCCGGAGTTCTACCTGTCTTGGTGCACAAATAAACAGAAACACGGGCTTCTCGATGGTGGCGTCAAAGACCAAAGGTTTATTACTGCAGGGACACAGAAGTCACAGAAACTACACACGGGCAGTGTCTAGGAGCCTGTTCGATTTGTACAAGAAGGGTTGCTCCTTATATACTAAATATTGGCCTTGCGGCAAATTCTTCACATGTTAGTACATTCCCAAAACCTTTGTGTCCTAAACAATAAATATTTGGATTTGCACAGGAATCGTCGATAATATCTGATGTCAAACATTACGAAGAGGGGTTCCCACTATTCCATCACAATCCCATGTCAACATTTCATTCAAGAGCCGGACCGCCTCATCGTACATTTCGTTACCTCCCCCTAATAAAGGCCCAGAAGGAGAGGAGCAGAGTCAGGTGCAGATGATAGAAAAGCAGGATAAGAGATGTTTGTGGGTCGTAAATGGGCAAGGCTACCAGCTTCGGCCGCCTAATCATGATCAGGCCAACGAACACGAGAACCAGTATAGCAGGACTGGCCTCAGGCAGAGGAGGCAGCCTTTGTCGAGTCATGCAGCCACAGCGTGTTCTGTTCTAAGGTGCACGTGTCACTAGAGAGGTGAATCTCCGGCTAAGCCTACGTGTCCTTAATCGAAATGAAGTAATCAGAGGTCATTGCGTGTCCATTGTCTATGTGAGGGCAAGAAACACAAAATGGCTGCCATGATCTAAGATGGATGCCATGGGTAGATCAGAAATGTGTTTGTTACAGGAGTACTCTTGCTCGTAGCATAGCGAAAACACCAGGATATGCTAAATGGATCATTTGCGGTTCACTGATACCAAAATTATGTATTTACGACAATGTTGAAAACACGGGTTCAAATCGTCACGGAACCTCAGACCCTCCTTTTGCCCTTACATAGGCAATCACTCAGTCTATGTCAGAGTCTAACTCTATGCTCATCAGGTCAGTGACATGTTGTTGTATCATCATCCTTTCTCGCGCCTTTTCTCCAAACGCAGGTGGTTTTCTAAAACAGGTTGCAGCACAGAGACTACACAGAGCTGGACCACACTGGATAATCAGGCAGCACGAGAACAGGAATACTAAGATGACACCAATGACCATCAGAACCTTCCATCCCCACGCTGATATCAGAGTCCAAAACCACTCCATGAAGGACCAGTTTCCCTTGTCTACGTGTATAGAGTCGGAAATTTTGTGTAGCTTAGAGATCGCCTCATAGACAGTTGGAGCATTATTGGGAATAAAAACACAGCAGCTCGATTGGATCATTCTGCATACCCCACCTCGATCTGCATCACGTCTAGAACCATACGGTTCTGCAACGTCATGAGTCTATCCGCCTGCAGCTCAGCCGTCAATTTGCTAAGGGCACCAGCAGTTTCGGTAATAGTAGATTCAACTACCCGTGTTAGCTGACGTATGTTTCTACTATTGGCCATAGGCCCCCAGAACGGAAGGAAACCTTTGAAGAAGTCTCCAGCTTCCTGACCAGCGGTATCTTCCTTGCTGAAGACACCTCTTGCTACTCTGGTCTTGTGATAATCAGATGAAGCAGTGTATTTTGGAGGCAACAATCGAGCAATATAACATGAACCTGAAAAGTCAGCAGGCAACCATGTATACGCTCTGTCTTGACAGATGAAATAGGTACCCCTAGCAGTAAGAAAGGCAGGGGAGGAGTTAGACGGAAACACGTAAGTCTCAACGCACTCACTCCTCCCTAGCTGAGCTCTCGGATTTCTCCCATTTCCTTGCAAACAGACCTGACCTCGGTGAGGCACGACCCAGATTGGAGTTGAGCTTTTACGCTTGCTTTCTCCCAAACTAAGGCGATACTCTGAAGAATTCCAACTCAAATATACTCGTAATTCATCTCTAGGGTAAGATGGAGTATTATTGACATCCTTGATCATGTCAGTAATTCCCTGGACTAAAGCTTTGTTGGCAGAGTTATATTTAGTGGAACGTGGTGGACGCGGAGGATAGGTTCCAAGGGCATAAGCAAAAATGGTCTGAAGCGCCTGAAATGATCCATTACAGCTAAAAGGCAACACCAGATAGGGAATGCCTTTATCCATAGTGTGGGGTATCAAGCCACACACCCAGCAGTCTGTAGTGTTAACTACCAGTTGGTGTTGGTGCAAGAGCTGTACGAAAGTGTTATTGATGAATTCTGAGCTTCGAGCTTGCTCATGTTCAGGAAACGAGTGAAAAGAGTGCATAGAAGAAGCAGTAGAAGTAGCAGGATCAAGGGGAGGTACTGTAGTTACTGGCATAAAAATCAAATTCACACCAAAGACGATTCCACCCACCAACATTATCAAAACAATTAAAAATGTAATAGCACATTGCATCAGAAAACATTTGCTGTGAAGAATTCTGTAAAGTCTGTTTCTGCGAACATAAATCACATTTTCTCGTTGCAGCGCAGGAAGCTCCATCTTCTACAATCCGCTCGCGACCACTGATGATGTGTGCGTAGATGAAAATGCCTCTATCAGCCCTGGGAGTTCCCAGAACTAACAGAAAGATCGACCTTGTGTCTGACCCCCGCAGATTCAACTAGGCACACAGCCACGACCCTACGGCTACCCAGACGGCAAGGCAATTTAAAACCATAAAACAATAGCAAACTTCCTGGCTGAGGGCAAAAGTGTCAAAAATTCAAATATCACAATAGGCAGTTTCCTGCTTTATTTGTCCATATTACGAGACCGTAAATTGTATCTCAGTTTTGCAGGAGCTGTTTGATCTGGAAACAATGTATTTTCAGCAGAGGTTGCAATGTTCAAGTTCGCAGATGGCAAAGTTTCTTCTGATGCAGAGGGTAAGTGTTCAGGAGTCAAAGAAGTAGTTTCAGGAGGAGAGCCAGAGTTCGATGTGTCAGTTACCAATTCGGCATCGCTGAAAGGGATAAACTTGGCTGTCCGTTCAAACTCAGAGGCACCAATTCCCTTCTTCACCCAGTTATCATAAGGAAGCGGCAGGGGCACACGTTTGACGTGCGTCGTGTGAATCCAGTTCTTGCGGCCGACCACACGAATAGCAGGTCTCGTCGCTAGCAGCACTTGATAGGGGCCGACAAATCTGGGCTGAAGGTTTTTCGTCCTGGCAAAGTTGCGCACCACAACGTGGTCTCCTGGTTTCAGCTGATGACCTGGACTCTCCGGTGGCTTTGGCAATGCATCGAAAACCTGTTGATGAATAAGACTCAATTTAGCAGTCAAGTCGTAAAGGTAGTCAATCAACATTGGATATTCCAGCTGTCTGAACTCTTTTGGCCTAGGTACCCCCCAAATATTGGCAGGACGACCAAATACAATCTCATAAGGGCTAAGCCCCACTCGAGAATGTACAGTCGCTCTAGTAGATAACAAAGCCAAGGGTAGTGCATCTGGCCAGGATAAGCCCGTGGATGCCTGTATTTTAGCGAGTTTTAGTTTGAGGGTGCCATTGTAACCCTCAACTAAACCAGCAGACTGGGGATGGTTTGCACTGTGAAATTTTTGCTTAATTCCTAAACCGGCACACACACTCTGCATAACTTTCCCTACAAACTCACTTCCGTTATCTGACCATACAATCCGTGGCATTCCATACCTAGGGAAATATTCCTTGAGAAGTATTTTGGCAGTGGATAAGGCAGTATTGTCCTTCAGTGGATATGCTTCGATCCATCTGGAGAAAGCACAAACTACCACCAGGACATATTTTAGGTTATTGCAACGATCCATGTGAATAAAATCTAGCTGAATCACTTCAAAGGGGCAGGAAGGAGGAGCGAAGTGGCCAGCAGGTGTTGGGACTCCCTTGCCAGGATTATGCATCAGGCATACCATACAATTTTTCACCACTCTCTCTGCACACTTACTAATCCCATCATTCTTCCAGACTGGAGCTAACATCTTACAAATCCCTTTAGAACTAATGTGTGCTGCTCCATGTGCCATCGTCACCCCTGCAAGCAGGTACGCATCAGGCAACATCCAACGCTGCTGTTCTGACAAATCAATCCAACATCCACTCAAGTCCAATTTACCCGTACTCTCTTTCCATGCAAGCTTTTCCTCCTCAGTCGCTTCTTTCTGAATTTCTTTCACACTTTCCACTGTGTGGTCACACATTCCAGACTCAGAAATCCATCTTGCAGACGTTGCAACATACATTCCACTCATCATATTTCTAGCTGTCTGTTTAGCGGTCTCATCAGCAAAAGCATTCCCCCGACCTACATCATCCGTGATTGCTTTATGAGCACTGCATTTCACAATCGCAACTTCAGTCGGCAAGGTTAGAGATTCCAACAAGTCGTTAACTAGCTGACCATGTTGAATCTTAGTCCCATGGGACGTAATGAAACCTCTTTCTTTCCACAAACGGCCAAAACTATGGGCCACGCCAAACGCGTACTGACTATCTGTGAACACATTCACTCTCTTTCCCTTTGCTAAAACACACGCTCTTGTTAGAGCGATTAATTCTGCAGCTTGGGCAGAATTCTGACTCACTCTTGCAGTCTCCACAATCGTCCTCAAAGTCGTTACTGCGTAAGCAGCAGTCACATCACCATTCTCCAATTTAAAACATGACCCATCAACATACAACGTGCCATCTGGTTCTGACAACGGAGTGTCTTTTAAATCAATTCGTCCTTTTGTCTCCTCCTCGGTTCTGAAACAGCAATCATGGGGTTCGGAATCACTCGACTCTTGATTAGTCGGCAACAATGTTGCTGGATTCAATACATTGCATCTTTTGATTTGAATATGACTAGCTAACAATGTCAGCTCATAGCCTGATAATCTAGCACTAGTAAGGTGTTGCGTCTTGGTTCGATTCATGAGTGTATCCACTGCATGAGGAACCATAACCACTAGCATGTTGTTCATCACCAAACCAGCAGATTGTCGAATGGAAGCCGCAGCTGCCGCTGTAGCTCTCAAACAACTAGGTAATGCTCTAGCTACCGGGTCTAATGTTGATGAAAAATACGCGCAAGGGCGTTGTTTATCACCAAATCTCTGTGTCAGAACACTCAACGCGCAGCCTTCTCTCTCGTGAACATAGAGCGTGAATGGCTTAGTGTAATCGGGTGTACCCAATACAGGAGCTGAACATAGTGCATTTCATAGTTCAGAAAAACTCTTCTGAAATTCAGCAGACCATGGCACCGGACTCGGAACACCTTTCCCAGTCAAAGCTACCAATGGTTTTGCCAAAAGAGAAAAATTTGGGATCCACTGCCTACAGTACGAGGTAATACCTAAAAAGGCACGTACTTCTCTCTGTGTGCGGGGAACACTCATCTGCGTAATTGCTTTTATTCTCTCTGGGGTCAACTTTCTTCCCTCCTTTGACAAGAGATGACCTAGGTAGGTCACTTCTTGGCAGCAGTATTGCATTTTTGAAGGTGACACCTTATGATTCAAATTAGACAAATGATGCAATAACGAAATTGTAGCTGCTTTGCAAGTTTCCTTGTCATCGGCAGCCACCAGAAGATCATCTACATATTGCACTAAGGCAGAACCAGGAGGAAGTACAAAGGAATCTAACTGACTTTTTAATGCCTGACTGTAAATGGACGGACTCTCACAATAGCCTTGTGGAGCACGTTTAAACCTGAAGCTTCGACCTCCTAGAGAGAAGCCGAAAATATCTCTGCTTTCTTCGGCTATCGGAATGCTGAAAAAGGCATTCTTCAGGTCGATAACTGAAAACCATGTGGCTGTAGCAGGAATCAGCGTTAACAATGCAGTGATGTCTGGAACCACAGGAAACTGCGGAACCACAATTTTATTAACCTCTCGGAGATCGATAACAAACCTATAAACTGGAGGCTTTGAAGGATCAGTACGTTTCAAAATCGGTAATACAGGACTGTTACAGACATTTCCTCTAGTTTCTTCAACCACACCTTTCTTAATCAAATCTTGCACAATCAATAAAAGTGCATGTTCACCTTCACTAGAAATCTTGTATTGAGGAATTCGTGGAAATTTGACATTTGCTTTCAAAGTGACTACATATGGTGGAATTTCCAAAAGGCCTACATCATTAGGACCAGTCGCCCAAAGAGTATTAGGGAGTGAACGCAGCTCTGGCGGGAGTGCATCCATTGACAAGTACATCGGAGAGGTGATTCGTTTACCCAACGTAAGTTGCACTCCTGACGGAGAACAGTACAATGTCGCATATAGGCGTTTTAACAAGTCTAAACCAAGCAGATTTTCATTACAACCTGTCGTCAAAATCAGGGGTGCCTTCAATTGACACGGTCCAACAGAAATAGACAAAGGACCAGATACGGGGTTGTAAACAGGGGCGCCTGAAAAACCTACAGAAACATTTGTTAAGCCGGACAAAGGTGCGCCAGGGAGTTTCGCATGAATGATAGAACTTTTTGCGGCACCAGTATCCAACAGAAACGGTTCGACTACACCTGATGTTGCTACTGCGACATAAGGCCCACTCTGATCCACTGGAACTGATACTACTCCCTCTCTCTGTCCATGGCTGTCCTAGTACCCACTCTGTTGAAGTCCCTCATCTACTTCACAATAATCCTCAACATGATACTGTTGAGATCTATTTTGTTGGGCAGACTGACCATTTCATTGATCAAAGTGATTAGAAGGGCGATCATTCGTTTGTGGAGGCATAGCACCTCGTCCTCGACCTCTAGAATTTTGCATAGAACCACCACGACCTCTTTGAGCTGCTGCAGCATTATTTTGCGCTAAGATCGGACAGTCATTTTTATAATGACCCTCTTTCTTACAGTAGGCACACTGGTTCCACTGATATTGAGGCCTCGGTGAACTATAATCTGTCCTTTGATATGACCCTTGCTGTGTATTAGTTTGATTCATGCGAGGCGGATATGCCTGTTGCAAAAGAACTTTAGTTTTTAAATCTTTCGTTTTCTTATCTGATTTCTCTTTCTCCTCTTTATCCCTATTTTCATAATACTGTGCAGTTGCAAGTATTTGCGCAGTTGTAGAGACAGCCCACGCACTCTCGGAATCTTTCAATTTATTGCAGAGCTCTGGTAGCAAATTGTGTACAAACTTATCGACAAACAATCTCTGTCCTCCTTCTGTGCTCATATCCTGACCACTGTGATCTACAAAAGTCTCTTCGAACCTTGTGAAAAAGTCGGAGACACTTTCGTCTTTCTTCTGCCTGCATGCGGACAACTTGTCCCAGTTAACACGCAATGCTGGCATCAGAGTCTTCATTAATTCAATTATCCTACCTGGATGATTAGCAATTAGAGGTTCGGGTTTGGAACCACCTATTTGCTGACCATCCGCCGCTATGATAGCTGCCCAATCACCACCTAGGGCAACTGGATGATTCTCTTTACGTATCTTAGCCCAAATTGGTTGCGGAACTACATTCCCAAATAACATGTCAATGTCCGCTAGATTCATCACACAAGCCTCAACTGTCTGCGCTTACTCCTTATAGTATCCAGCAGGATTCTTACGCGGATCTGGTAAGGCCTGCTTCACTGCTAACACTTCGGCTCGCTTCCACGGAATGTGTATCCACACTCTCTGGAATTGCGCCGGAGCGGCTGCAATACCACGGTTCACATAAGCTGGCACAGCTTCACGCCAAATTGGTGGAACCTCCCTCATTGGATATTGGCGATTCTGCTTCGTACTCTGTCTTTCTAAATCTCTCGGTGAACGAAGAGATGGATCATTCCTATAACTTAAAATCAGTTCCATCGCTTCTTTTATATTTTGACCTACTATCATACCTGCAGCAAACTCTTTCTGAACCTTAATTAAGTCTTCTAAATTTGATTCAGAGTCATCTTCTTCTAGTTCCTCACGTAAAAGAGAGCACATCTCGTCGAACGCATATCGTTGCGTTGGTTCATTCCACTGCATAAATGTATCTAGTACATCTCTCGTACTATATCTCCTACTCTTCGAAATCCATCTGAGAGCCGTGGAATCTAAGATTCCCCGTTCCTCAGTACTTGGAAGCTGACTACGTCTCTGTACAGACTCAGAGGCAGGAGTCTTAATCAAAGTTTTATAGAAGGGAGACAGAATATTAGAGACAGAATCAGTGATTCTTCGACGAACAGAAAGCGGAGTCATAATACTAGCAGATGTAGAAAACACAGTAGCAGTAGGAACAGATAGACCAGGAACAGTAGGAGTATCAGGTAAGGTAGCTTGTGAAACAGTAGGTATAAGTGATACAGGTATAGGCAAAGAAGCCGGCAACCCAGGAAGAGGGGGTGCCGAAGGAACATTCACATTGACCACAGGAGGTACAGGAGCTTGATTCAGGGGAGCAGGAGCAGGAATACCAGGTTGACCAGCAACCGGCAATTGAACATTCGGTAAGGGCGGAGCCGTAGCACCCTGTGCATACGGTGGAGGTGACTGTAACAAGTAAGACAACAGAGGATCGCTTTCGGGGTCCTCTACTATCTTAGCCGTACTTGATGGCAAAGCAGGATAGCACTTGTCGATCGCTAAATTACGCTCTCTAGTAGCCACTTCTATTGCCTTCTCAGACTCGTTGACTTGCAGCTGTTTAGCAGCTTGCTCTAAAGTCAACTCTTGCTCTTTCTGTTCTTTCTTTAACCTTTTAATTTCTCTCTGTTTAGATTCTTTTCGCCAATAACGGAAAGAATCAAACATTGCCGGCCGGGCTTTCTTCTTAAACAATTTCGCTTCTAAATTGTCAAGGATTTCGGGTTCAAAACTACCATGCAGTGGCCAACTAAGGACACCGTCTTTTTCCGTATAGCGGACCCACACCTCATTATAAGATATAGGACCCACTCCAAACTTACAGTACAGATCATAAAGAGGAGTTCCAATCGGAGGAACCAGACATGAGTCCTCCAACTGGGAATCACTGTTGCAACCAAAACACGACAACATACAATTTTTCCGACTTACCATTTTGTAATCCGGAACACAGAACGAACAAAAACACAAACAGAAATGTGCACTCGAACCGAGAACTTAGGCCTACCAAAGCGAACCAATGTATCGATACCCAAACTAAACCAAAAGATTATCGTAACCAGAACAACCAGCGATAATCTTACGAAACCAAACCAAACCAAGAACTAAAAGGATTTTAACAACCCTTACGAAGTAACCAACTAACAACCACTAAATACTTAACTGAGGCACTGAAGACGTCACCAAGGAGAAACCCGTCTCGTCTCGCCGTACTAAGGACTGCACCTCGGGTCCAAGACAGAGCGACGGTCAAGGCAACGGACCACTGCAGCCGTCTTGAACGGGAACCCTCGTGGAAGAGAACTTCGGGCCACTTTTGCGATATGCCGGGATCGATGAAGTGGGGCGCCTCCCTCAGGAATCTTCACACGAAGCTTCTCGAACTCTTCAGGCTTTTGGACCGGTACCGAATGACGTCGCCCCACGGTGGGCGCCAATTGGAGTTCTGGACTTTTTGGTTCCGTCCAGAGGTGTCAGGGATAACACACGAAGACCCCGGAGTTCTACCTGTCTTGGTGCACAAATAAACAGAAACACGGGCTTCTCGATGGTGGCGTCAAAGACCAAAGGTTTATTACTGCAGGGACACAGAAGTCACAGAAACTACACACGGGCAGTGTCTAGGAGCCTGTTCGATTTGTACAAGAAGGGTTGCTCCTTATATACTAAATATTGGCCTTGCGGCAAATTCTTCACATGTTAGTACATTCCCAAAACCTTTGTGTCCTAAACAATAAATATTTGGCGTTGCACAGGAATCGTCGATAATATCTGATGTCAAACATTACGAAGAGGGGTTCCCACTATTCCATCACAATCCCATGTCAACATTTCATTCAAGAGCCGGACCGCCTCATCGTAAATTTCGTTACCTCCCCCTAATAAAGGCCCAGAAGGAGAGGAGCAGAGCCAGGTGCAGATGATAGAAAAGCAGGATAAGAGATGTTTGTGGGTCGTAAATGGGCAAGGCTACCAGCTTCGGCCCCCTAATCATGATCCGGCCAACGAACACGAGAACCAGTATAGCAGGACTGGCCTCAGGCAGAGGAGGCAGCCTTTGTCGAGTCATGCATCCACAGCGTGTTCTGTTCTAAGGTGCACGTGTCACTAGAGAGGTGAATCTCCGGCTAAGCCTACGTGTCCTTAATCGAAATGAAGTAATCAGAGGTCATTGCGTGTCCATTGTCTATGTGAGGGCAAGAAACACAAAATGGCTGCCATGATCTAAGATGGATGCCATGGGTAGATCAGAAATGTGTTTGTTACAGGAGTACTCTTGCTCGTAGCATAGCGAAAACACCAGGATATGCTAAATGGATCATTTGCGGTTCACTGATACCAAAATTATGTATTTACGACAATGTTGAAAACACGGGTTCAAATCGTCACGGAACCTCAAACTTTTGGTGTCTAATTTATGAGAACTGTTATTTCAGATGATGATATGAGTGTAGAGAGCATACAAATTCAGTATCTTTCTCGGGGGGCCCTTAAAGTGTCTGTACCAAAATGCTGTAGCCGTACGATGCTTTAAAGAGGTATGCAACTAGCCCTGCCATCTGGGGCCCCTTTTTGTCCAGCTCCAGGCACAAGACAATTGGGAGGAGGGGGGAGCTAGCCATGATGGGTACTCAGTTCAAGACCAAGCTCGAAATCTTTGTTGCAGTTGCCTTAATCATTGGACACACTGTTGTTTTGACTGGATGTACCGTTCCCAAATACTCCAAAAACTACACTTCTTGCTCATTTTCCTTTGATTATCTAGTTTGTAAACCCTTAGTACGGAGTTTAACCACTCATTGTATGCAGGTGTTGTAGCTCTTACCCAGTTAATACATATCTCCCTTCTGGCTAACAGTATTAGTAGGAAGAAGAGACCCTGACCAGTTGCCGTGAGCGTGAGGGGTAGGTGTTCCGCCAATCCAGCAGCTGTACTAAGGTTCATCCATCAGACAGCGTTGGCCTCACGGGAGCATGCTGCGAGGCCCATGTCGATTTCCCTTAGGGTCGCCTAACTAGAGCAGGACCCCGTTGCCCTCTTTTACTCCGACCCAGAGAGGTTGTATTTGCTTTTTACTACATGAATGAGCACCAATTTCCCTTTTTTCTTCTAGTGTAGTACTTTGTTGAGGTCCTGACGAATCGCCGGTTGGCGAGAAACATATTGACCACACCAGGGGGCTGAGTTAGTGTTCTGTATACCCATACGGACTCTCGCTCCCCCCTCACCCCTTTTAATCAGGGAATCAGCCACGTCAATAAAAGTCATTGTGGACTGATTACCGTTTTTAACACTCACTCACTTTTGCACCGACTACACTTTCCTCCATCCTCACTCACACCCACCATCGGCAAGGAACAAAAGAACCCCGCCAAAAGAGTGCCCTTTGGGACTCCGTCAGACATTGCAGTGCCGGTCTGTCAAGGGGCAGTGAGTCGATGATGATACTTGACACCCTTCAGTTAGGGTGTGTTTCACACCTAATGCTCTGGGTGTGTGAGGCTCTCTAAGTTCCGATAAGGGAACCCTTCTAGTCCCTTGACGTGTGACATCAACTTTCTTCTCCACTCTGTAGCACCCTCCCCGGGGAACTTTGTACTCTGCAGTAAGCTGTAGGAAGAAGATGCTCTCATGATCTTTATTCACTATGGAATAGCTTGTATTATGGTTGATACCAAAAATAACTGCTTCCATGCTTACCTCTATCGGCTGTTCCAGCATGTCTGCGATAGTCTTACCCGTTTGTTCCCAGAAATCCTTCAATTCTATGCAGTCCCGGAACATATGCAGGTCATCTGCTTTCTCTTCGCCGCATTTGGGACATTTTTTTATCTTATTGCTGTTGATCTTTGTCTATCTTTTTGGTGTCCAGTACGCTCTGTGCATTGTAAATAGGGGATTTCTCTTCAAAGGGGCAGATTTTACCACGCGCCCAAGGATTGCCATTGAGGTTTGCCAGTACTGGGAGATGTCTATCCGTAGCAAGGCTTTTCCCCAAATTTCTTTTGGAGCATTATATTCTGTTTCTCCAGCTCTTATAACGGCCCAGTACCAAAATTATATCTCCTTCTTGAAAGGTTCCGTGTTCAGTAACTTGTGTTCGATTATATCATCCCCGTGTAAGTTGTTCTTTATGTCCTTTATCAAGCTGAAAAGCTGGTAGTATTTAAACTTTGTTAATGACCCCTGCGTTTTTTCGTTGAGGATCTCCCATTCTATTATTCTGTTGTTCTTTATTAACTGTCCCCAGTAGTTTAGATCTCCTTCTGTTAAGGGGATCACTAGTCTGTCTTTCAGACACTCAGGGGTTCCTGGGGAGTACCAGATTGTTGCGTATTTGCTGTAGTAGGGGATTTAAAAAATCCTTCTTAATACATACCAAGTTTTTGCGGCTGATTTCAATGTCTTTAATCTAATCTTTTTGAAATACTTGGTATGCCCAAATTTATAAAGGAAATTGTCTCTATCCTGACTTATTAGGGCCTTAAGATACATAGGCCAAGCCTCCCGTTTACCCAAGAGTCTTCTTATGCTCTTGAACTGAAAAGCTCTACAGTACTCCAGGATGTCTGGACTGGCAATTCCTCCCTGTGCCTTATTCCTTCTTAGTTTTTTCAACCTATTCTTACACCTTTGGCTGACCAAATAAAACTGGATATCTCCCCTTGCAGTTTTTTTTATCTGTTCTGTCTTAAACTCCAACAGGATAGAACTGAATAGATAGGTGAACTTTGGCAGTATATTCATTTTGATTAAGTTGGATTTCCCTAAGAAGGACAATTGTAGACCTGACCAGGCTTTAAGAAGTTTCCTGATATCTCGGTATACTCTGGAAAAGTTCATACTTGGTATTCCATCTAACTCTTTCGTATACTCTATCCCTAAGTATTTCATTTTTTTCCTCTAATAATGGATTCCAGGAGTTTATATTCCACTCTAAAAGTTCTGATTTTGCTTGGTTCACAAGATAACCTGAGAGTGCCCCAAACTGTTCTATGATCTCTCCTATCTTGGGGTGTGAACTATTCAAGTCACCAGTGAATATCATTAAGTCGTCCACATACAGTGCAACTTTTTTTCCCAGTCTTGATGTTTGAAAGGTGTAATTCCCTCTTCTCTACTCTAGAGGCATGCTAAAGGTTCTATGTAGAAATTAAAAAGGAGTGGAGAAAGGGGGCATCCTTGTCTCGTGCCTCTCTCTATCTTGATATTTTCAGTGAGAGCATCATTAACCAACACTTTAGCTGTGGGGTGTTTATATATATTTATTATTGCACTCTCAAAGCTATCGCCCAGATTGAATTTAACTAAGGTGGCATTCAAAAATGGCCAGCTAACCCTGTTGAACGCTTTTGCAGCGTCGAAGGTTATAACTGCCAGTGGTTTGGAATTGTGAGTTGCAATATCTATGGCGCTGATGAGTTCATGCGATAGTTCATATATTTGTCTGCCCTTGATGAACCCTTTTTGGTTTAGGTGGATCAGGGACCCAGCCACACCCCCTAATCTTTTGGCTAACATCTGTGTGTAGATCTTGTCATCCGAGTTTAAAAGAGAGATGGGTCTGTATGACTCGCATTTAGCCGGGTCCTTTCCTGGCTTTAGTAGAATACTCACGATTGCATCACTCCATAACTCTGGAAGATCTTCTTTCCCTAAGAAGAAGAAGAGCTCTGTCAGGGGGAGTACTAAAGCTTCCCACAGATTTAGGTACAGTGCGTTTGGCAGCGCATCTGGGCCTGCTGCTTTCCCTTTCCTTAGACTTTCTATGCCATCTAAAACTTCCTCTTTGGAGATCTCTTGGTTAAGATATTTTCTCTGCTCAGGTGATGCTTTGGGGTGGTTATTTTATCTAGGAAATCTTGTAAATGGGTTTCAGGGCAAAATGTTTCTTTTGTATACAATTTTTCAAAGAAGCTTGTAAATTCTTACCTGATTTCAGATTCTTCCAAGCAATGCCCAGGTTGGCTTTCCTTCTGTAACCTTGTGACCCCATTTTGGGTTGATTCAGTTTTCGTTTTCCACGCCAAGATTCTCCCACATCCTTCTCCGTATTCATAATGTGATAGTTTACTGGCCTCCCATCTATCTTTCACTATTGTTTGAAGGAAATCTGCTAGTTCAACCTTTTTTCCTTTCTTTGTTCCCTCTATTATTGCTTTGTCTTGTTTGGCTTTTACTGTTTTAGGCTCTTCATCCAAGATGTCAAGTTCTTTCTCAATTTGGTTAATGAAGCTCTTTTTCTCCTTGTTCTTATGCCCTGCAATGCTGATGATTTTTCCTCTGATAAAAGCCTTATAGGTGTCCCAGGCTATTTGTTTTGTTGTGCCTTCTTTATTCGTTTGGAAGAACATTTCTGTCCCGTCTGACAACCTATCCAGGCTCGATGCATCTATGAAGATGCTTCTATCCACTGCCCATCTTCGATTACCAGGGGAGGTTTTTAACTTGAGGCCTAGTTGTACAGCTGAGTGGTCCGAGAAATGTTCTGGTATATGCTCTACCTTCTTTGTACACTCCACCAGGCTTCTGTCGATAAGACAAAAATCTATTCTGGAGGCATGACCTAGACTTTTATTCTTGAGGGTAAATTTGTGATTTTTAGTTCCTTTATCTTTCCATACATCTGCAAAGCCTAAATCCTTGACGCACATCCCAATCCACTCCCTCATCTTTGGTAGGTTGGGGAAGTTTTTTGCTGTGTAATGTTCTTCTTTGGGGTTTAGTATATTTTTTGGAGTGTTCAGAATCGTCTATGTTGGGGCCGTAATACCCCACTAATGTGTAAGGACTGTTATAAATACTTGCTTTTATGATTAGCCATCTCCCTTTTTTATTTATTTCTGTTTTTTCAATAACTACTTTTAGAGATTTTTTGAATAAAATTGCCACTCCTTTTACGTTGCACTCTTGACTAGTACATACACAATGATCCACCCATCTTTGGTTTTTACAGATCAATGCCCATTCTTCTTTTAATAGATGTGTCTCCTGTAATATTATTATTTCACAGTCAATGTTTTTTAAATATCCCAGAATCTTCAATCTTTGTTTTTTTATCCTTAGCCCATTTGTGTTCCAAGTTAAGATATTAAGACTCTTTTCCTTGGCTTCCTCCTTTTTTTTCGCTTTGATCCACTATGATCAGTCTGAGGGCCCTCTTCCTCCTCCTGATTCTGCTTTTTAGGACTTCTTTTTTCCCCATTTTGCTCCCCACCCCGTGCTGTACATTTTTTTTTATTTTTCAAAGTTTTCTAGTGTGCGATCTTTACATTGTACCTCCCCCCTCCCTGGAGAAGCCATCTTTCTCTTCTTTCTTCTGGGCAGATTTTCTGCCCTTTGAGCTCCTTGCCTTCAACATTATTTAAAGCATTTCCATCCATTACCGCTGTGAACCCCCTCATAAGCCCTGTAGGTCAAGCCTAAAGTGTTAGGAGAAATCCTTCCATTATAGTTTAATTTGTTCAATGAGGTCTTCGGCCTCCCTCGGGTCTCTCATGTTATGCATCTTGTTGTCCCAGTTGATTTTTAAAGAGGCTGGGAAACACACTTGAACTGTAGCCCCAAGTGATCTTAACTGTGGCATGTGCTGGCCCGGTGCCTATTGCCTGTCTTGGCTTGTTCTTGATAAGTCTGACATAATTCTGCAGGTCCAATCGTCTCTGGAGAATGAACCAGCTTTTAGGCTTTCACTCAGGATTTTCTTCTTTAGAGAGTATGACATAAAGTTGATCAAAATCTTTCTTGGGTTTTCCTCGATTTCCCCTTTCTGAAAGGATCTCGATGTATCCTCTGGATGTTTCCTACGAGGGTCGCCGATTTGGTCCAGGGTATTTTCTCTTCCAGAAACTAAATCAATAATCCCTTTATATTCTCCCCTTCAATGCCTTCCGGCACATTTAACATTTTGAGATTGTTTCTCCTGGCGTGATTTTCTAGGGATTCCATTCTTTCGCTAATCTCGGGAGCGGAGGGCCCTCCGCTTCTCTTGTCTATGTTCCCTTTCCTGTACCCTGAAGTAGGATCTTAGAGAGGGGGTAATTTTCTGTGGTTGCCCAGACTTGGTATTTTTAAATTTGCACGACTTGCTCTTGGCTGTCCTGATATATGCTTTTTTCTCTGCACTTTTGTCCCTTTTGGTGAAGTATTAGCAATTGACGGGGGTTTCTCCTTAGTAACAATGTGTGTCAAAGTTCCAACGCTCCCTTTGGCCAGCAAGTACCTACTCCTCAGGCTGTAACCTTTTCCCTCATTCGAATCCTCCTCCAGATCTCTTCTGGTAGTGGGAGGATTCCTAATGCCTTCCAGATTCTCTGTTTTGACTGTCTTTTTACTCTTAGGGAGCCCTGAAAGTGCTTTTAATGATGTCACTGCATGATTTTTCCCCTTTTTTGAGCATGATACCATTGGATTTACAATCATGCCAAAACCAGCACCAGAGGCAAACCTAGAGTCAAAGCCCCCTTCACTTACCAGCTTATGGTGCGCTATATTCGCCTTCTGTTCTGAATTTGTTTGCTGTGGTTTAACTACTTCCTTCCCTCCAGACTTGTTGGCTTTGTTGCGCGGCGGACCGTTCCACCCTCTCTCGCTCTCAGAGATTCCCCCGCCTGTCACCACTCCTCTCTCCCGGAAGGAGACTCTGGACGCAGCTCTCCTGCTGTCGCGACGTGCCTTGATTGCTTCCGCCCACACTCCTGCTGAACGGTGTGATTCTGCTGCTTCGGATTCTGTCTTTCTTCGCTCTCCCCTCCCTGCTTTCTTGCACCAGGATCCAGACTCTGGGGTTGCACTGGGGGCCCACGGATGCCGCTCGAGTGGTGGAGACGGCAGAGACGGTCAATACCACATGGGCAGCAGAAAGCGGAGCGACTGCGCAATGTTAGCTGAAAATCAGTCGGTGGGTAAGAGAAAATACACCTTGCTTTCCCTATAGCGCTTCCTCATTATTTATGTCTCCATACAGCCTTGGTAACGCATAGACACTGTTCAGATTGGGCTTCTCTCCTAATGGGGTTCAACTCACAGCTTGAGTGTCATTTTCCGGTTGTTAAAAGTGTCTCAGGCGTGGAGCTCAAGGCCGAACTCCTTAGCCGGCCGCCATCTTCTCCCGGAGTCCACCACAAATTCAATATCTTTCTAAAAAATACAGGAAGCCCTATAAGATAAATTTGCAATAAGAATTAGCCTTGAAAGGAATGCTAATAAAAATGAGATATACAGTGTCTGTGTGGAATAGAGATACTTACCAGCGCAAAAAAGCCTGCTGTGCTCACAGAAGATAGGTATACGGAGATATGCAGAATGAGAAGTGTGTTAAAGCTCAGATATGAAGTATTAGTGATGATCACCATAGACATATGGTTTGAGTTTGAAGCCTACAAATGAATACAGTGGATGGAAAGTCAAAAGTAAGAAGTACATGGGATGCATTTAAGCAAAAAAAAATTGTTATATGTGAGGCTCACAAAAACTATTAAAAACAAATTCAAAGCTAGCAAATATGCCTAGTGCTAGGAATATTTGAGCTAAAATATTGAACATTTAATTGAAACAATGATTGAAGGCATGGAGGCCTTGCTCAAGACTATGATTATTTATTTACAAGTGACATTTGGAGAGTTGTGTATTAACATTGGAGTAATTTCTAGGGAATAGTTATTGCTACCAAGAAAAAAGGTCAGATGGCCAGGATAACTTGGATATTGATAGTGATGCTCCAGAAGATGAGCCAGGTGTGTCCAACACCCATGACTCTGCTTCTGAACATGTCGAGGAGGAGCCAGAAGACCCCTTATTAGAAAACTCAAGTTCCCCAGGTAATAGTTCTAGTGACTCAGTGGGAGGCCATAGAGGTAGGACCGCCTTTATTCCTCCTTGGAAGGTACAAAGGATTCAGGGTAGCTCCAGGTCCTCCTCAGTAAATTCAGCCTCTTCTGCCACTTCAACAGGCACCTCCATCTTTAGCAAGTGGGAGGATTCTTTGGAAAGGGAATAACACCTGCCAAAACTTGAGGGAGCCACGCTCAGTATCAAGAAGGACCAGTTGGCGCTAGATAAGAAAATCCTAGAAGTCCATAGGTCCAGGAAGAATTTCAGATTAGAATCCTATGGTGGCAGCACTCGTGCACCTATGGTCAGGGAACACTCCTATGACACTAGGAACTTGAGCAGGATAGTTCTTCCTTACTAGGAGGGGGATGCCACCCATAAATGGATCACTGCTTTAGAGAGGGGCTGCAAAGTTTGGGAGATCCCTCAGGAGCAGGAAGCAGCTATCCCCGTGGCTCTCCTTTGCTAACAAAGGTAGAGAAACTCTTGCCTATAGAGGAAGAAGATGCAGACAATTACAAACTCTTGAAGAGTGCCCTGATAGATGGGTTTGGGTTAACCACTGAGCATTACAAGGTCAAGTTTAGGACACTTAGAAGGCACACACTTAAGACTGGGCAGATTTTCTAGATAGTGCTATTAAGGCTTTGGAAGGCTGGGTTCAAGGAAGTAAAGAGCTTGATTATGAAGGACTGTACAGTTTTACTTGTAAGGGACCACATCCTTAATAACTGTTAAAACCAGCAACTGCTCCTGTACCTGGTGAACTCGGATCTGACCTCTTCTCAATAATTGGTAAAGCTGGCAGACAAGTTGGTCTTCACCAGGGTGAACCAAAAGTCTCATGGTGGTGGTGAACAGACGAAGCAAGATTCTGCTAAGGCCCAAGAGAAAGGTGAAAGAAATCTAAAGATAAGAGTCTTCTGAAGGTCCCAACAAATCTTCCTCTGGAGCTAGGTCCCGATCCTTTGCCTCCGCCAACAAGAAACCTTTGTGCTATTTGTGTAAGGAAAATGTTGATAGGGCAATGGATGCCAAGTTCTCTAAGTCTACACCAATACAACTGTGTTCTGGCCTAGTTAGGACACCCACTCAGGCAATATTAGTCTGTGATTGTAGCACTGAGCTTGCCACCCTTATTTTATGTCCCACTAACTTGGGCAAAAACGGACAACAGCCTTTCATCAATGATCAGGCAGCTTTAGGTTATAGGGACACATGTGCCAGTGATACTATGGTGACAGAGAAACATGTGTGTCCTGAGCAGATTCTACTTGGTCAGATTTACCAAGTGACCAATCCTAGCAATGTCAGGACAGACCATTCTATGGTAGTTGTCAAGCTCATCTGGGGAAGGAGAACCTGCCCAAAAAAGTTGTGGTATCCTTAATCCTACATGTGGACTGTCTACTGGCCAATTATTAGGAACCTTCAGCCTGGTCTGTAGTAGAGTTTCGAACTTGTGCAGAAAGTATGGGAATTCCAGCCAGTGCCTTTGTTGTCACTAGGGCACAGGCCAAGAAGTTAGGCCCTGAGGGAGCTCTGAGTCCTGAAAAAATGGACCAGCCAGCTCCTAAAAGAAGGGACAGGAAAGGTATAGATATATCCTCCTCTCAGACTGCCAGTGAGAATTAGCCTCCTGAGGAAGATAATCTAAGCACCTGTGAAGGAACTGTCCCATATGAGCTTGGACCCGACAAGGCAGAGCTGCTGGGATCAGGAGGAACCTTTCAGGGAAGATTGAGTCTTGAGCAGAATGCATGCCCCTCTATTGAACAACTCAGTCAGCAAGCTGTTGCTGAGGAAGCTGGGAATGTCAGTGAGTCCCACAGGACCTATTGGGAAGATGGGGTCCTGTTTTCGGAAAACAGACACCCTAAGACTGATGCCACCAGGAGGTTGATCATACCTCAGAAGTTCAGGGATTTCCTATTGACCTTGGCACATGACATTCCCTTGCAGAACATCTTGGGCAAAACAAGACTTGGGACATGCTTGTCTCTCACTTTCACTGGTTCTGAATATCTGAAGACACCAAGGTGTTTTGTCCCTCCTGTGTCACCTGCCAAGCCAGTGGTAAGTCCGGTGGCACTACAAAGGCCCCCTTAATCCCACTATCAGTGGTTGGGGTTCCCTTTGAGTGGGTAGGGATAGATATTGCAGGCCCCTTAAACCTTCCAACAGCATCTGGACATAGTTTTATCTTAATGGTGGTTGACCATGCCACTAAGTATTCTGAGGCTTTTCACTCTAGGACCACTACAGCTCCTGTAATGGCCAGGACCCTCCTGGGAATCTTTTCGGGAGTTGGGTTCCCAAAGGAGGTCTTGTCAGACAGCGGTACTAACTTAATCTCTGGCTACATCACTGCTATGTGGAAAGGTTGTGGTATTAACTATAAGTTTACCACACTCTACCACCTACATGGCAATGGGCTTGTTGAAAGGTTAAAAAAAGACCCTAAAATGTATGATTATTGAAATCCCAGATAAACTGAGTCTAAAATGGGATGTCTTACTAACTTGCATTCTCTTTGACTCCAGAGAGGTTCCTCAGAAGGGAATGGGCTATATCCCATTTGAACTTTTGTTTGGACATCCAGTTAGGGTTCCTTTATGTCTAGTCAAAGAAGGATGGGAACAGCCTCTCAAGCCTCCTAAATAGGACATTGGAGACTAAGTACTGGGCATGCGTTATTGCATGGCCAAGTACATGAAGAAGGCCAGCAAAACCCTTGAGGCTCTCCAGGAGCTTGGGAAAGCTTGGCATGACCAAAAGTCTGTACTGGCAGTTTAGCAGCCACGACAGAAACTGTGGTTGCTGAAGCCTGAAGCTACAGCAGCTCTCCAAGACAAGTGCAATGGCCCCCACACTATATAGAAAAAGAAAGGTGAGGTCACCTACTTAGTTGGTCTAGGTACTCCAAGAGGTCCTCACAGGGTACTTCATGTGGATTAACTGAAAATGTTTGTTGACTGGGCTGATATGAGCTTGCTCATGGCCACTGATGAGGGACAGAAGGAAGAGAGTAACCCTCTCCCTGCTCTGCTCTCTCAGAACCCAGTTGATGGATCAGTTGAAGGAGTAGTCTTGGTAGACAACCTCACTGTGCAACAGCAAGCTGATTGAAGACAGATTTTCAATCAGTTTCCTGGTCTCTTTTCTCTGACATGCAGTCAAACCACCTGGAATACCCAATAAGTGAAGTGACAGGCGGCCTGTGATGAACAAAATTTACAGACAGCCAGACCATGTCAGAGATTGCATCAGGACAGAGGTCCCAAATGTTCTGGAGTTAGGGGGTCATTGAGCCTTCAGATAGCTCTTGGACTAGTCCGGTAGTCATTTTATCAAACCCTCACACCCGGGTTGGTAAGAGAGAGATGAGGTTTTGTGCTGACTGTAGAGGCCTCACAGCAGTCACTAGGACTGATTTCCATCCAATTCAGAGGGCATATGAATTGATTGATACGTTGGCTTTTGCCAAATATTTCCATACATTTGACCTGATTGCTGGTTTTTGGAAAATCAGACTCTATAAGGATGCTAAACCCCCCATGGAAATTTTAAACTTATTGCAATGGCTTTTGGGTTGAGAAATATACCTGCCACATTTCAGATTCTGATGAATAAATCCTTAACTGGTCTGGAAGCCTATAGAGCAGCATATCTAGATGATATAACTGTCTTTAGCACTACCTGAGATGATCAGCTGGTCTACCTCAGAAATGTACTTGAGGCCCTGCGGTAGGCAGGCCTCACTATCAAGACCACAAATTGCCAGATAGGGCAGAGTAAGGTTGTGCACTTGGACCACCTAGTAGGTGGAGGCCAAGTTCAACCATTGGAGAACAAAATTCAGACCATCATGGACTGGATTGCTCCCACTACCCAGGCTCAGGTCAGAGCATTCTTGGGGCTGAGTGGGTACTAAAGGAGGTTTGTTCAGGGATATGGATCCATACTGACACCCCTTAATGATCTCACCTTCAAAATGATGCCTAAGAAAGTTCAGTGTACAGTTAGCTGTCAGAACGCATTTCATGCCCTGAAGCAAACCCTGTGCTCTGCTCCAACTCTGCAAATTACGGACTACTCCAAACCAGTCATTGTCCAGACAGATGCTTGTGAGATATGGATAGGTGCAGTGTTATCACAGCTTAATGCAGAGGTCCAGGATCAATTAGTAGCTTATATTAGTAGACAGTTGACACCCAGGAAGAAGTTGAGTGGGAAATTCTTGATGTGGTCTGGACCTTCAAGAAGTTGAGGCCATAACTGTTTGGTACTCACTTCATTGGTTAGACAGACCATAAGCCCCTCTTTTGGCATAAACAGCTGAAGGAGGAAAAAACTATTGAGGTGGTCCATTTTCCTACAGGGGAAAGGACTTTTCAGTGGAACATAGACGTCGGAGTAACCATGCCAACGCAGATGGACTCTTCAGATATTTCCACTTAGAAAATGAAGCCTCAACTGGGCAATGTTGGTGTCCTGTCCTTATATTTGGGGGTGGTAGGGGTGTGTAGGGAAGTAGGATCTACTTTTGTCGTTACCTCGACTTTTTGCCTGGTGTCAGTGTGTTTTGGCTGTGGTTTACTGGGATCTTACTAATCAGGACCCCAGCAACTGTGCTCTCTCCTCTCAATTGGCTCTGGTAAGTACTTTGGTACATTCATAATTTGCTACTGGTGTACCCTTATAAGTTCCTAGTGTATGGTACTAAGGTAGACAGGGCACAGGTACATCAGGGGTCTCCTATGGGCTGCAGCATATATTGTGCCATCTAATTAATCTCTGACTACAGGCTTGCCATTGCAGCCTGTGTGTGATGGTGCTTGAACCTCTCACAATAAATATAGGCTACTATATATCTGAGCTCACTGCACTTAAAACCTATATGTTGCCCCTGTATTAGGCAGGGTGCATAGTTACAAGTGTAAGGGTTCCACTCCATGAGCAGGACGCCCCTGTGTGAGGGTTCACTTACAAACACTAGAGTCGATTTTCCAGGCTTTGTAAGTGCGGTCAGCCATTTTGAGGTACAAAGCGGACATCAGTCATTACGAGATGTCTAAAAATATAATGGCTGCACCGAACCGGGTCATGTTTGGTATCAAACATGTTGGAATCATACCCCAACACTAATGTTATGATCCCATGTACTGGGAGGCTCTTTAGAGGACCCTCTGTACTCCCAGTAACAGACTTTCAGGATCTCCCAGCAAGCTAGTGCGGCTGCCGACCACAGACTCGAGTGTGCCTTCCTGCTGCTGAGCTGAGCTCAAGCAGGGGAAAGTAGATCAATATGTTTCCTAGGTGTTACCACGTCTTAGACTGGGCATAGTTTATTGGGCCGGGATGGGACACTTTCCAACGACACCAGACTGCTTTGAAGGGCACTTTTGTTGCCCTCTTAGCGTACTCTGTGTTGAGCCTCTTCAGGAACCGTTGACTTCCACTCTGCTCCAAAACTGAACAAAGGACAGGGGAGTATTCTCCACTCTGTCCAGCCCGTCCTCTTTGAATGACCCCCGAGTCATTCCAACCCTTTCCCTATGGTACTTAAGGGCACCCCTATGGGTGGGTCCTCAAATTCATTGTGGAACAAGACTCACCTCTGAAACCAAGACACTCTTTGACTGTCCAAATACTAGGGCTTCGCTGGACTTTGACTGGAACGGAGAGTGCATTAATTAAGACTCCTGCTGCTCCTGGTCTCACGGTTCTTCAAGTCGTATGCATCATCTGTGTCTGTGCTTCATCCAGGTTCTCCAGATGGCCTGTGGGAATCAAAGTCATCTGAAGTAATCTCCTTTGGAGTGAAGGAGTCACTCCCATGCAACTGCAGGCACTGAAACAAAGCAGACTGGTCTGCTGCTCCTGTTGTCCTATGGACTTTCCAAGGCCCAGCAACACAAGTGATGGTTCTGCAGCTCCCTAGAGGCCTGACCTGTCTTCTCTGCAATTTTGAGGATAGTATCCCTCGTTGGAGCTGCTGAGACCAAATCACTGTGCACAGCGTAAACTTGCAGTAGTCAAGGTTTGTTAGCTATGCTCTCCAGAGAACTTTGGGCTACAAGAAGCGCCAGCATTGCATCCTCTGCACCTCCATCTTTGGTGAGCTGCCTGATGTCCTCTTGCAACTCCTGTGCATTCAGGGGTCTTCCTTTGCTTCAGTGGGCTCCCCTGCTTGCTCTGGGCCTGTGATGACTCCTCTGCTTTCGATGCCAGTTGTGGCAACCAAGGCTTATTGGTGCACACGCTGGACACCGACCACCTAGACACCAACACCCTATGTGGGAAAGCTTGTGCATGGTTCCTGGTATTCGTCAGCATCACCTGTTCCTCATAGCTGCAGTGACAAAGTCACTATCTTCACTATTAAACCTCCCGACATTGGGCATTGTGCTTCTGTGCCTCCTGGTCACTTCTGAGTGGTATAGACTGTGTCCACTCTGCTTGCAGGTTCTCCTCTTCAAGAATCCAGTCTTGGATTGCACTGAACTACTTCACGGGCTTCTCCAGAGTCATCTTCTTTGAAGTCTTCCATTGTTGTCTACGGCAGGTTCTGACGTCACTTCGCTCCCATGCACCCGGCTTCCCTAATGCAGGTATCCATGGTAGGGGTTGCTCATCAACTTCCTGTCTGCCAAAGGGTTTCTGTGGGATCCTCTGGGAAGGGTCCTTCTTCTTTAAAACTGCAACATGACTTCTCCATTGGCTGCCATTAGGTATATGGGTGTGTTTCTACTCTTCACACATTCTCCTTGGTGTTCATGGGTGCTTATCATGGGTGGTTGTTTGTGTCCCCAGATCCTCTGAGTCTTCTGGGCTATGTAAGTGTCATCGCAATGTGTGACATCACAACCTATGACCTGACAGAAAGTTATATCACAAAACAATTACATCAGATTCTAAGGGGAGAGGGTGTGGCCCAACGGCTAGAGCAGTTGACCTCGATGCTGGGGAACCGAGTTTGAATCTCGGCATGGACCCCAACATCCTGTGATTTAGGCCAAATAACTTCTGTCTGCCTGTAATGTAACTGGTGCTCTTGTCACGCACTCTGATTCCTTTGGGTTGCGTTTGCGCTATATAGAACTCTTAAAAAAAGACCTCAGATATGTCAAGCAGGTTTATCATGAGTACATTTGAGCACATCACAATATTTACCAAATTCGATTTTGTGTTGCAGTTGTGCCAAAAAGAGCATCAACTCCGAGCAAGATCTAGGCCTCTAAATATACATTTTCTTATTAAAACTCTGCCAGAAAGAAATTGGCAACAAGGAGAAATGTGTCAGTATATGTGTTCTGCTTAATTGGTTCCAAAGTCTGCATTTTAAAATATCTTTTGGGGTTAAAGCACCTGCTGCATAGATCTTTATGTACCCAATAAATCTCAGGATATAATAATAATGGTAAGATAACTCTGGAGGTTAATGCACTTGCTGGAAGACAGGTGTTTGTCTAGTCCCAACTTTTAATTAAAGTAGCATTGAGGATAATATGTCTCCTGCAAAGCACATAATGTCACACACAGATGATGGATTTTTATTTTATGTAAATAAGTGAGTGAGTTACTGCTTTTAATGCAGTGATCCTTTAGTTACTTGGAGCTCATAAATTGTAATCCTTCCAATATAGCACAGAGAAATATAAAGGAAAATGGGCTCCTGCACCTTGCAACCCTTACTATCTTATATACCACATCCTGTAAATTAAATTACACACATATGGTTTATTGTCAATGTATAATGTGTATGTGTGATGTAAAGCGCTCCGACACCCTGGACCGCGTTGAGCAGTGCTATCAAAGAAATAAGACAAAATAATGGTATTTAAATTGTTATTTGTGTAAATATTAGGTCAGACTAACATATCTGACACAATGTTACACAAGATGTGTGCTTAGAGTATGAATCATGCTAACTGTTCTCATGTTCCAGTGCAATAAAAATTTCAACAAAACATGAGCTGAATTGCTCCTGTGAAACAGTCAAATATGGTAGGGTCCGGGTGATGAGGGGCAGGATGCAGACAGCAATCAACAAACTACAGGGCATATTATCAAGAACGGCGTTAAAATTATCGCCACTTTAGCGGCAGGAAACTGCAGCTAAAGCGGCGATAATGGGCTTAATAATATGCCCTTGTGAATTCCCATAGAAGCCCATGTTCACACCAGAACCTGGGCTTCTATGGGAATTCACAAGGGCATATTATCAAGCCCATTAACGCCACATTAGCTGCAGATTCCTGCCGCTAAAGCAGCAATAACTTTGACGCTGTTCTTGATAATATGTCCCTACCTTTCTTCCTTTGTCCTGGAAGTGTAAACTTCAGGCAGCAGTAGTGGCGAGGACGAGGTGTGAAACAATTTCTGAAGCTTTTGCAGCACAACAAAAGGAAAGGTCGCAATGAAATGAAAAGGGTTCTTGTAAAGCACATGGCTACCCGGGAGTATCCCAGTGCTGATAATCCAGAGTGAAAGGAACCAGAGATTAAGGGAAGTGCCAGGTCTTCAGATACCTACGAAAAGTGAGATGGTTGGGTTCTCTACGGAGGTGAAGTGGGAGAGTGTTCCAAAGCTTGGAGGCACTGTACGAGAATCAACTGTCTTGATTCTGGGGACTCTGGGGACTTCAGCTAGGAAAGTGAATCTGAGCGAAGGTTTCTGGAGGCTTTATATGGAGGCTTTATATGGACGAATCAGAGCTTTGATGATGGGGGGACAATTCCCTTCCAGGGACTTATGGGCAATGCATAGGGGCCTTAAAGTAGACTCGACTGCGAATTGCAGGCTTTGAAGAACAGCGATGGCTAGTGCCAGTAAGCAATTTTGCAGCCGCGCTCTGGACAATCTGAAGTCTCTTAATCACCGCCTTAGGCGACCCTGCAAGTTAAGTGCAGGCCCATTGGCACGTCAAAGCACTAGTGCTTTGACGTGCCAATGGCCCTGTGACTGACAGAAGAGAGAGGAGAAATTATTTTGTTCCCTCCTCACCCTACCCTTGTCCCCTGTGTGCCCCCACTACAAAATCTGAGGGGGTATATGCCCTGGGTCCCCACACTTCCTACGCTCATGCTCCCGAGCTGCAAATGAGGGCAGAAGCCTTGCACCTGCGCCCATGGTGCTCCGCGGCCTCTGAGGGGCCTAACTGGTGAGCGCCTGACCTTCCGGGCTGCATGTTGTCATATGGCTGAGATACCCGCCACCCCCTCTCAACACAATCCCCAAGAATGGGAATACGGAAATGGTTCTGAACTTTTGGAAGGCGGGAGGGAGTTACCCTCCCGGCCGTATTTATTAAAATATGAAACAAAATTAAAACATTAAAATAACAGTTTCATATCATGTACAATTTCATATCCACATTACGATGTTCATTGGCTGACCTTAACACATCTCTAATACAAAGGTTCTCCTAGCCGATACTAAACATCCTGCAAATGCATTTCTCAAAATTGAAATTGTACATCCTAACATTACGGGCCAACGGCAAGGTCGTAACCGGTGTCAGATCCCTAATACCAGAACTCCCCCCTCACTTGTGAGGGGCGGTCGCACAGAGGACTGTACCTTTGTGCCTACTTCCAATTTCCCTTGTCTTAGCGGGGGCCCCCTGTTAACTCGACGCCATCTTAGTGGTCGTCCGAGGACTCGTGTGAGGTGTCTAGAAGGTAGCGTAGACCCCCCTCCCACCCCACACAACTTACCACATCTGCCGTCGCAGATGTCCTGGCCCCGGGAAATTCCCAGGAGGGGCCCGCAGCCCCTCCTCCCCAGGGAGGGGCCTATGGCCGCCTTCCCTATTGGCATCCCCATCCTTAGAGGGGACCGCCTCCCCATTTGAGGGGCCAATGGCCGCCTCCCCCCGGGCGCTCCCATCCATAATGGGTGACGCCCCACCTCTAGGGATCTTCCAATTACTGCTCACCGATCATGACCTTACCGCCTGACCAAAATAAATACGACGATCTAAGACTAAAGAGGAGAAAAGACAATTATACTTAAGCAATTCAAAGTATAAACTCTACAGAACAACACTGTTCAACTCTGGTGCAACTACTTTGCTGAATAAACATGCTGAAAAAGAAAATTATCAACTTTATTTCATACCAAATCACAAACTTTATTCAGAACAACCTGTAAGAAAAACAATACCATGTCACAAGACTTTATTCAAACAAATCGCTGTCCTCAGGGGCTGGTGGGTGGGTTCAAAATTGGCTCTTTGTTCCGTCTCGAGCTCACGTGCAACGGGGAGGTGCAGCTTCAGAGCACAGGAACAAGAGGATGCTTCCTTGACTTGTCGCTCCTTTTATCCTTCTTCGGGCGGGCGTGGACCCACCTCCAATCCGCCTCCGGGGCGTGGCTAACGGCGTCAGTGTCTAGGACAACCCTCTCTTGGGCGGGAAAAGGCGCGCCCCGGCTACGCCGCTTCGGGCATACCAGCCGAGACTCGCCTCCCGCCCAAAATGGCTTCCCGGGGGGATCGGGGTACTCCGCCATACGTTCGGGGGGACCGAGTGGTCGCCCCTTTCCATATGGCTGAGATACCCGCCACCCTCTCTCAACACAATCCCCAAGAATGGGAATACGGAAACGGTTCTGAACTTTTGGAAGGCGGGAGGGAGTTACCCTCCCGGACGTATTTATTAAAATATGAAACAAAATTAAAACATTAAAATAACAGTTTCATATCATGTACAATTTCATATCCACATTACGATGTTCATTGGCTGACCGTAACACATCTCTAATACAAACGTTCTCCTAGCCGATACTAAACATCCTGCTAATGCATTTCTCAAAATTGAAATTGTACATCCTAACATTACGGGCCAACGGCAAGGTCGTAACCGGTGTCAGATCCCTAATACCAGAACTCCCCCCTCACTTGTGAGGGGCGGTCGCACAGAGGACTGTACCTTTGTGCCTACTTCCAATTTCCCTTGTCTTAGCGGGGGCCCCCTGTTAACTCGACGCCATCTTAGTGGTCGTCCGAGGACTCGTGTGAGGTGTCTAGAAGGGCGCGTAGACCCCCCTCCCACCCCACACAACTTACCACATCTGCCGTCGCAGATGTCCTAACCCCGGGAAATTCCCAGGAGGGGCCCGCAGCCCCTCCTCCCCAGGGAGGGGCCTATGGCCGCCTTCCCTTTCGGCGTCCCCATCCTTAGAGGGGACCGCCTCCCCGTTTGAGGGGCCAATGGCCGCCTCCCCCCGGGCGCTCCCATCCATAATGGGTGACGCCCCACCTCTAGGGATCTTCCAATTACTGCTCACCGATCATGACCTTACCGCCACAGGCCGGATAGTTGACCGGCTATCCGGACCCCCCACAAAAACTCCTACTTAAAGGTCATGGCTGCAAACTCTTTAACCAGGCTACGAGGTCTCCTATGAGTAAAGAATTCCCCACCCGGGACAAATGGACCCCATCTTCTAGATACATATGGTCCCCCCTGATACATCCATGAGGAATAGAATGCAATGTACTAGTACGGAACAGTCTACCAAGTTTGTTATTCACTTTCTTCACTGAATGATTTACAGCAGACACAGAATTAGCCCCCCGCCACACCTTCCGTGGAATCATATGGGACCATGCAATCGTACACCCCGGTACCCTTCTCGCCAACCAACTTACTGTGGATAGTATCAACTCGAGAAGTACTCGTCGACCAGTGGTCACCAAATCATTGCCCCCAAGATGCACTATGATTATAGATGGCGGTGACCTTGTCCGCCCTAACAAACCCTCCATAAAAAGTTTGGAACTCGTCAATACAGAGCCCGCCCCTTCCGTAGAAGGTCACCCTGTACCCGTATTCCCCAGCCATGTGAATCATGTCACCTGCTTTGAATACATCAGCGGCACGCCTCACGTATGAGTGGCCCACGACCCACACCACACTCTCCTCAGCCGGTGATCTTTGACCGCTGGTTCCCAGGTGTCGGGTCGACTGCACAGTCCGCCCTGCCTCGTAAGCTCGCGAAACTGTAAACCAAACAAAAACAAGAAGCGTGAGTGCATGACATTAGCTTCACAACATGTGCAACCGCACATACCTTTTAGAACAATTCGAGGACCAACGCCCCAACTGTTTCACTTTTTCAACACTCAGACCCCTGGCTGTAGCCTCTGTAGCAGCCCCTATCCGGAAGGAATGGGTCCCAAACTCGCACGTGTTCAAGCCCGCAGCTGCGATTGCCATTGCAAGCACCCGCTGGAACTGAAACCTAGTCAGTGGGGTGGCGTCGGCGTGCCTCAGCAAGGTTGCCGCCCTCTGCGCCAAATACTCCTCAACGCATGCAACCGGGCACATGGGAGATCCGGGAATCCGCTGGACTACTACACTGTCCCTGATCGGTCTTGGACCTGGCAAATGAGACTACCATTGTCTCCCCCTTAACTTGGATGTGCTCTCGGCACAGACCTCCCCCCGTATCCTGCTTGTTCCTTGCTACCAGTTCGCTTACCCGCATATCCCCATGGAATGCTAATGCAAAAGCGGCCCGGAATAGCACTGTCTCTGATTGAGATGAACATGTTGCAGGGAGTACGGACAGTAACAGGGCCAACCTTTCCAGACCTACCGGGTGCCTCTCATCCACTCTGCGACCCTCAAGGCTTTGCCACCCACGCAGCGCTTTTTGTACCAGAAAAGACGCTGTGGGGTCCTGGATACCATGAGCCCGTGCCATGAAAGAAATGGCGGCCCGGTGCCTATTGGCCGTAGCCACTGATTTGCCTGCCTGATGTAATGATAACAGAAATTTCAGGACATACTCCTCTTGGCCCCAAAGCTCCCCCCTAGCAGAACCCAAAAAGGACCAATAGGAACGGAACGCCCCTTCATATGCCTTCCTTGTCCTGGGTGCTAGACTCTCTCCCACGAGGTCTTGTAGTCCTGGGCACCGAGAGACCAGAGAGCTTCGGGAAATGGTGCCGCCACCGGGTCCGCTGTGGGCTGAAAACCCCAGAAGGCCTGCATACGGGAACGAGAAAGCGCATCAGCTGCCTGATTTAACACCCCTGGCACATGTCTTGCCCTAAAGTGGACGTTTAGTCTCATACACAGCAGAACAATTTCCTTCAGCAATCTCAAAATCCATTTGCAGCGTGCTGCCTGACTATTGATACACTCAACCACGGTCATATTATCAGACCAGAACACCACAGAGCGATCACGAAACCCCTCAGGCCATGTTTTTAAGGCCACCAGAATAGGGAACAGTTCGAGAAAACCAATATTACCTGTGAGCCCACTCACGTGCCACCATGACGGCAATGGTCGTGCTGACCAGTGATTACCAAATATGGCGCCAAAGCCCACACTCCCTGCCGAGTCTGTCCACAACCCCAGCTCCTTGGAGGAAACCGCTGGTTTGTTCCACACGACACGACCGTTGAAATCCGCCAGGAATGCCAACCATATGCGCATGTCCTGGCGAACCTCTGCCGAGAGCCTTGTGCGGTGGTGCCCTTCTTTAAGGCCAACCATGGCTTGAGCAATAGAGCGGGAAAAAGGGCGAGCCATTGGTATCACTCTAAGGGCAAAATTCAGCTGACCCACAGTCTGCTGCAACTGATGCAAATTTACCTTCGTCTCGCTAATACATGTTTCCAGCGAGGCCTTAAATTTCATTACCTTTTCCTTGGGCAACCGGAAGCACCCCTCTTCGGAATCGAGCTCTATTCCAAGAAACTCGAGCGAAGTAGACGGCCCCATTGTCTTACCTGGTGCCAATGGCACGCCAAAGCATCTCATGAGATCACAAAATTCATTCAAAGCCTGTGCACATTCCGTGTCCCCGGCTGCCCCCAGGAACAGAAAATCGTCAAGATAGTGCATAACATGCATAAACCCCGTTGTTCTTGTGAACGCCCATTGCAGAAAACTACTGAATTTCTCAAAATACGCACAAGAGATGGAGCAACCCATTGGCATACATTTATCCATGTAATAGCGTCCCTGAAACATGAAACCAAGGAGACGCTGATCATCTGGGTGTACCGGGAGCGACCGGAACGCTGACTCGATGTCTGATTTGGCCATCAGCGCTCCGGGCCCCAGGCGATTCAACATGGCGACGGCCTCATCAAAAGATGCGTACTGCACCGAACAAACTCCCGGGTCAATCGCATCGTTCACCGAAAGACCCCTCGGAGCTGACAAATTATGTATCAACCTGAATTCCCCTGGGTCCTTTTTGGGGACTACTCCCAGAGGCGAGCAAACAAAATTAGCAACTGGCGGCATGTCATATGGTCCGGCAACCCGACCTCGGGTCACCTCTTTCCCAATCTTTGCTTGTACCACTGCCGTATTCTGCAGAACCGACAGTTGGTTCCTACATTGTGGTTTACCCTGAAAATCCCCCGCCGGGATGCGGAAACCATACGAAAAACCATCTTGCAACACCCCAGCGGAGCTATGATCCAGGTATTCGTTCAGCCAAGGAATCATTGCCATGGTATCAACAGGAGTAGGGAGAGACGCCCCTCGGACTATTTCAGACCTGTTTGGCGCCCCCTCTACTTCCCGTGTCACCCGTTTTGGCTCTGCACATGGTCTCGGGATGCGAGGACTGCCCGCACCCTGTACATTCATGCCTAAACTTGCATGACCCATGGGGCCTAGTACATTTGCCTCTGTTAAAGCTCCAGCATGCCCCTTTTTTACCTGAGTTGCCATTATTCCTTGTGTGCTGATCATTGCTTGATCCCGCCCGAAAGGGCGCCCCAGACGAGTGGCGGGAAAACTCGACCCCGTTTCCCCCCAACGATGGCGACTTCGCCATGCCTGACTTCTCCATTTTCTGCCAGGAAATGGAGTCGAAACAATCCCACGTCAGAGATGTGTCGTACTCCTTGGACTTACGAAATATACTATCGTAACAAAACCATTGATTGCCACCATATGTCTCAGCAAATTCCATGATGCATGTCTGATACACGGCTAATTCCACCAACAATTCGGGCCTACGTTCCCCCCTAATTGCAGTGAACATTCCAAACGCTCTGCCCCAATTGCCTATTGATTCATCAACTCTGAAAGCAGCCATCTTGGCGCGCCAAACACTAGGGTGCAGAAACTCCTTTTGACCTTTTACATGCTCAATCTCATAGTGATCGGTCAGTAAGGAAAACATGTTTACATATTTATCAGCCCATATCCTTTCTTTTACCTCAATCGGGATATGCTGAACAACTTTCTCCCTCCTTGAAGGTACCGATCCCTCCCCCGCCATCGGCAATGGCTGCTTACCTGAACCGGTAACCGTGACCGTAGTCCCTGCCGAACCAACGCCCGATACTGGTTGTTCCACGGGAGCCTGCGGGGAAACAAGAGGACACGGTGCCTTTGCAGCATCTTTCGATTGCCGCAACTGCTTCATTATCGCCCTGGCATCATCAGCCGTTGCCCCCTCGTTCTCTTTGCCCAACCATGCCGCCAACTGGGCAGCCAGCTCAGGAGGCATATCCTCCCCGTTCACAGGAGTGACTACCACAGGGATTGGTTGCCCCCCGTTCGGGACCGGAGTCGGGGCCTCGATTGGTGTGACCGGGTGCGCTGGGGGTGCTTCGGGAACCGGGGCCTCCCCACCCGACGCTCCCTTCTTGGCCCTTCTACCTCTCCCGTTAGGGACCACTCCCGGCAATGCTGGTCTGACGGCTCTCTTAGGTCCCCCCGCACCATTCATTGACGCCATCTTCTTCTTCATCTCCGCCATGTCCTTCACCAGCATACGAAGCATCTGATCAGTCCCGACCCTCTTTCCGACCTTCTTGCCAGGCATCGTCCACGTATGATCCTCGAGGTCCTAGGCCAAGAAACTCCGACTCACTGAAAGAATAAACACAAAATTAAATCCTCAAAATTGGCTCTTCGTTCCGTCTCGAGCTCACGTGCAACGGGGAGGTGCAGCTTCAGAGCACAGGAACAAGAGGATGCTTCCTTGACTTGTCGCTCCTTTTATCCTTCTTCGGGCGGGCGTGGACCCACCTCCAATCCGCCTCCGGGGCATGGCTAACGGCGTCAGTGTCTAGGACAACCCTCTCTTGGGCGGGAAAAGGCGCGCCCCGGCTACGCCGCTTCGGGCATACCAGCCGAGACTCGCCTCCCGCCCAAAATGGCTTCCCGGGGGGATCGGGGTACTCCGCCATACGTTCGGGGGGACCGAGTGGTCGCCCCTTTCCAAAAGCTCGGATGTTTTTGTGCTCCGAAGGAGGAACGCCAAGACATTTATCAGCCATGCATTTAAATGTCTGCGAAACGATGACTGCAAGGCTTCATGTAACAATTCCAGACAGCAATGGTCTTTAAGCAGTGACCTATGCTAGTTAACAATCTGTCAGGACCTGTTCTTTGGCACACGTACTAAGTCACCCGAACTGTGACCTCTTTCTGGCATGTTCGCCATTCCAACAGGCTCAGTACCTATGGTGGTATAATTTAGCATTCTCCTGCCATAACGTTACAACACTCAAAATACAATTATACTCAAATGGGTTAATGAATTACCTACCCAACAAACTCACATCACCCCGAAAATTGCCCTGCCCTAACTTCATTGGAATACGTCCCTGCCCCCTCCGCCAGCCTTATTATCATTTGTTTTAGCAGTTATATATAGCGCCAACTCGACCTGGAGGTATCATAGCGCTTGACACGCGCACCCTGTACATTCCACAAGGACACATTCATTTATATAGCCTGCCTTCACAGTGCACATATGCCATCTCCTTTTAGTTCAAACGATTTCAGTATACCTAACTAACTTTGATCCCGGTTTGCTTCTATTTATTATTACTGCTGAAAGGTAAACATGCTTTTATGCCTTTCCAGGATACTCAACTACTTCATTGTGGTGCTCCACCTAGTATGGCGGTGACTGGGTAAGGTACATGCCATTATGAGGCATTCTGGGTTTACTAGTTTAATGGTTATACATGCACAAAACATTGATAACATATCACATATAAGAATAGGCTGCAAGATGAGGTCAAACAATGCACCGACTGTAAGTACAAAGTGGGTGTTTACGCACTGCTTGCAGGTTTTCAAAACACATACATAAAAGGCATTCTCACTTCTAATGCCAATAGATCAAACTCTCTCGCAAAAGGTATAACTGTGTGCCCATGATTGGCTATAGGATTATGAGAGGACATTCTGGTTTTAGGTCCTAGGTTTGACTGATACATTAACTGTTAAGAAGTCACACATATATAGGGGGTTTAGCTGCATCTAGAGGGTTACTTGATATCTGTGACCCTTCCCTAATGTGAAGCCCGGTGCAGAGCAGGAATATCGATGGAGAAATATCGTGGGACATAAATATCACCACAAAAATATTGTGGGGAAGATATATCGACAACAAAAATATAGTTGACAAGAATATCGACTGACAGGTAAGTAATATCGATTACAAAAATATTGATGTAATAAATATCGTTTACAAAAATATAGTTGACAAAAATATCGATTTATTAATAATGTTATGTATTTTAGTGTTTTTAATAAGAATTGGTTGTCATTTTATATGTTTTAGAATTTTACTAGTTAATAATTTATTTTAAGATTAGTTCTGCGTTTTTAGTTCCGTAGCGGGTTGTGAGCTTATAGGGGAATAGGGTGGGAAGTAATTTAATTATATAAATTTAAATAATAATTTACAGTAGTTAATTTTGTTTTTTAAAATTAGAATTTTGCATTTTTAGTTCTGTTGAGGGTTGTGGGTTTATAGGGGAAAAGCGTGGGAAGTAATTTAATTATATAACATTTATTGAACTATTCATGTGTTACTTGATTAATTAATAATAGTTTAATAATTAGTTGTCAATTAATTTCAATTAGTAATTTGATAATTAATTATATTAAATGTTTAGTTAATTTTTGGTGTGTGTTGTGGTGTTTATATGTGTAAATGTTTTGAAAGGTGGTAAGTAAATATTTTGTTATTAATTAATACATAATAATAAAATAATTTCCCATAATTAATGAGTAATTATAAAATGTAATTGTGTAAATAATTGTAGGTGTGTGTTGTGGATATTATAGTGTTAAATAATTTGTAATTCATTTTTTTTATTATCTTGGTTTAAAATCATATATTTAATTTTATATATTAATTATGTTAATATTGGAAATTAAATATAAAGCAAATGTTGCTGGTTTTGTTTTTTATTGTTTTGGGATTCAGGTCTTTCCCTACTGTTGCATTCAATGAGTGGGAATAGGAATTTTTACCCCTCCGCTATCCAGCACTTTCCCTCCTGTTGCACTTACTGGAGTGGGAATCGTGATTTTTACCCCTACGCTATCCAGCGCTTTCCCTGCTGTTACACACACTGGAGTGGAAATAGTAATTGTTACCCCTCCGCTATCCAGCGCTTTTCATACTATTGCACTCACTGGAGAAGCAATAGTAGTTTTTACCCCTAAGCTAGCCAGCGCTTTCCCTACTGTTGCACTCACTAGAATGAGAATAGTAATTTTTACCCCTACGCTATCCAATTCTTTCCCTACTGTTGCACTCACTAGAGTCGGAATAGTAATTTTTACCCCTCTGCTATCCAGCGCTTTCCCTACTGTAACACTCACTGGAGTGGGAATAGTAAATTTTACCCCTCCGCTATCCAGCGATTTCCCTACTGTTGCACTCATTTGAGAGGGAATAGTATTTTTACCCCTACTCTATCCAGTGCCTTCCCTACTGTTGCACTCACTGGAGTAGGAATAGTAATTATTACCCCTCCGCTATCCAGCGGTTTCCCTACTTTTTCACTCACTGGAGTGGGAATAGTAGTTTTTACCCCTTCGCTATCCAAAGTTTTAACTACTATTGTTATTATTTTGTTATTAAATGTATGTATTATTATTTAATATAGTTTAATGTGTTAATTAAATATATATTTTTTTATTTGAAATAATCTATATATGTGTTTATTTCATTTTAATATAATTAAAAAAGTGCATAAATTCAATAAAGATAATAGTTAATAAAATGTATTTAAGTAAATATATGTATATGTACAAATGTTTGTGTTTATATTTATTAAATTTGATATAATTAGTTAAAATATATATTACTTTTAATTAATGTTATTAATATTATTAATATTATTTAATTAATTTAATTAAGTTATGTTATTTTTTAAAGTCGATGTTTTGTACATCTGTATTTTTTACATCGATATTTTTGAGTCGATATTATTGTACTTACCTGTTTAAGTATAGGGAGTCGATATTTTTGTAAATGCTATTTTTATAGCGATATTTTTTTCATCTATATTTTTCACATTGATATTTAATCATGGAACCGTGAAACCCATGATGCTTGCAAGGACATTTTGGGGTGGTGCTAATAGTTTTCTCACCTGCTATTTTTTACAATTTGGTAATTTTGTATGTAGTATTTAGTTATGCGTGTAATAAAGTACATTATCCATGATAAAGAAAAGTTAAATGCAGAGCGCTGATGAAAATTAATTCATTTTTTTTATCTTGCCCTGCTGAGTTTTCTGTCTCTTTTCCACTGCACTTTTCTGGTTAAGGCTTGAACAGCCCAAATTTCTCACAGCCGCTGTTACTGTGGCTCCCTCCGTCCTCCACCCGATCTGGACACCTTTGAAATGAGATGCAGCTGTGGTTCTTTATTGTAGCTACAATACCGTCTACTGATTCTTCAGTTTCCTTATAGGAATGTAGTTGTTTTAGGGGTTGATGCACATTTTTTACTTGTAAGGCGGCAGGGATTCTGGACTGGAACATGTAACAGCTAAAACTAGGCAGCTTTCTAATAAAAGTTTGCTGTTGTAAAAAGATTAATATATTGTCATGGGGGTGGGAGACAGAGGCTCCATAGTTCCTCCTGAGCCAGGCCTTGAATCAACTTAAATTATGGTAATAAATGTGTGTTGCTCAATGAAAATGATAAGCTTCTTTGGAAATGTCTCTACTAAATCATTAACCATATCTGAGTGAGAGACCTCCATGTAAGTGGTTCAAACTGCATTTTAGATGTTCCCAGGTAACTCTGAAGGACGTCCCACAGTCACCCCTGTTAAGAGCAGATGTTCTGCTGTTGCAATGTCTGTTTTTTTTCAACAAAAGGAGTTTGGCCCATGCAGACAGAAGTGGGGTAAGGGCCCAAATACTTTGTAAAAAAGAGAAAGGAACCCACACTTCATTTCATTTCACACCGTTTTGATTTGGGATGAAAACAGATAAACAAAGCTTAATATGTTTATCTTGGCGATAAATTGCGCCGTTTTATTTATCAATTTTATCAAAAGTAGATATCACTTCAGTCAAGAGAAGTATCAATGTCTTGAACGTACTCACCATGAGCGTACAACAAGAAACTTAAATCAAAAAGTGCATAATTACACAACAATTTGACGCAACATACAAAAGAAATTGTAAAAACATACAACTAATAAATAATATACAAAAAACATGTGCTATCATTTCACAAGACAAGGGGAATTGTCAACATATTTCTCCGTAACATTATTGTGAAATTATTGAATTTGACCATCAAGGAGCCTATCAATGGGTCTCCAATAAACAAAACAAAACGACCTCTCGGTAGAAATGTTTAAGCAGGGTTATAGTTCCTAGCAATTTTAACTATTTATCAGAACTGAGGACTTGGGCGGACAGGATCAAGTCCTCAGTTCTGATAAATAGTTAAAATTGCTAGGAACTATAAGCCTGCTTAAACATTTCTACCGAGAGGTTGTTTTGTTTTGTTTATTGGAGACCCATTGATAGGCTCCTTGATGGTCAAATTCAATAATTTCACAATAATGTTACGGAGAAATATGTTGACAATTCCCCTTGTCTTGTGAAATGATAGCACATGTTTTTTGTATATTATTTATTAGTTGTATGTTTTTACAATTTCTTTTGTATGTTGCGTCAAATTGTTGTGTAATCATGCACTTTTTGATTTAAGTTTCTTGTTGTACTCTCATGGTGAGTACGTTCAAGACATTGATACTTCTCTTGACTGAAGTGATATCTACTTTTGATAAAATTGATAAATAAAACGGCGCAATTTATCGCCAAGATAAACATATTAAGCTTTGTTTATCTGTTTTCATCCCAAATCAAAACTGTGTGAAATGAAATGAAGTGTGGGTTCCTTTCTCTTTTTTACAAAGTTGCAATGTCTGTAGCATGAGTCAGGATGGCTGTGTTGGTGCAGCCTTGCTGAAGGATAGTTCCATGCAGATGAAAGATGCTCACTAGAAGCTGCTAGCAGTGCTCTGTCACAAAACTCTCTAGTGTTCAGGACATTCTAAGCGTTCAAGACAGGAATGGCATGCTGGGCATAGTGCCTCCTGCTAAACCAGGATAAACACATGGAAGGGCTTTGGGATTTACATGTCAGGCTGGGATGAAGAAGGTTTGCAAGTGCACCCTTCAAGCAGTCCAGTGTTCACCATTCCCATAGTCTGGCACACACTCAAAGAGCTTGACACAAACCGACTAACACATCCTCTTTACCACACGTCATGAACCCTAAGCAATGCTTCTAAGAGGCCAGTGTCATGTATAACATTATTTCATTTAGTAACACTCAAAGCTGTAATGTTAAAACTACAATGAGAATTCACAGAATGCTATACACTGCTGGGTAATACTATTTGGGCAATTTCAGTATGGCTGGAATTGACATACACATACACAGCATCAAAGTATTTGGCACTTAAGAGTGATAACCACACACACACTTGCGTACTGTATCTTCACACTAATAACATCTCCAGAAACACTCACCTACTTAGCCAGAAAAAGACAACCTGCATCCCGCAATGCCCACCTACTCCTGCACTTCCCTATATTAAATAATGCGTCATCCTTAAATTTGATCACACTTCTATTGACGTTTACCCTCTTCCACCCTCCCACTCAGTGAACCTCTATCTTCTACAGCCCTGGGTTCCTTCAGCATCACTCCCTTACATTCTTCTACTCCATACGTAACTCGACTAAGTCTAATGTATTCTCTGATTTTCCTTGTATTACTCCAGAGTACCAGAATAATCAAAAAAGTGTCAAAGGATGGGGACTGTTTTTCTCACATTCGCGCCACTCAAATTCACCATATTTACCAGGTGTTCCATTCATCCAGCTAGAAGCTTGGCTCCGCCTCTTCTGATGGCCCAGCCTCCCAGATGAGTGCATAAAATCCTGAGTAGTACCTTGGATTGAGGCGCACGTTTAGAGCACAATTTACGTACACTCGCAGGAGCCCATATGCTAAAATTCCATCAAACACTATGGTATGCATGATAGAGGACACGCATAACACACTTTTTATCGAACCAACTGGGTTTAAGACAGGCAAATGATTCCCCTTTTCTTTTATGTCAACAGCAAATAAATACATATAGCAGCGGTAATGGCATCCAGAAAAAGAGTCATCAAAGAATTATGTTGAAAAAAGCTTGCCAATGAGAGCAGGTATGACCACAATGTATAAATGATGAACAAGCACATCGATTGCCCAATCCAATAGGCAGACCAGACACATGAATCTGTCCCCTCTTTATGTCCACAGCAGAGACACCAGCACCAAGATTGAGAGCTACAGCAGAGCCTTACTGCCTATAGTTAATAAACTGCAGCAGGTAATGCACAAGGCTGTTGTTGAAAATCTAAGTTTTAAAAGGATACACACAATTCCAATTGTCCTTTCAATGTACTTCACCTGCAGCGTCCTACAAAACGAAAATAGTTCAGCCGTGAGGAAGACCTTCTTTTAATCCTCCCAGTCCAAACACGAAGATCGAAACGCGTTGGCACACCCTTCACTCACCTCCCTACCTCACAAGGCCAAGAGTATCGCTTTATCCAAAGCAAAGACAATGTTAGGAACTGAAATGTTTAACCAATTAACAGTGGTGTAAACAAAGACAAGCCATTTAAAAGTGTTCTCTGACCTATACCCCACTTTCTTGGACCATGCATAGATACAGTATCGAGGACAAGTAGGCAATATCCTGATACATGTGTATAATGTTGTAGGACCCATTGATTTTTCAGACGTATTATTATTGTATCAATGTTTTTGATTCAGGCACTGTATATAGCTATTGCACCCTCTTATTTTGATGTATGAAGATGTAAAATATTAATGCATCTAGCTTGATTGAGACATATATATCAAAAACAAAAGAAAAGTGAAATAGCTATGAAGTAAAAATCTATTTCTAATGAATGTTTGAATTGTAAATTGATTACTTCACAATTTGATCAACTTTTCGATTGCTTGTTGACCCACCTAATAGAATGGTTACAGGGAATCTAGTGCATTAGTTGAACTGCGAAGTAGGGACGAGGTTCTCCCCTGAATTTATGGTCTTAAAGGCATTTTGCTACATTTAATGTTTATTAGATTCCAGCCTATAGATTCCATATTTGAATCAATCCCCGTGTTCTAAAAACTCTTTCTTACAGAGGCATTTCTAAAACATTAGTGTTTAATCCAACTTTACCAGCAAAGACAATTTATCATTACCATTCCAAAGATATGGAACATGATGCAGCTACTCCTTTCTAATCAGGAATTACAACTTAAATGTATTTTGAGGAATTCCCAATGTTAGTCTATGAGAGGTGTAGGCCTCAAAGCAAAAGATTTTTACTGTTTGTCAGCACCAGTGTGTAAAAAGTGAGCTGTTTTAGGGGCTCACTGGTGCAGGGGTTCACCTATATCTGTCTACTGGTACTTAAACCAACATATAGAAATTGGCACTGAAGCTGGAATATCAAATAGCAAGTTTACTAATCACTTATGAGTGGGACTACATCGATACAACACCCTCGGGCACTGTATTAGGTTGTCCAAGGAACATAGAAACCAAGGGCCTTTTATACCCTATTTACCGCTGAATATGCATGGGGACTCAAAGAGGAGGTACAGGCATATACAGGAATAGTTATTGACTAACATGGGCAGACAGAAATTGCTTTTTCATCAAAGTGGGAGGGGAAATAATACTGCTTACTTCAGTTGAAATAGCCTGACAGTTACATTCTAAAACAGGTGCATTCTAGCAGCTGCAGGCCTTTCTGAGCATGCGCAGTCCTCTGGCTCAGTACTGAAGGAGTTAACTACAGTTGATGACTCAAGCGAAATAGAAAGGCAAGCAACAGTGAAGATGGCAGAATCACATGGCTAACACATGACTAATGCAAATGGATGCCACAAACAAAATGGCTTAAGCTCATGCTAATAGTAATTACAGTGATTTCCACACCAGGACATGCGCAGTGCTCTGGCTGAATACTGAAGGAGTTAACATCTGTTGCTGACGCAAGCAACAGTGAAGATGGCAGAATCACATGGCTGATGCAAATGGATGCCACAAACAAAATGGCTTCAGCTTATGCTAACAGTAATTTCTGCAATTTCCTTAGACAGTCCTTTTAGCATTAGCTGAAGACAACGCTATGCAATAGAGGGAACATGAAAGTTATTACTTATATCCACTAACATTGGTTGACTAATCTCTTGATCAGTTACTAGTCGGGCACTTATATTCTCAACATTTCGTATAACAATATTTTGATAGGCTTTCTAGTGTTCTTCTCTATGAGGGCTATAGTACCAATGATATGTTCGGGGCAGAGTAGTATTTATCAAAGTGTGCACAAAATATTTTTCTTGCAGACAAAACAATATACCAAATGCAAATATTAAAGTAAATACACATATTGTCACAAAAACAATCTTTGTTTTTGTGGACAAGGAGGACCAAACGGGGCAATGGAAATTAGGACTAGGAGCCACAAAGGGCTGCTCCTCCTCAAAAATGGGATGACCAAAGAGGTACATTGCTAACAAAAAAACAGTACTTGGGAAATTGAAGCCACTGTACAACCAGCCAGAGGGGAGTCTTCTCCCTGTGTCCATCTGAGCCTCGCAGGCAGGCTCTTATCGTTCGTCAGGTGTTCATTTCACCCATAGTGGAGCTGCACAACTTGGAACCCAGAAAAACAATCACGGGCCAAGCTAAGTAAAACGTTTTTCTTTCAGGATAGGGCAATCACCCTCCAGGGCAAATACCCTTAACGATCCTGTCCAGTATCTCAGGCAGTGCACCAGTATTCTTCACTGTAATCTAACAGGCACCAGAGGCACAGCACCTGTACCGTGATCTCAAGCATTTCCCTAACTCCTTAGTTGCTCCGCTGGCGCGCTTCTCTTTTGTCGAGGCCGCAGATTGTAGCCAGCGTGCCCAGGCACCTCCTTATCAACAAACAAAGGTGCAGACTAGCTTTTACTTGGGGACCCGAACTCAGAGGCCTGATTTACAGATCCAAAGCAACCCTTGTTTCAGAGGGGGTTACCTCAGGCAAACCCGCCTTTCTCCAATCAGTCTGTGCCTCTCTCGACTAGGCATAAAACAATTGGAATAAAGCAAAGCTTTGCGTCCTGATTTTTTGACCCTGTCTTTCACCCACGATTTTTCCGACAGTAGTAGGGATACAAGTTTCTACCGGTCTTCCACTTTCGCAGCTGTTATAGTTGCCAGCAATGCCTGTGATGGTTCCCTTCACTTCAGCTCCAAGCTGGACTTGCGCTAAGTCCCCAGGCTGGATCTGATGTCCGGGCTCCTCTGGCAATGGTTGTAAGGCAGCAAGTATTTGTTATTAAACAGAAAAGAAATCTTTAGACACGACATACAAATAATCAATCAAAAGAGGATATTCTTTTTCAAAAACACCCCTATATTATTTTTCTGCAGAACCTCAAAGAAATTTCAAACAACTATTCTTTTTCACGATACATCTTCTACTTTGTTAACTTTCCCTATTGTGCAAAACTGCAGACACTTCTAAAATTATTTTCCTTGCATAAGAACAACCATGTTTTGCCCTTTATGACCATGCTCTCATATTATAGGTGTAGCAGGAAACTCTAAAACGATGAATGTAACAGAGATCCATATTACATGAATAACTAATAAATTAACATAACCTAGTGGACACATGAATTATATGGACTAACTAATGAGAGACTTGTGATGCCTCTGCGACTTATGTAGTGTTGTAATAACATCAACAATAATGGTGTTGCCACCTTGGAATTTGGAACAAAACCCCCTAATCATATAGTTCCCCTTAAAGGTCATATAAGGGAACATCAGTCTATTCTACCCATATCTAATTTCAATTTTATGAGTTTACAGACAGGATGGGCTGTAACATGGCGTATTTATTTATTCATTTTGTTAATTCTAACACTTTGTTCAAACATTATTACTTAAAGGCCAATTAGACGTGCACTGGTGAGGTGCTTTGTCTCCATGTATTTAAGAACATATTCACAGCATCCTGTGAAATGAATGAATAAAGCTAGCCCAACCAATTGTCTCATAGCCGCTCCTAGTCACCATAGACAGGCCCGAAAACGAGAGAGAGAGAACACAAAAACAAACAAAAACCAACAAAAATACAGTGTGTTTCTTAATTGTACTTACTCTTAATTTGCATAGGAGCCTAATTTGTCCAGGAACTACCCCCCTTCGACAGTAAGTAACCTAAGCAGGTGACCTCCTGTCAACAGTATTTACCCCCTTTTGCAGCTGGAGGTAAATAGGGGAATCCATATCAAGGAGGCCATATCCAATACTATTGGACTGTACCACTTTGTAAATTTTAGTGTACAAACACATTGAGCTAACTAAAAAACATTAATCCAATAACCAACTACCAATTCCTTTAGCTATTGTACTGTTTTAACATGATGGTGCATGAAAGTAAGTTTAATTTACTTGCCTCCTTATCTTAGCCCTGGGGCACTAATCTTAAGTTAAAACCATTATTTCTGTATGCATGGCAGAGCTGTTCTCCACACTTGGCCCACAGACGCTGCTGCCCCTTGATAATGTTATTCAATAGGATAAATCTCACCCTGCCTATCTCCTACACTTGCATTATTTCTCAAGAAAACAGTGATATCCCCATCTGCTCCTACCAGAAAATGCAATATCTCATTTAGCTAATTTTATCTAAAATAGATCTGTGGTGTCCAATCTTGTTCCAGGAAGGCATAATCAAGGCCATATGTTCATTGAAACAACTAAGTAAATTCTTCCATTTCTTGAATGTAGTTAAATTACTAATGACGATATCCGAAATATTATTAAAGGGAATAGAGAATTAATTTGACCCTAATTTTCCTAGGCACAATATAGCCTCAGACATCATTAGAGCAAGGTTTACATTACCTGTAGTGTTTTACCCTACAATGTTAGAATCAGGAAATGTAATTATTGCAAAGGAATTAATTTGTTAAACTACTCTTCAACATCACAAGCAGGTATTATATCAATGTTTTTCCTATTTAGAACAAGTGTCACTGGAGTGTGCATTTGCTTAACACGTGTTATTTGCTGTAGACCAAAAGAGAAGCAAATCTGCTGAAAAGGATTATGTTCCCCGTTCAATCAAATACAGCCCTGTTTATGTATTTATTTGTATTATTATTAAAAGGGCTATACACAAAATGTACAACTTGCATTTACAAAATTATATATGTACATATACACATCAAGAAATGCTGTGATGCTTTCATAGCATAATGTAGGCCCCTAAAAGTGGAAATCACACACTGTCAAAGTTCCTAACCTCAGATAAAAAAGAAAAATGCTCAAAAACTCCATGCGTAGACATTTTGCTTTCAGTAGTGCTGGTTAGTTCTAAATACATAACTTGGCCTCTGACCCTTAAAATTTTTGTCCCCTGTCTGAGCATGGCTATCCCCATGTGGCCATCACAGTTCCAGTGACTCTTGAGAAGGATGACTAAGGGGCTGTCTCCGGTGGTGATAACTATTGCTGTCTTATTTTGTTGTATTCCCGTGCAATGTGTTTTCTAGCACCTAAAGAACTTGCTTAAAATGTTAGTTTTATAATGCCATAATGTGCCCAGAATTCTTGTGCAAAAAAGGCTTGCAATGTAATTCACATAGCTGTACAGCTACTCTTTGCATAACTTTTAATGGCCTTTGTATTTGACACTGCAGCCATTAGACCGTACTACATTTTAAGTGACACTAAGAGACAGTAATATTGTCATTGTTAGAGTAACTAATACTCCCCTTTTTAATTTGGATGCACAATATATTTAACAATTTAAACATTGAAATCTTAATGCACAATTTGCACAGGGTAATTTTCTACAGTGCTAAATATTATTGATTTTTTACAGTGATGTTATTAGACATTATAAAGATCATGATAATGCAAAAACGATTTTAGTGCAGTGAATTTAAATAATTGTTTATTCATGTAGTCATTTCTTTAATAATGATCACTAACCCTTTTGTTGATTCTACATATGAAAAGCAAGCCTCATTTCTTTCCTTTTGTCTTTAAATGCATTTATTTATAACACTTACAAAATTTCTTTTGAAACTAAGCACAGAAACTTTACTGAAAGACAGAAAATGTCTTTCACCTTTGAAAAAGCAGTAATTATTTACCATCAGATCCACAGATGTGCATTTGATGGTACAGGACCCTTTATAATGCCATCTGTTTCCAAAACGACAGCAATGTGCTGTATTCTAATGTTCTCACAGAAACCCCAAAAAGTTGATAAACCAGTCATTACCTCCCTCTACTGTGGGAGACATCTTCCTTCGGACAGACAACTTGAGCAGCTGTTAAAACCTCTCTTTCTGGTGCTGGGAATGAGGCTTAGTTAAACACCAGGCATTCCAAGCCAGTCAAAATCTATTGTTGGCAGTGTGGTAAAAGAAGGACACTTTTATTTTAGCAGCAAACAATTACTCAAAATATTATAACAAAATATAATACTATAATCAAATAGTAGTTATTTCAAGTGTACAAAATAGAGACACAAATCTCCTCATTGCCAGTCTTTGTTTATTGTTATTAACAAAACAAACAAAACCAGAATATTGGCCAAGCAAATCCAAACTCAAGAGTGCCACTTCAGTGACCTTACCAAAGAAGACAGAGTCTAGCCCCAGACCTTTTCCAAAATACGCTGAATTACCCGTTGGTCTGGCCGAGTGCTAGCAAACACTCTGTGTCTTTACCAAATCATAAGGCATGCCTAATACAGGTGTCTGCAGGCTCACCCAAAACACGATAGGGTAAAACCCTCAAGCCTTTACAAGAAGAGACCGAATTACCAAATGGCCTGGCTGAACACTCAAGAGCGTTCCGTATCTCTACTTACAAATTTTACTAAATAACAAAAGTCTCCAGCCTCCACCTGCCAAGCTCTGGGTTGACCTAATGGTCACTGCAATACATACGCCAAAAGAGATCTCAGTCAGGACCGGCCATCACCTGGAGGGTCAAATTAGGAAAACTAAAAACACATTGGTCATGCAAATCAAAGGGTCTCCTCGTGCAGGGTACCTCCTCAGTAAATTCCATTCCTCCGTCAAGACCGCTCTTTCGGATGGCCGCGTCTCCGATGAGTACCTGTTTGGGTGCCAATTCGTGGAAAAAAATTAGCCTTTTTAGGGGCTCACTGGTACAGGGGTTCACCCTAATCTATCCAATGGTCCTTCAACTAACATATGAAATATCAGATGAGTTTATTAATCACTCATGAGTGGGACTACATCGATACAACACCCTCGGGCACTGAATGAGGTAGTCCAAAGAATACAGAAACCAAGGGCCTTTTATACCCTATTCACGAGTAAGCATGGGGACTCAAAGAGGAGGTACAGCCATATACTGGAATAGTTATTTACTAACATGGGCAGACAGAAATTGCTTGGTCATTAAAGTGGGAGGGGAAATAATACTGCTTACTTCAGTTGAAGTAGCCTGACAGTTACATTCTAAAACAGGTGCATTCTAGCAGCTGCAGGCCTTTCTGAGCATGCGCAGTCCTCTGACTCAGTACTGAAGGAGTTAACTACAGTTGATGACTCAAGCGAAATAGAAAGGCAAGCAACAGTGAAGATGGCAGAATCACATGGCTAACAGATGACTAATGCAAATGGATGCCACAAACAAAATGGCTTAAGCTTATGCTAACAGTAATTCCAGTGATTTCCACACCAGGACATGTAAGACATAAAAGTAGATGTCCTACCTTTTACACAACACCCTGGCCTAACGGCTACCTTTGCCCTACCTCTGGGATTAAAAAAACTATGCAAATTACTCCAGTGAAATTAGATTTCTGCTTTATCTTAATAGAGAGAACATCGCCTCCGACATATGGTATACTACCTTTTCTCCCCCTTCATTTGGCTCTTAAATAGGACAGACTATATTTTTGCCTCTCAAGCATTAGCAGAACACTACCTAGATTCATACTACCATGTCAGGTCATTTGCCACACTGCATGTTATATATTTGCAAAACATTAGACCCAAGATACATGTCCGGAGACACAATATATGCAAGGTGCCTATGGCTTAATTTCAGTATAAATAGGGTACTGCTACAAATAGCAGAATAGGATGCAATGAAGGTGGTGATGATAGGAGCTCAGCTGCTGAAAATATACAGAATGTGCAGGTAATTGCAAGAATATATTACAAGACTAAAAGGTAGGTGATTGCCATACTGCAGGAAGTGGTACGTAAACTGGAACTAAATAGGAAACTGTTTAAATGTGCACATATGTATAATGACAAGTGAAAAACCAGACACTTTTAATATACATCATGCAGCCAAAAACTATACAAAGAAGGAAGCAGGCCCGGAAGGATGTGTACTAGTTTGTCAGCAGGGAGCCATTAGGCAACCCATCCAATGAATATTGGACCACAGTTGGCAATTACATTGTACACAAGAAACAATAAATAGCATCTTACATGATCACTTTCTATGCCATATCTGAAAGTTATTGGCCAACAGTTAATTAGAGCTTATTTAGATGACATGGCATGGTTGTGCTTTAAAGCAGAGCATAGAGTCTAGATGCTCCATATGCAGAGAGGAATCGCTATCCAGACTACAAAATATGAAGCATTGGATGACCACTGGCCAAGATGGGCTTCCAGGCATATGCCAGAGGATTGCTCAATAAAATCCTAGATGTTTGTAATGAATACCTCATGAGAGGCTATCCCACTGGCACTATGAAGGAAACCTCAATCAGAAAGGTTCCCAATCAAGAAACCATTTTAATAGAAAAAATCCCTAACATGAAACTATTAAAAAAAAAGAGGTTCCCAGTCCTATTAAGGTCCTGGAGGACTGTACGTCATATAAGCTGTTATCAATGACTCCAGCTCATACCATGATACCAAGTAGAGTCACAGCTATACAGATACTATGGGGTATATTTACAAGCCCCATTTGCCATCATAGTGTCACTGGCGTAGCGCTGTTTCCCGTATTTACAAGGTGGTGCTCTGCCACTTAACATGGCTTAATGCCAACTGGTAAATATGCCCCTTCCTACCGCAGTCCTCTGCGGAAAAGGGGCGTACAATGGGTGTTGCAGTGAGCGTACCAACGCAACGCCCATTGGTTTTTGACTCTGCCCCAGATTTACAAGGCTGAGGTAGCACTAAAACCTAATGCCAGGGAATACCTGGTTTTAGCATGACGATACGAGGAGAAATTATGAATTTCTCCTTGTTTTTTGCTCTTTATATGTGTGCTGCATTCTGCAGCACTCATAGAAAGAGCAAAATTACCATTATTGATTTTTTATGTGCAGGAAGGTGTCTATTACTGTTATGAGCACCAATGTACCCCAATCTAGGCCTAGGTACCTACACAACCTTTTACCTACATGTGTCTTACCTTTCTCTGCATAAAGGTTCTAGCACTGACCTTTTACTCAGTTATGTGTCGTATAAATGTCGTGTGGTTTTCTTCGAAAACTAGCCTCACTTATTGTGCATGAGGATTTTTATTATCATATCTTTATCCCCTGCCCAGGACATACACAGCAGGATTAATATATTCTGTATAATAACACAGCTATTGTTATCCTTGGATGACAGGCCCTCAGTACCATTACATATCTAGGTAAAACCCCTGAGGGTAACTTTTTGGATATAAAGGAACCACATCTTCACTGGGTAACCAGAGGAGATGCTTCCACGCTGACACAAGACCCTGAGGTGCCTATGCACAGAAACTCCAGTACACAGTGGTCTGACATACCTTGCGAGGTGTCTAACTCGAGACCAAGACAGGGTCCTATGTTCTCGCCCATCAGGTAATGGGGTTGGCTCTTTCCTGGAGATTCTTGGCTTTACACCCTCATACATGCTAGGTACACTTGGGTACATTTAGACAGGGTCCACATAGTAGGAGTATGCTTGAATATTGCCATGTATCTGTATGCCTGCATATATTCAATTTTTTAGCACCATGATATAATTCTACCTCTTATTTACTCTGTTGGTACTTGTAATCTTATACATCTGTTTCTGTCTAATGATTGTCATGCTCGATAGTTGCCAGAAACTATTCGCTCCTTGGTGAGGTTAGGGGGCTTATGATGGCAATGTGAGCTAGCTGAACTGAAGGCTCAAATATCCTTTGGGGTGTCTAGAACCAGTCTGGACAACAATCCCTTAGTTTCAGGTTGTCTAAACGCGCAGATCCTATATAGATTTGTAGGAAATACACAACATTCTGGCACATGAACAATCGCCCCTGCAGTACAGGCACCCTTGCCACATGGTGGCAGGTGACTGCGCTGGTGCTAGGCAGATCTTTTTGCGCAAGTGCTAGGGGAAACACAGAGGTGTGCTGTATCCTTGTGAATAAGGGGTATCCCTGTGTTTACAACATTTCAGAGCGCGTCCTTGCCAAATTTGGCATAACACCACACTCCGAAATATTTAGGTAAAATAGTGAACTTGGTTCATTTGTATTAGTCCTGATATATTCCAAAACACAATCATTGTAGGCCAGCACAACTATAATGCTTTATAGAACTGACAGAAGATGAGTATGCAGTGGCCTGATTACACAAGCAGAAAGACATGGACCATGCATGAGTCAGGATGAGTAAATACATCTCTGATTGTGAGGCCCTGAAGTGTGATATGCAAAACAAATCCACAGTATCTCATCTGATTTGTGCTCTAATATTGAAGCCTTTAGCCTAAATATGCAGAACCGAAGTGAGGCATTGTGGTGCCAGGCAGGTGAGCTGCACTACATAATTTACCAAAGAATGCTTTTGATCCATTCATGGATCTGAAGTAAGGTATTCTCTCTGTTCCAAGGATGCTCTGAATTCTTGATAAGTTTGGAAACTGGTCTGGATTGCATTCTAATTGATCCACGTCCACAAGGTTTATTCTTTCTTGGGACTGCAATGGCAGACCCCAGATCTCTAATTAAGGTGACTTAATTATTATTAAAAGGGCTATACACAAAATGTACAACTTGCATTTACAAAATTATATATGTACATATACACATCAAGAAATGCTGTGATGCTTTCATAGCATAATGTAGGCCCCTAAAAGTGGAAATCACACACTGTCAAAGTTCCTAACCTCAGATAAAAAAGAAAAATGCTCAAAAACTCCATGCGTAGACATTTTGCTTTCAGTAGTGCTGGTTAGTTCTAAATACATAACTTGGCCTCTGACCCTTAAAATTTTTGTCCCCTGTCTGAGCATGGCTATCCCCATGTGGCCATCACAGTTCCAGTGACTCTTGAGAAGGATGACTAAGGGGCTGTCTCCGGTGGTGATAACTATTGCTGTCTTATTTTGTTGTATTCCCGTGCAATGTGTTTTCTAGCACCTAAAGAACTTGCTTAAAATGTTAGTTTTATAATGCCATAATGTGCCCAGAATTCTTGTGCAAAAAAGGCTTGCAATGTAATTCACATAGCTGTACAGCTACTCTTTGCATAACTTTTAATGGCCTTTGTATTTGACACTGCAGCCATTAGACCGTACTACATTTTAAGTGACACTAAGAGACAGTAATATTGTCATTGTTAGAGTAACTAATACTCCCCTTTTTAATTTGGATGCACAATATATTTAACAATTTAAACATTGAAATCTTAATGCACAATTTGCACAGGGTAATTTTCTACAGTGCTAAATATTATTGATTTTTTACAGTGATGTTATTAGACATTATAAAGATCATGATAATGCAAAAACGATTTTAGTGCAGTGAATTTAAATAATTGTTTATTCATGTAGTCATTTCTTTAATAATGATCACTAACCCTTTTGTTGATTCTACATATGAAAAGCAAGCCTCATTTCTTTCCTTTTGTCTTTAAATGCATTTATTTATAACACTTACAAAATTTCTTTTGAAACTAAGCACAGAAACTTTACTGAAAGACAGAAAATGTCTTTCACCTTTGAAAAAGCAGTAATTATTTACCATCAGATCCACAGATGTGCATTTGATGGTACAGGACCCTTTATAATGCCATCTGTTTCCAAAACGACAGCAATGTGCTGTATTCTAATGTTCTCACAGAAACCCCAAAAAGTTGATAAACCAGTCATTACCTCCCTCTACTGTGGGAGACATCTTCCTTCGGACAGACAACTTGAGCAGCTGTTAAAACCTCTCTTTCTGGTGCTGGGAATGAGGCTTAGTTAAACACCAGGCATTCCAAGCCAGTCAAAATCTATTGTTGGCAGTGTGGTAAAAGAAGGACACTTTTATTTTAGCAGCAAACAATTACTCAAAATATTATAACAAAATATAATACTATAATCAAATAGTAGTTATTTCAAGTGTACAAAATAGAGACACAAATCTCCTCATTGCCAGTCTTTGTTTATTGTTATTAACAAAACAAACAAAACCAGAATATTGGCCAAGCAAATCCAAACTCAAGAGTGCCACTTCAGTGACCTTACCAAAGAAGACAGAGTCTAGCCCCAGACCTTTTCCAAAATACGCTGAATTACCCGTTGGTCTGGCCGAGTGCTAGCAAACACTCTGTGTCTTTACCAAATCATAAGGCATGCCTAATACAGGTGTCTGCAGGCTCACCCAAAACACGATAGGGTAAAACCCTCAAGCCTTTACAAGAAGAGACCGAATTACCAAATGGCCTGGCTGAACACTCAAGAGCGTTCCGTATCTCTACTTACAAATTTTACTAAATAACAAAAGTCTCCAGCCTCCACCTGCCAAGCTCTGGGTTGACCTAATGGTCACTGCAATACATACGCCAAAAGAGATCTCAGTCAGGACCGGCCATCACCTGGAGGGTCAAATTAGGAAAACTAAAAACACATTGGTCATGCAAATCAAAGGGTCTCCTCGTGCAGGGTACCTCCTCAGTAAATTCCATTCCTCCGTCAAGACCGCTCTTTCGGATGGCCGCGTCTCCGATGAGTACCTGTTTGGGTGCCAATTCGTGGAAAAAAATTAGCCTTTTTAGGGGCTCACTGGTACAGGGGTTCACCCTAATCTATCCAATGGTCCTTCAACTAACATATGAAATATCAGATGAGTTTATTAATCACTCATGAGTGGGACTACATCGATACAACACCCTCGGGCACTGAATGAGGTAGTCCAAAGAATACAGAAACCAAGGGCCTTTTATACCCTATTCACGAGTAAGCATGGGGACTCAAAGAGGAGGTACAGCCATATACTGGAATAGTTATTTACTAACATGGGCAGACAGAAATTGCTTGGTCATTAAAGTGGGAGGGGAAATAATACTGCTTACTTCAGTTGAAGTAGCCTGACAGTTACATTCTAAAACAGGTGCATTCTAGCAGCTGCAGGCCTTTCTGAGCATGCGCAGTCCTCTGACTCAGTACTGAAGGAGTTAACTACAGTTGATGACTCAAGCGAAATAGAAAGGCAAGCAACAGTGAAGATGGCAGAATCACATGGCTAACAGATGACTAATGCAAATGGATGCCACAAACAAAATGGCTTAAGCTTATGCTAACAGTAATTCCAGTGATTTCCACACCAGGACATGTAAGACATAAAAGTAGATGTCCTACCTTTTACACAACACCCTGGCCTAACGGCTACCTTTGCCCTACCTCTGGGATTAAAAAAACTATGCAAATTACTCCAGTGAAATTAGATTTCTGCTTTATCTTAATAGAGAGAACATCGCCTCCGACATATGGTATACTACCTTTTCTCCCCCTTCATTTGGCTCTTAAATAGGACAGACTATATTTTTGCCTCTCAAGCATTAGCAGAACACTACCTAGATTCATACTACCATGTCAGGTCATTTGCCACACTGCATGTTATATATTTGCAAAACATTAGACCCAAGATACATGTCCGGAGACACAATATATGCAAGGTGCCTATGGCTTAATTTCAGTATAAATAGGGTACTGCTACAAATAGCAGAATAGGATGCAATGAAGGTGGTGATGATAGGAGCTCAGCTGCTGAAAATATACAGAATGTGCAGGTAATTGCAAGAATATATTACAAGACTAAAAGGTAGGTGATTGCCATACTGCAGGAAGTGGTACGTAAACTGGAACTAAATAGGAAACTGTTTAAATGTGCACATATGTATAATGACAAGTGAAAAACCAGACACTTTTTTTTTTTTTTTTTTTTTTTTTTTTTTTGGTGTAAGACATTTATTTGTAACAAAGGCCATGAAGATGTACACTGCGTCACGCCAACAACCCGGAGGCAGGCCGCTATCAGGAAGTTCATACAGAGATCACTGAGAGACAGACCGGAGTCTTTCACCCAGCCGGGTAAGACATACATATGAAAGCATGAGACACAACAGAATTTTGAGCATACGCAGTACAACTTCAGCAAGGAAACGGTCTTACTTTTCTCATAGTGCTGTCGACATTTGAAAGATATAGAAAATCAACGAGGTCGCCCCTGAGTAGGAAGTGGTTAATCCCCCGTCACAGCGGTACGGTAAAAGGATGCGTCCGTCAGCACCATTTTTCTCCCAACAACCCCCCCCAGCAAGTCAAACCAAACACTACAAACAGAGGTGCAAGTACATGGACAAACCATTCACACAACACGGCAGTCCACAACGAGGTCATATGGGCCAGCCTCAGGTCATGCAGGTAGTGGGCTAGCTACATACAGGGCGGGAATGTAAGGATATCTAGTCCGGTTATGCACAGTCTAGGGGAGCATGGGCGATGCGGGGGGGAGGGGGCCAGGGACAGAGGCTAGAACACAAGACTGCCAGTGGGGCGCAGGGCGGCCAGGGTCTCGATTCGGGTCAGCGTGTGCAGCAGTCTCCCAGCGTGCGTCCGGTCAGGGCCTGTCAGTGTAAACGCGGGACTGCGGGATCATCATAACTAACTTACGCATTGCGCACCTTCAGCCCATGTCGTCTGAAACACTCGTATCCCGGGAGGTATCTGGTGAGTCAGAGCCCTTGCGTGCTGTGGCCCACTGTATAAACGGGCCCCATATGTCAGTGGGTCTGGAAGCGGTGGGCATAGACTCCCAATAGTGCGTTAACTGTGTGTGGCCGTAAGTCACGTCCCTGATCCAGCTCTCAAGAGAGGGGGGGGCTGGTCTACCCCAGTGCAGTGCGATCTGTCGCTTGGCATATAAAAGGAGTAAGGCATGCAGTTTCCTGTCGCAGGGCTCAGTGTCCTTAACATACCCCAGCAGACCTAGCAGCGGGGAAGGTGAGTCCTCCCTTCGGGTGATTTGATTTATGGCCGTGAAGACCTCTGACCAGTATGTAGTCAGCTTGGGGCAGTTCCAGGCCATATGAAGAAAGGACGCTTCTTCACTTCCACATCTCCAGCAGTTGGCATCCTCACGGACGCCCATTCGGCGTAGTAGAGTCGGAGTGCGGTAGTATCTATGTAGGAATTTGAAGTGGATGAGCCTCAGACGATAGTTTGGGGACAGGGCTGTAAGTTGCGCACAGCAATACTCCCAGGCGTCGTCTGGTAGCTCGTCCCCCAGGTCCTCAGCCCAGCTGGTTTTGGCCGTGGCTACTGTCGCCGGGGCCTGTTCCTGCATGCAATTATATAACCTGGACACCAGCTTTTTGGGGGAAGGTCGTGAAAGCAAGTTTTGGAGGGCGGCAAGTGTGCGGGGTTCCTCCGGGAAGCACGGCCCCATCTTCTTGCAAGACTCCCTAAGGGAATGAAATAGCAATTTGTCATTAAATGTACAGAGCCGGTCGGCTCCCTCGGCAGACAGCTCGAAAAAGGTACCATCTGGATATAAGTCTGCAAAAGTGAGTAGCCTATTCCCAAGGATAGTGAGGACGTCGCCTCTGGCCGTCAGACACGGCAGCATCGGGTTGCCCCTCAGGGGGATAGCTGGTGCATAAAGCAGGGAGAGACCGGCTCTCTTTTGGAGTTCGCGCCATGTCCAGCGGACCATCTCTACTGTGTCTACCTCGCGTGACGGGCATGTAACCTTACCGTGCAGTGCGACTCGTAATGGCAAGGGGGCGACAACGGCTAATTCCACCGCCACATGTGGTTGGTAAGGTGTAGGGAATGCCCAGAAATGCAGGAACTGGGCTTGCGCACAGAGTGCGTAAAGTTTCAAATCTGGGGCACCTAGTCCCCCTTGTCGCAGCGGAAGCGTGAGCAGGTCCCAGGAGATTCTAGCCTGTCCTCCAGCCCACACCAGTTTAAGTAGCAGTGAGCGGACCCGGGCGTGGAAGCAAGCTGTCATAGGCAGTGGCACATTTACAAACAAATATAAGAATTTGGGGAGGACCACCATTTTAGCCAACGCAATTCTTGCTACCAGGGAAAGCGGTAGTTTATTCCAGATCTCAACCCTCCCCTCCAACCAATCCACCGCTCTACCGAAGTTCATCTGCCACAACTCCTGCACATCCCTGCTGATCCAGATGCCCAAATATTTGACAGTTTCAGTTTCCCATCTGAGGGGGTAGTCAGGAGCAGGGCGTTCAGTGCTCTCCGTCAGGGGGAAGGCCACTGACTTCGCCCAGTTAATGGATATCCCCGCTAATCCCTCAAATCGTACAAATTCCCGGAGTAGCGGGCTCAGGTTCTCTTTAGGATTCAGGACGTACAGGGTTACATCGTCCGCATATAGCGAGATTAGTAAGCTTCTAGCACTAAATCCGATGCCCCTGGCGGTATGGTGTTGTCTGACTCTGGCCGCCAGCGGCTCCATCGCAATCGCGAAAAGGAGCGGCGATAGGGGACAGCCTTGCCTAGTGCCTCGTGTAATACTGAATGGCTCGGAGACGAGACCATTGACGCACACCCGGGCCCTTGGTTCCTTATAAAGAAGCTTTATCAGGGTCATGAAGTTCTGACTGAAACCCATCCGCCTTAATACACTGAAGAGGTAGGGCCATTCTAATGAATCGAAGGCTTTGGTGGCGTCCAGAAACACCACTGCTGCCTGTACTGACGGGTGTAAATAGTGAAGGACCGAAAAGATCGTTCTGAGATTGTGTGACGTCGCGCGTCCAGGAATGAAGCCTGATTGATCTGGGAGCGCTATCAGAGGCAACATCGGCTGTAACCTATCCGCGATGACCTTTGCGTATATTTTAGCATCAACGTTTATAAGGGACAGGGGCCTATAGGAGTCCAGCTGCTGTTCATCCTTATCCGGCTTGAGTAGTGTGATAATGAGAGCCTCTCGCATGGAGTCAGGGAGGGAATTCAATTCGAGAGCCTCGACAAATACAGAATGAAGTCTCGGCGCCAGTTCAGTAACATATGTTTTATAGAAGGAGGTGGTCAGGCCATCAGGGCCAGGCGCCTTATTGGCCGGCATACTCTTAATCACCTGGGCTATGTCTTGTACTGTGACAGTGAGGTCCATGTATTGCCTGTGGTTGTTGTTGAACCATACAAGTGCTATGGAGTCAAGAAATTCTCGCAGCGATGCCGGCGGAGTGGGTTGTCGTGAGGTGTACAGGGTAGCATAGAAGTCTGCGAAGGCGTCTAACACTGCCTCCTGTCCCACCACAAGGCGTCCGGTGGCATCATGAATAGTGTGTATGAAATGTGATGATGCGCGGGGATTTATCAGTCTGGCAAGGGTCCTGCTTGGCCTATCACCCTCCCCATACCTGCGCGCTTCTGCCTGTTTCCCTAGAAACTTCACCTCCCGCTCCGCCTCCTCGTTAAAGGTCAGCAGTTTGGCCTTTAGAGCGCCTGCAGTCTCTAACGACGGGTTAGCACTAAACGCAACATCTAGGGCCTGCAGCTCCCTCTCAATTTTAGCCAGCTCATCCCTGATGGTACGCAGCACCCCTGCCTTGCGCGCTATACATTGACCTCTGATGACAGTCTTAAATGCATCCCACACAACGGCCTCAGATGTGGCAGATCCCGCATTCTCAGCAAAGTAATTGTTAATGTCTTCTCTTATCTCTTCTACGAACACAGGGTCTGTGAGCACGTGTGGAGGGAGGCGCCACTGGAATGCCCTATGTGGAGTTCCCGGGGGGTGTAGTTCCAACATGCATGGGGCATGGTCGGACAAAGATCTAGCCATGATATCAACCTTTGAAACCCATGTCGCGACTTCGGGAGACACCAACCAGAAGTCCAGCCGCGACCATGCAGCCTTATGGCAGGTGTAACAGGTTCCCACATTCGCTCCCGGGTGTCTAGCACGCCATACATCAGACAGCAGACCTTCATTCATGATATCAGATATCGCCTGGCGCGTTCTATTGTGTTGCGGCCTGCTTACGCCACTGCGATCCATGTCATCATTCAACACAGTATTAAAGTCCCCTCCCAACACTACCGACTGACAGTCCAGTAACACAATTTTCGCCCAAACATTTCTGAAAAAATCCGGATCGTCCACATTGGGGCCATAGATAGCAGCTAGGACAATCCGTCGCCCCTGTAATGACCCATGCAGCAGAACATACCTACCCTCCTCATCCCGCACCTGGGAGTACTCCCGCCAATCCAACCCCCTTCGAATGAGTATGGCGACACCCCTCGCATAATTCGAATAGATGGAAGAATAAACATGCGCCCATCTGGAATTTTTCAGTCGAGCTGAGGGGGCGACATTCAGATGAGTTTCTTGAAGGAAGCATACATCTACATTGTGCCTAGACAACATTCCATGCAGTAAGCGGGCTTTCTTGTAGTCCCCCAGGCCCCTAATGTTCCAAGTCCAGAGTTTGATACCTCCCATTAAAGTACACAACCGTAACCAGCCCCCACCCCACCTCCCCGCCCCATAAGGCCCCTCAGGCATCCAGACGCCATAATTGCAGACTTAGCACGCGAACACATAGACAATTGTAGTAGTACATTGCACCAAATACAAACAGGAACTCGCAACTCAGGAATAACTCCCATCAACCCCCCACCCTCAGCAACCCCCCAATTAGGTCGTGATATACCCCAAAAGTCCTCACGCAATGCGTGGAAGTACCCCAACATCAACAACAAAGGGAGGCACCCCATGAGGCGTGGTGCGCTCGGCCAACACCCCCGCATACACGGGGTGGCTACAGTCAAATTTCCGTGTCCCTGGGATCTGACAGCGACCCCCATCCAGTAATCCGCCAGTGACAAAGTCTACCAATGTCCCAGCAGAGGCACGGAGTTAGCAGCAAAAGGTAGTATAAAGGCGGCCCAGTGACTTACCCAAAAGGAGGCAGTCCAGCAGGAGCATACCTTTACGAAAGATTGTTCCAGGCCTCCCAGCCCCAGTGTAACAGGCAGTTCGGTTACCGTGCCGGATGAGCGTTGCACAGGTTTCAGTCATTGTCACTGAGTTGCTCCGAGGCGTCCTCCAGCCGTGGCGATTTTCTCCTGGCTCCAGCACATATGTGTTTGGCAAACTTGAGGGCTGATTTGGCGTCAGTGAAGAAGTGAGAGGTGTTTTCGTGTTGAACCTTCAATTTCGCCGGGTATAGGAGTGAGTAGGGCACTCCAGCTTGCAGTAGGATCTTCTTCGCCGGTAGGAATTCCTTTCGTGCCGCTTGCACCAGAGGGGTGAAATCCGGGTAAAAGGAAATGTGGTTTCCCTGATGCGTGATTGTACCTTTCTCTCTCGCCAGGCGTAGCACGACGTCTCTGTCCTGGTAGTTGAGTAGTTTAGCCAGGATTGGGCGCGGTGGGGCGCCCACTGGGGGCTTTTTTCCAAGGGATCTGTGCGCCCTCTCCACCGTGAAAACCGGGGACAGATCCGGATCGAACAGTTCATGGAGTAGGTCTGATACATACGATTCCATCTTCCCGGTGTTTGTGGTCTCTGGAATGCCTGTAATGCGAACGTTGGATCTCCTGGAACGTGCTTCCAAATCGTCCGACTTGGCGCGCAAGCTGTCAATTTCCCGCTCCAGCGTTGTGATGTGTTTCTTGGCCTGTTGTTGGAATTCACAACACTCAGTTTGTCTATTCTCGAGACAGTCCAGCCTTTTCTCGTGAGTGTCCACTTTCGTTTTCACGGTTTCGAGTTGCGCCGCCATATTATCAAGCTTGGCGTCTATGCTTTTCAAGCTGGTTCTCACTTCCATGATGAGGGCTCCAAAATCTATGTCCTGGGCACCTCCTTGCGATGACGTTGCGCCTCCATCCGACTCCACCGGCGTGGTCTTTGGCGTTTTTCTATTATCAAAGCTCAGCTTTGGTTGCTTGGCTTCATTTTTCCCCATCTTCGCGAACAGAGTAATTCACCGGTCCCACAGTGGGGCAGCACTCCACTGCGTCCCAGCGAGCAAGTGTCCTGTGTGAGCGCGGTCGCCCAGGTGGTGCCAGTGCACTCTAGACGTGCCTATGTAGACTCAGCAAGAAATGGAAACCGCTACAGGCTCTCATGCGCGTATTCAGGGCCTCCACGCGGTCCAAAATGGCGGGCGCTGGCAGCGTTCTCTAGGACCACCCAAACACCCGAGGAGGAGCAGCTCAGGAGTTCCAGGGGATCAGTGCGGCAAGTAGGCGCATCAAGCGTGCGGTGTTTAGTGCTGCCGTGTCTCAGAGCAGCGGGGGGGGGCCATGCGCAGCTATCCACCAGTACGTGTCACCATGTGAAACCCCCAGCTCCGCGGCAGCACCCGCTCACCTCCGCTCTCGCACTGCAATGATGAGGATGGTGCAGGCGCGGCCACTCTGTCCTCCACCGGGCGCCACTCGTGTCCGCGCCGTCTTCGGCGGCCGCAGGATCCCTGCCACTTCTGCGCAACTGCACCTGTACAGCCGCTCCGGTCTCCGCTATCTTCCCGCGGCCGCGCGCCAGATGGAGCTACCGTCAGCCTCAGCGGGAGAGCAGCGTCAATACTCCTCCGGCAGCGCCCCTGGCAGCGGCGCGGTATTTCTCCTCCCCAAAATGACCTCGATCTGCTGGGGCCTATGCAGCCTCGGCCCACCGTGTTCCGCGGCGCCCAGTAGCAGGCACTTCCGGTTGGGGACAGGAGCCGCTCGCCGGCCGGCGAGAACGGAGGATGGTCCCGTCTCCGAGGGCAGCCGCCCCCGCGTCCAAAACTCGGGCTGGAGGAACAACCGGGTCTCAGGAGCAGAACCCCGAAGGAATGGGGGACTGCAGTCACCAGGAACAGGATCAGGTAAGGATTAATAAAAGTAGCCGGCGGAGCTCACTCAGAGAGCGGCCATCTCGCTGCTCGGCTAGCCACGCCCCACCAAAAACCAGACACTTTTAATATACATCATGCAGCCAAAAACTATACAAAGAAGGAAGCAGGCCCGGA